>NC_068423.1:21429357-21722645 GCF_023373465.1 Oncorhynchus keta
CTCTCTCCCTCTCTCTCTCTCTGTCTCTCCCTCTCTCTCTCTCTCTCTCTCTCTCTCTCTCTCTCTCTCTCTCTCCCTCTCTCTCTCTCTCTCTCTCTCTCCATCTTGTCTCTTTCTCTGAAGTCTTTAATCATCTTTACTGCCCACTCTGTAATCCGACGCGAAGAGACTAATCCCTGATCCTCCACAATGAAGAACAGCCCCACGGAAAGACCAAAAGAAAGAGAGAAAGAAATACTATTTCTCTCTCTAGCAGAAATCCCTTTCGCCTGAATGATTACTTTGAGAATTTTAGAGGCTGCTGTGGGATGCTGTTTATATTGTGAAAGACAAACTAATCACTGTGAAAAGACCAGTCAATTGAATTTAAGGAGACATGATAGGTTACTTCCTTTCACTGTACCTCTAGTCAATACCTCAAATCAAATGTTATTTGTCACACGGGCTACCAGTACCGAGTCGATGTGCAGGGGTACGAGGTAATTGAGGTAGATACAGTATGAACATATACACTAGGTAGGGATGAAGTGACTAGGCAACAGGATAGATAATAAAACAGTAGCAGCAGCGTACGCGATGAGTCAAAAGATGTCACGGCTTCTAGGAGTAGTGGGTTGAGGAGTCGGGGCGCAGAGAGTAGAGGCAGTTCAACCGTGATCTTTTAATCCAGAACAACAAGTAACGGTGACGCCAAACACTAAGGCGCGTCACTTAAACCAGCCCAAAAGCAGGACCAAACAGTCCGGAGAAAAGAGTCCACGAGAATACACACACCACATGAACAGAAAAACAAGCCCGCACAAAAGCAGGCGGGCATACCTGGTTTAAATAGCCCAAATCAAAACCCAAACAAGAAACAGGTGTAACAGATCAGACAAAACTAACTGGAACAGAAAAGGGGATCGGTGGCAGCTAGTAGACCGGCGACGACGACCGCTGAGCGCCGCCCGAACAGGAAGAGGAACCACCTCCGGCGGGATTCGTGACAAGAGTCAGTCCAAAAAAGGTCAAAGCAGAGAGATAAAGATGCAAGTGGCTCCTGGTTGCAAAACATTTTATAGTTCGCCTAATTTCAGTTCATGTGACAAAATAAGCATGTATAGTGTAGTGTAGAGAATCATCGTACCATTTAAAAATATATATTTATTTATGTAACCTTTATTTAACTAGGCAAGTCAGTTAAGAATAATTTCTTATTTACAGTGACGGCCTACCCCAGCCAAACCCGGCCGACGCTGGGCCAATTGTGAGCCACCCTATGGGACTCACGGCCGGATGTGAAACAGCCTGGATTCAAACCAGGGACTGTAGTGACACTTCTACTGTCTAAACTGCTGTGAATCTTAACAACGGGAAGCATAGAAAAAAGCACATAGAACCGATCTACTGCTCATTAGACTTGTTTTTAATGACAATGACATACAGTACATGTGATATGAGTAATGTAAGATATGTAGACATTATTAAAGTGGCATTGTTTAAAGTGGCATTGTTTAAAGTGACCAGTGATCCATTATTAAAGTGTCCAGTGTTTGGGTCTCAATGTAGGCAGCAGCCTCTCTGAGTTAATGATTGCCGTTTAGATGCCCATGGCGTTAAGATAGAACCTGTTTCTCAATCTCTCTAATGTGCTAGTGATGGCTATTTAACAGTCTGATGGCCTTAACCTCTTGATTCTAGCCATCCCGGATCCGGGATCGTGAATACAGCCTCAAGCTCATTACCATAACGCAACTATTCATTAACTATTCATGAAAAACGCAAATGAAATGAAATAAATATATTTGCTCTCAAGCTTAGTCTTTTGTTAACAACACTGTTTTCAAAATATGCTTTTGAACCATAGCTAAACAAGCATTTGTGTAAGAGTATTGATAGCCTAGCATAGCATTTAGCCTAGAATTCAGCATGCAACATTTTCACAAAAACAAGAAAAGCATTCAAATAACATCATTTACCTTTGAAGAACTTCAGATGTTTTCAATGAGGAGACTCTCAGTTAGATAGCAAATGTTCAGTTTTAACAAAAATATTATTTGTGTAGACAAATCGCTCCGTTTTCTTCATCACGTTTGGGTAAGAAAAACCCAGAAAATTAAGTCACTAAAATGCAAACTTTTTTCCAAATTAACTCCATAATATCGACAGAAACATGGACAACGTTGTTTAGAATCAATCCTCAAGGTGTTTTTCTATTCGATGATAAGTCATTCGTGGCAGTTTAGTTTCTCCTCTGAAGAAATGGAACGCGCATGGACCTGGAGATTACGCAATAATTTTGACGCAGGACACCGGCAGACACCTGGTAAATGTAGTCTCTTATGGTCAATCTTCCAATGATATGCCTACAAATACGTCACAATGCTGCAGACACCTTGGGGAAACGACAGAAAGGGCAGGCTCATTCCTGGCGCATTCACAGCCATATAAGGAGACATTGGAACACAGCGCCTTCAGAATCTGGGGCCTTTCCTGTATGAAATTTCATCTTGGTTTTACCTGTAGCATTAGTTCTGGGGCACTCACAGATAATATATTTGCAGTTTTGGAAACGTCAGAGTTTCTTCTTTCCAAAGCTGTCAATTACATGCATAGTCGAGCATCTTTTCGTGACAAAATATCTTGTTTAAAACGGGAATGTTTTTTATCCAAAAATTAAAAGAGCGCCCCCTATCTCGAAGAAGTTAAGATAGACTGAGAAACTGGTTCTATCGGGCCCAGCTTTGATGCACCTGTACTGACCTCGCCTTCTGGATGATAGCAGTGTGAACAGGCAGTGGCTCGGGTGGTTGTTGTCCTTGATGGTCTTTTTGGTCTTCCTGTGACATCGGGTGTTGTAGGTGTCCTGGATGGCAGGTAGTTTGCCCCCAGTGATGTGTTGTGCATCACCTCCCTCTGGAGAGCCTTGAGGTTGAGGGTGGTGCAGTTGCCGTACCAGGCTGTGATACAGCCTGACAGGATGCGCTCAATTGTGCATCTGTAAACGTTTGTCAGGGTTTTGGGTGACAAGCCAAATTTCTTCAGCCTCCTGAGGTTGAAGAGGCACTGTTGCGCCTTCTTCCCCACACTGTCTGTGTGGGTGTACCATTTCAGTTTGTCTGTGATGTGTACGCCCAGGAACTTAAAACTGTCCACCTTCTCCACTGCTGTCCCTTCAATGTGGATAGGGGGGTGCTCCCTCTGCTGTTTCCTGGAGTCCACGGTCATCTCCTTTTTTTGTTGACGTTGAGTGAGAGGTTGTTTTCCTGACACCACACTCCGACTGCCCTCACCTCCTCCCTGTAGGCTCGTTGTTGTTGGTGATCAAGCCCACTACTGTTGTGTCGTCTGCAAACTTGATGATTGAGTTGGAGACGTGCATGGCCACACAGTTGTTGGTGAACAAGGGAGTACAGGAGAGGGCTGAGCACACACCCTTGTGTTGAGGGTCAGCGAAGTGGAGATGTTGTTTCCTACCTTCACCACGTGGGGGCGGCACGTCAGAAAGTCCAGGACCAGTTGAACAGGGAGGGGTTGAGGCCCAGAGCCTCCAGCTTGATGATGAGCTTGAAGGGTACTATGGTGTTGAATGCTGAGCTGTAGTCAATGAACAGCATTCTTACATAGGTATTATTTTTGTCCAGATGGGGTAGGGCAGTGTGCAGTGCAATGCGATTGCATCATCTGTGGTCCTGTTGCGGAAAACTGAAGTGTGTATTGCGTGGCCGGTAAGGTGGCAGTGATCTGATCCTTAACTAGCCTCTCAAAGCACTTCATAATGACAGAAGTGAGTGGTACGGGATGGTAGTCATTTAGTTCAGTTAGCTTTTCCTTCTTGGGTACAGGAACAATGGTAGCCATCTTGAAGCATATGAGGACAACAGACTGGGATAGGGAGCAAGTAAATATGTCCGGGAACACACCAGCCAGCTGGTCTGCGCATGCTCTGAGGACGCGGCTAGGTATGCCGTCTGCGGAGGGAATAACTACACTGTTTCTATTCAGCCACGTCACCAGACCTCTTCCCATGGTTAAATGTGGTGGATCACGAATGCCGCCATCCATCCACGGTTTCTGGGTAGGTTTAAATAGTCACAGTGGGTTCGACATATCCAATGCACTTATTTATAAACGCACGGACCGAGTCAGCGTATAGATCAATGTCGTTCTCTGAGGTTGACCGGAACATATTCCAGTCCGCGTGATCAAAACAATCTTGGAGCGTGGCATCCGATTGGTCTGACTAGCGTTGAATGGTTCTCGTCACTGGTGCATCCTGTTTGAGTTCTGCCTATAAGCCGCCGGGACGAGCAAGATGGCGTCGTGGTCAGATTTGCCGAAGTGATTGCGGGGGAGGGACTCCAACTCCCTCAATCTTCCACCTCACATGATGTCAGCACATCTGGTCCCCGGAGAGGCTCTCAGATTCAGCAGCTGTACACATCTGGCAGTGAAGAGGGTGTGTGTGTGTGTGTGTGTGTGTGTGTGTGTGTGTGTGTGTGTGTGTGTGTGTGTGTGTGTGTGTGTGTGTGTGTGTGTGTGTGTGTGTGTGTGTGTGTGTGTGTGTGTGTGTGTGTGTGTGTGTGTGTGTGTGTGTGTGTGTGTGTGTGTGTGTGTGTGTGTGTGTGTGTGTGTGTGTGTGTGTGTGTGTGTGTGTGTGTGTGTGCGTGTGGGTGTGTGTGTGTGTGTGTGGACGGGAACAGCTGGCTGATGCAGAGGAAGCTGACAAGTATGACAGAGAGGAGTGCCTTGAGAGAGTCACACACACACACAGTATCCCAGCTGCTACTCAGGCTACAAAGCCACTGTGATAATGGTCTATATTGATTGATTGATTGAATTTATTTGACAATTTGTAAAAATCCATACATAAGGGAGCTCCAGCTGATGACGCCTCCACATACAATTTAAGAAAATCGTCAAGGATAAAACAATAAAGCTTAACAGCTTATTTCCATTGTGGTCCTTCTGAAGAGGGAAAGTGGGAATACAACAAGGTTAGGCGGTGAGTGTAATGACAACAGACAATGACAGACACACCTTGTTTGATTCACAGCATCCAATAATTAATACCATTTCTGTTGATAATACACAACTATGGACAGGTACATCTTCCTTGTCTCACATACCCTTAATATATAGACAATCAAACCCACACAACACAAGACAAACACATTATAATAAACAACTGGCACCAAAAAGGCAGACCATTTGCTATCCTGGGCATGTCCCTCTCTGCCACCTACTTTAATTTTACCACTCACTTTTGAAACATGCTACTAATTTAGGCATTTCTTTCAGTGAGAACTTGAAACTACCCGTGGAGGTTAGAAGTTTCAAATTCTTTGGAAGATTATTCCAAATGGTATTCCATTATTCCAAAAAGTATGAAAATGTTTCTTTCCTCATACCACTTTTAAATCTAACAGGAACAGCGTCCGTATCACTCCTTCTAGTTAAATAGTTATGGTTACCCCTCAGTACGTTAAAGTAATTACATAAGTATCTGTGGACCATACTGTGGACAATCTTATGTACAAGACACAATTTAATCTGAGCAACTCTCTCCTCCACTTTAAGCCATCTAAGACTATCAAGGTGGGAATAGTCACAATGCGTAAGTGCTGGAAGTTTAAGAATAATCCTGACTAATTTGTTCTGAGATGTCTCCAATTTATTTGTTTTATATCTTGGGGGCACTATTGTACCAGGACAAGCATGGATAGTCAAAATGGTACTGAACAAGAGCCCCTGCCCATGTCCCTATTGCATTCTTATCCAGATATTTGGAGGTTCTATCCAGGACCCTAATTTTATGGTTCACTTTGGCGATAACATTTCGTGCCGTGCTCTCCCCTGTCAGATGGTTATCTGGCACACATCCAAGATACTTAACAGAGTCTTTTGCTGTGACCACTATGTCACCTATACACTATACCACCTTAAAATCTGGGGATTTCCTCAGTTTCACTTTGGACCCGAACAAGACGGACTCTGTTTTGCCAAGATGAAGTGACAGCTTATTGACATATAGCCATTTACTGACATTCAGAAGTTCAACACTTAAGATCTTTCTCAACAGTTTTACTCACTGCTGTTGGACATGACTCTCCCCATAGCAACCTGACTAGGTAGCTTGCTAACTAATGTATTAGCTATAGTTTTAAAATAGCTATTCAGACCGTCTGCAACCATGGTTTTATCTGATGTGACCTTTCCTCCAATGTCCAAGCTAAGATTGAAGTCTTTAATCTTTTACTATAACCTAACAGCTTCAGACACTTCCATATTTACTCAGATTGTTCCTATTTTCAACTATTTTGTCATTGTAATATTATTTCCTGGCCTTCTGTATCCTCCTGTTGACCTAATTTTTTTATATAAATATAAAATAAATATATCACCTGCCCTGGATTTCATAAATTCCAGAAAGCGTTAATTTCTACGCTTAATTTCCTTTAAAATGTTATAATTTATCCATGGTTCAGTTCTTTGCTTAATTCTAACCTGTTTCACTGGAGCCTGCTTATCTACAGCATGTAAAAACAATGATTTCAAATGGCCCCAGGCATTCTCCCCCTCATTGAATTTCAATACAGCAGACCAGTCCAATTTGCTCAAACAATTAACAATAATATCTGCACTATAATTCTTCATAGCCCTAATTTCTATGAAGTTGTGACAATTAAAAACTATTTTCTGAACCTTCCTACTACAGAAAATGATGGAATGACCACTGAGCCCATCGTTTAAAACCCCACTGTTTGATATCCTTGATCTATCCGACAACAACACAAGGTCAAGGATGGTTTGGGTAGAAGGACAGACCCTGGTGGGCTCATTAATCAGCTGGTATAAAGCAAACAGATTACAACAATTCTTAAGAGCTCTAAAAGTAGCATTTTCTGTATTAAAATCCCCAGTAACAATAACCTCTGATTTACCAAAGTCTCCTCCGATAGGTTTACATTTTGATAATAAAATGTCCAAACACACAGCTTCAATCTCGCCATGGTTTAAATCTGATTGATCTATAGTTAAACCCAATATCGGATCTGACATAAGTACAAACTCCCCAGACTTTGCGATTGTGGTCTCTTCTAATTGCTACATCATTTTCAACTTCAATCTCAGCGTTTGTTATCCAACCATCCAACCATGTTTCGTTAAAGCAAAGCATCCCCACCTTACAGTTACTAGAGAGTAGAATATGACTGTACAGCCTTACCTGCATCCCCACCTGTACAGTTACTAGAGAGTAGAATAGGACTGTACAGCCTTACCTGCATCCCCACCTGTACAGTTACTAGAGAGTAGAATATGACTGTACAGCCTTACCTGCATCCCCACCTGTACAGTTACTAGAGAGTAGAATAGGACTGTACAGCCTTACCTGCATCCCCACCTGTACAGTTACTAGAGAGTAGAATAGGACTGTACAGCCTTACCTGCATCCCCACCTGTACAGTTACTAGAGAGTAGAATATGACTGTACAGCCTTACCTGCATCCCCACCTGTACAGTTACTAGAGAGTAGAATAGGACTGTACAGCCTTACCTGCATCCCCACCTTACAGTTACTAGAGAGTAGAATATGACTGTACAGCCTTACCTGCATCCCCACCTGTACAGTTACTAGAGAGTAGAATAGGACTGTACAGCCTTACCTGCATCCCCACCTTACAGTTACTAGAGAGTAGAATAGGACTGTACAGCCTTACCTGCATCCCCACCTGTACAGTTACTAGAGAGTAGAATAGGACTGTACAGCCTTACCTGCATCCCCACCTGTACAGTTACTAGAGAGTAGAATATGACTGTACAGCCTTACCTGCATCCCCACCTGTACAGTTACTAGAGAGTAGAATAGGACTGTACAGCCTTACCTGCATCCCCACCTTACAGTTACTAGAGAGTAGAATATGACTGTACAGCCTTACCTGCATCCCCACCTGTACAGTTACTAGAGAGTAGAATAGGACTGTACAGCCTTACCTGCATCCCCACCTGTACAGTTACTAGAGAGTAGAATATGACTGTACAGCCTTACCTGCATCCCCACCTGTACAGTTACTAGAGAGTAGAATAGGACTGTACAGCCTTACCTGCATCCCCACCTTACAGTTACTAGAGAGTAGAATAGGACTGTACAGCCTTACCTGCATCCCCACCTGTACAGTTACTAGAGAGTAGAATAGGACTGTACAGCCTTACCTGCATCCCCACCTTACAGTTACTAGAGAGTAGAATAGGACTGTACAGCCTTACCTGCATCCCCACCTGTACAGTTACTAGAGAGTAGAATAGGACTGTACAGCCTTACCTGCATCCCCACCTTACAGTTACTAGAGAGTAGAATAGGACTGTACAGCCTTACCTGCATCCCCACCTGTACAGTTACTAGAGAGTAGAATATGACTGTACAGCCTTACCTGCATCCCCACCTTACAGTTACTAGAGAGTAGAATAGGACTGTACAGCCTTACCTGCATCCCCACCTGTACAGTTACTAGAGAGTAGAATAGGACTGTACAGCCTTACCTGCATCCCCACCTGTACAGTTACTAGAGAGTAGAATAGGACTGTACAGCCTTACCTGCATCCCCACCTGTACAGTTACTATAGAGTAGAATAGGACTGTACAGCCTTACCTGCATCCCCACCTGTACAGTTACTAGAGAGTAGAATAGGACTGTACAGCCTTACCTGCATCCCCACCTGTACAGTTACTAGAGAGTAGAATAGGACTGTACAGCCTTACCTGCATCCCCACCTGTACAGTTACTAGAGAGTAGAATAGGACTGTACAGCCTTACCTGCATCCCCACCTGTACAGTTCAAATCAAATCAAATCAAATTTTATTTGTCACATACACATGGTTAGCAGATGTTAAATGCGAGTGTAGCGAAATGCTTGTGCTTCTAGTTCCGACAATGCAGTGATAACCAACAAGTAATCTAACTAACAATTCCAAAACTACTGTCTTATACACAGTGTAAGGGGATAAGGAATATGTACATAAGGATATATGAATGAGTGATGGTACAGAGCAGCATACAGTAGATGGTATCGAGTACAGTATATACATATGAGATGAGTGTGTAGACAAAGTAAACAAAGTGGCATAGTTAAAGTGGCTAGTGATACATGTGTTACATAAGGATGCAGTCGATGATGTAGAGTACAGTATATACATATGCATATGAGATGAATAATGTAGGGTAAGTAACATTATATAAGGTAGCATTGTTTAAAGTGGCTAGTGATATATTTACATAATTCCCATCAATTCCCATTATTAAAATGGCTGGAGTTGGGTCAGTGTCAATGACAGTGTGTTGGCAGCAGCCACTCACACTGTTAGTGGTGGCTGTTTAACAGTCTGATGGCCTTGAGATAGAAGCTGTTTTTCAGTCTCTCGGTCCCAGCTTTGATGCACCTGTACTGACCTCGCCTTCTGGATGATAGCGGGGTGAACAGGCAGTGGTTCGGGTGGTTGATGTCCTTGATGATCTTTATGGCCTTCCTGTAACAACGGGTGGTGTAGGTGTCCTGGAGGGCAGGTAGTTTGCCCCCGGTGATGCGTTGTGCAGTCCTCACTACCCTCTGGAGAGCCTTACGGTTGAGGGCGGAGCAGTTGCCGTACCAGGCGGTGATACAGCCCGCCAGGATGCTCTCGATTGTGCATCTGTAGAAGTTTGTGAGTGCTTTTGGTGACAAGCCGAATTTCTTCAGCCTCCTGAGGTTGAATAGGCGCTGCTGCGCCTTCTTCACGACGCTGTCAGTGTGAGTGGACCAATTCAGTTTGTCTGTGATGTGTATGCCGAGGAACTTAAAACTAGCTACCCTCTCCACTACTGTTCCATCGATGTGGATAGGGGGGTGTTCCCTCTGCTGTTTCCTGAAGTCCACAATCATCTCCTTAGTTTTGTTGACGTTGAGTGTGAGGTTATTTTCCTGACACCACACTCCGAGGGCCCTCACCTCTTCCCTGTAGGCCGTCTCGTCGTTGTTGGTAATCAAGCCTACCACTGTTGTGTCGTCCGCAAACTTGATGATTGAGTTGGAGGCGTGCGTGGCCACGCAGTCGTGGGTGAACAGGGAGTACAGGAGAGGGCTCAGAACGCACCCTTGTGGGGCCCCCGTGTTGAGGATCAGCGGGGAGGAGATGTTGTTGCCTACCCTCACCACCTGGGGCGGCCCGTCAGGAAGTCCAGTACCCAGTTGCACAGGGCGGGGTCGAGACCCAGGGTCTCGAGCTTGATGACGAGCTTGGAGGGTACTATGGTGTTGAATGCCGAGCTGTAGTCGATGAACAGCATTCTCACATAGGTATTCCTCTTGTCCAGGTGGGTTAGGGCAGTGTGCAGTGTGGTTGAGATTGCATCGTCTGTGGACCTATTTGGGCGGTAAGCAAATTGGAGTGGGTCTAGGGTGTCAGGTAGGGTGGAGGTGATATGGTCCTTGACTAGTCTCTCAAAGCACTTCATGATGACGGAAGTGAGTGCTACGGGGCGGTAGTCGTTTAGCTCAGTTACCTTAGCTTTCTTGGGAACAGGAACAATGGTGGCCCTCTTGAAGCATGTGGGAACAGCAGACTGGTATAGGGATTGATTGAATATGTCCGTAAACACACCAGCCAGCTGGTCTGCGCATGCTCTGAGGGCGCGGCTGGGGATGCCGTCTGGGCCTGCAGCCTTGCGAGGGTTAACACGTTTAAATGTCTTACTCACCTCGGCTGCAGTGAAGGAGAGACCGCATGTTTCCGTTGCAGGCCGTGTCAGTGGCACTGTATTGTCCTCAAAGCGGGCAAAAAGTTATTTAGTCTGCCTGGGAGCAAGACATCCTGGTCCGTGACTGGGCTGGATTTCATCTTGTAGTCCGTGATTGACTGTAGACCCTGCCACATGCCTCTTGTGTCTGAGCCATTGAATTGAGATTCCACTTTGTCTCTGTACTGACGCTTAGCTTGTTTAATAGCCTTGCGGAGGGAATAGCTGCACTGTTTGTATTCAGTCATGTTGCCAGACACCTTGCCCTGATTAAAAGCAGTGGTTCGCGCTTTCAGTTTCACGCGAATGCTGCCATCAATCCACGGTTTCTGGTTAGGGAATGTTTTTATCGTTGCTATGGGAACGACATCTTCGACGCACGTACTAATGAACTCGCACACCGAATCAGCGTATTCGTCAATATTCCCATCTGACGCAATACGAAACATGTCCCAGTCCACGTGATGGAAGCAGTCTTGGAGTGTAGAGTCAGCTTGGTCTGACCAGCGTTGGACAGACCTCAGCGTGGGAGCCTCTTGTTTTAATTTCTGCCTGTAGGCAGGGATCAGCAAAATGGAGTCGTGGTCAGCTTTTCCGAAAGGGGGCGGGGCAGGGCCTTATATGCGTCGCGGAAGTTAGAGTAACAATGATCCAAGGTTTTACCACCCCTGGTTGCGCAATCGATATGCTGATAAAATTTAGGGAGTCTTGTTTTCAGATTGGCTTTGTTAAAATCCCCAGCTACAATGAATGCAGCCTCCGGATAAATGGTTTCCAGTTTGCAAAGAGTTAAATAAAGTTCGTTCAGAGCCATCGATGTGTCTGCTTGGGGGATATATACGGCTGTGATTATAATCGAAGAGAATTCTCTTGGAAGATAATGCGGTCTACATTTGATTGTGAGGAATTCTAAATCAGGTGAACAGAAGGATTTGAGTTCCTGTATGTTTCCTTTATCACACCATGTCCCGTTAGTCATGAGGCATACGCCCCCGCCACTCTTCTTACCAGAGAGATGTTTGTTTCTGTCCGCGCGATGCGTGGAGAAACCCGTTGGCTGTACCGCCCTGGATAGCGTCTTCCCAGTAAGCCATGTTTCCGTAAAGCAAAGAACGTTACAGTCTCTGATGTCCCTCTGGAATGCCACCCTTGCTCGGATTTCATCAACCTTGTTGTCGAGAGACTGGACATTGGCAAGAAGAATACTGGGAAGTGGTGCGCGATGTGCCCTTTTTCGGAGTCTGACCAGAACACCGCCGCGTTTCCCTCTTTTTCGTAGTCGTTTCCTTGGGTCGCTGCAAGCGATCCATTCCGTTGTCCTGTTTGTAAGGCAGAACACAGGATCCGCGTCGCGGAAAACATATTCTTGGTCGTACTGATGGTGAGTTGACGCTGATCTTATATTCAGTAGTTCTTCTCGACTGTATGTAATGAAACCTAAGATGACCTGGGGTACTAATGTAAGAAATAACACGTAAAAAAACAAAAAACTGCATAGTTTCCTAGAACGCGAAGCGAGGCGGCCATCTCAGTCGGCGCCGGAAGTTAACTCCAGTTAACAGTTACTAGAGAGTAGAATAGGACTGTACAGCCTTACCTGCATCCCCACCTGTACAGTTACTAGAGAGTAGAATAGGACTGTACAGCCTTACCTGCATCCCCACCTGTACAGTTACTAGAGAGTAGAATAGGACTGTACAGCCTTACCTGCCTCCCCACCTTACAGTTACTATAGAGTAGAATAGGACTGTACAGCCTTACCTGCATCCCCACCTTACAGTTACTAGAGAGTAGAATATGACTGTACAGCCTTACCTGCATCCCCACCTGTACAGTTACTATAGAGTAGAATAGGACTGTACAGCCTTACCTGCACTCCCACCTTACAGTTACTAGAGAGTAGAATATGACTGTACAGCCTTACCTGCATCCCCACCTTACAGTTACTAGAGAGTAGAATAGGACTGTACAGCCTTACCTGCATCCCCACCTGTACAGTTACTAGAGAGTAGAATAGGACTGTACAGCCTTACCTGCATCCCCACCTGTACAGTTACTAGAGAGTAGAATAGGACTGTACAGCCTTACCTGCATCCCCACCTGTACAGTTACTAGAGAGTAGAATAGGACTGTACAGCCTTACCTGCATTCCCACCTGTACAGTTACTAGAGAGTAGAATATGACTGTACAGCCTTACCTGCATCCCCACCTGTACAGTTACTAGAGAGTAGAATAGGACTGTACAGCCTTACCTGCATCCCCACCTGTACAGTTACTATAGAGTAGAATAGGACTGTACAGCCTTACCTGCATCCCCACCTGTACAGTTACTAGAGAGTAGAATAGGACTGTACAGCCTTACCTGCATCCCCACCTGTACAGTTACTAGAGAGTAGAATAGGACTGTACAGCCTTACCTGCATCCCCACCTGTACAGTTACTAGAGAGTAGAATAGGACTGTACAGCCTTACCTGCATCCCCACCTGTACAGTTACTAGAGAGTAGAATAGGACTGTACAGCCTTACCTGCATCCCCACCTGTACAGTTACTAGAGAGTAGAATAGGACTGTACAGCCTTACCTGCATCCCCACCTGTACAGTTACTATAGAGTAGAATATGACTGTACAGCCTTACCTGCATCCCCACCTGTACAGTTACTAGAGAGTAGAATAGGACTGTACAGCCTTACCTGCATCCCCACCTGTACAGTTACTAGAGAGTAGAATAGGACTGTACAGCCTTACCTGCATCCCCACCTGTACAGTTACTAGAGAGTAGAATAGGACTGTACAGCCTTACCTGCATCCCCACCTGTACAGTTACTAGAGAGTAGAATATGACTGTACAGCCTTACCTGCATCCCCACCTGTACAGTTACTATAGAGTAGAATATGACTGTACAGCCTTAACTGCATCCCCACCTGTACAGTTACTAGAGAGTAGAATATGACTGTACAGCCTTACCTGCATCCCCACCTGTACAGTTACTAGAGAGTAGAATAGGACTGTACAGCCTTACCTGCATTCCCACCTGTACAGTTACTAGAGAGTAGAATAGGACTGTACAGCCTTACCTGCATCCCCACCTGTACAGTTACTAGAGAGTAGAATAGGACTGTACAGCCTTACCTGCATCCCCACCTGTACAGTTACTAGAGAGTAGAATAGGACTGTACAGCCTTACCTGCATCCCCACCTGTACAGTTACTAGAGAGTAGAATAGGACTGTACAGCCTTACCTGCATCCCCACCTGTACAGTTACTAGAGAGTAGAATAGGACTGTACAGCCTTACCTGCATCCCCACCTGTACAGTTACTAGAGAGTAGAATAGGACTGTACAGCCTTACCTGCATCCCCACCTGTACAGTTACTAGAGAGTAGAATAGGACTGTACAGCCTTACCTGCCTCCCCACCTTACAGTTACTATAGAGTAGAATAGGACTGTACAGCCTTACCTGCATCCCCACCTTACAGTTACTAGAGAGTAGAATATGACTGTACAGCCTTACCTGCATCCCCACCTGTACAGTTACTATAGAGTAGAATAGGACTGTACAGCCTTACCTGCACTCCCACCTTACAGTTACTAGAGAGTAGAATATGACTGTACAGCCTTACCTGCATCCCCACCTTACAGTTACTAGAGAGTAGAATAGGACTGTACAGCCTTACCTGCATCCCCACCTGTACAGTTACTAGAGAGTAGAATAGGACTGTACAGCCTTACCTGCATCCCCACCTGTACAGTTACTAGAGAGTAGAATAGGACTGTACAGCCTTACCTGCATCCCCACCTGTACAGTTACTAGAGAGTAGAATAGGACTGTACAGCCTTACCTGCATTCCCACCTGTACAGTTACTAGAGAGTAGAATATGACTGTACAGCCTTACCTGCATCCCCACCTGTACAGTTACTAGAGAGTAGAATAGGACTGTACAGCCTTACCTGCATCCCCACCTGTACAGTTACTATAGAGTAGAATAGGACTGTACAGCCTTACCTGCATCCCCACCTGTACAGTTACTAGAGAGTAGAATAGGACTGTACAGCCTTACCTGCATCCCCACCTGTACAGTTACTAGAGAGTAGAATAGGACTGTACAGCCTTACCTGCATCCCCACCTGTACAGTTACTAGAGAGTAGAATAGGACTGTACAGCCTTACCTGCATCCCCACCTGTACAGTTACTAGAGAGTAGAATAGGACTGTACAGCCTTACCTGCATCCCCACCTGTACAGTTACTAGAGAGTAGAATAGGACTGTACAGCCTTACCTGCATCCCCACCTGTACAGTTACTATAGAGTAGAATATGACTGTACAGCCTTACCTGCATCCCCACCTGTACAGTTACTAGAGAGTAGAATAGGACTGTACAGCCTTACCTGCATCCCCACCTGTACAGTTACTAGAGAGTAGAATAGGACTGTACAGCCTTACCTGCATCCCCACCTGTACAGTTACTAGAGAGTAGAATAGGACTGTACAGCCTTACCTGCATCCCCACCTGTACAGTTACTAGAGAGTAGAATATGACTGTACAGCCTTACCTGCATCCCCACCTGTACAGTTACTAGAGAGTAGAATATGACTGTACAGCCTTACCTGCATCCCCACCTGTACAGTTACTAGAGAGTAGAATATGACTGTACAGCCTTACCTGCATCCCCACCTGTACAGTTACTAGAGAGTAGAATAGGACTGTACAGCCTTACCTGCATTCCCACCTGTACAGTTACTAGAGAGTAGAATAGGACTGTACAGCCTTACCTGCATCCCCACCTGTACAGTTACTAGAGAGTAGAATAGGACTGTACAGCCTTACCTGCATCCCCACCTGTACAGTTACTAGAGAGTAGAATAGGACTGTACAGCCTTACCTGCATCCCCACCTGTACAGTTACTAGAGAGTAGAATAGGACTGTACAGCCTTACCTGCATCCCCACCTGTACAGTTACTAGAGAGTAGAATAGGACTGTACAGCCTTACCTGCATCCCCACCTGTACAGTTACTAGAGAGTAGAATAGGACTGTACAGCCTTACCTGCATCCCCACCTGTACAGTTACTAGAGAGTAGAATAGGACTGTACAGCCTTACCTGCATCCCCACCTGTACAGTTACTAGAGAGTAGAATAGGACTGTACAGCCTTACCTGCATCCCCACCTGTACAGTTACTAGAGAGTAGAATAGGACTGTACAGCCTTACCTGCATCCCCACCTGTACAGTTACTAGAGAGTAGAATAGGACTGTACAGCCTTACCTGCATCCCCACCTGTACAGTTACTAGAGAGTAGAATAGGACTGTACAGCCTTACCTGCATCCCCACCTGTACAGTTACTAGAGAGTAGAATAGGACTGTACAGCCTTACCTGCATCCCCACCTGTACAGTTACTAGAGAGTAGAATAGGACTGTACAGCCTTACCTGCATTCCCACCTTACAGTTACTAGAGAGTAGAATAGGACTGTACAGCCTTACCTGCATCCCCACCTGTACAGTTACTAGAGAGTAGAATAGGACTGTACAGCCTTACCTGCATCCCCACCTGTACAGTTACTAGAGAGTAGAATAGGACTGTACAGCCTTACCAAATGTTCTCAATCGTAGGAAGAAGATTTCTAACGTTGAGATGAAGAATGTGTCGTCCTCTCGTGGAAAAAAATAAAATAAATTCTAGAGTCAAGTTTTCCTCGTCTGCTGGAACTGTCGGCTGAAATTATCCCCTTGAGATGATTGTTGACTCGATGCAGTCCAATCGCCGCAATGGAGCTCCTATTGAAAGAGATGGTCGTTGCTCCTTCCCTTCTGACCCTCTCTGTTATAGCGAATGGATTTATTGCTAGAAAAACAGGCTGGGACACTGATGGACATCTCCAGACAGCAACAGGCAAAGAGTAATTATTAGGTTTCCACCATCTATTTGCTGTTTTCCCCCTTTTAGAGGGACTGTGACAGCTGGAATATACAAACGTGTTAGATATGGTGTATTTTCCATGGCCAAAATGCTTAGTGCCAATCAGGTCTTCGAACCTGATCTTCGAACCTGATCTTCGAACCTGATCTTCTTATTAAAACCGCATACTTTGTCAAAAGGACATCGACTTGATGTACAGAAAGGGCCAGTATCTGTAAGCGTTAATATAAAAGCGGAGATTTAAAAAACGCTGCCAACGCGCCAAACTTTCCGGCTGCCATCTTGCTACTGTACTGCACTGATATCCAGGGTGTGAAAACGTGTCCAACCAATCATGTCCATACACATGCACTGCATAATAGAGCACAGATCTGTAGGTCCACACACAGAGGTATGAGCAGTAGTGTGGTACACAGCGCCCCTACCGCTGTATAGGCTGGGCTGGGAGGGGTGGGCCTGTCTGTTCTGGTGTAAGGCTTAGTTAGTTAGCTTTAGATAGAGTCATGATCAGGGGCCCAGTAGTGAACAGGATTTCCCCATAGGCCTTTATGACATTCACTCCCTCCCTCCCATCAGTTCCCTTACTCTCTAATGCTCTTGCTCCTCTCGCTCCTTCCCCTCTGAAGGAAATATTGAAACGAAATGAAGGGTGTGGTAAATGTTTTCCTGTTTCCTGTCTCTAACACTGTGTCTGTTCTGCCTGAGTGTGTCTAATGGTTTCACTTAATCCTAGTGTGGCGAACACGACTTGCACAGTTTAGCATAGTTACAGCATCCTAGGGATGTGTGTGTGTGTTTTGGTTTTACTATACTCGTGTGGACCAGAAGTCATTTTGCTGTCCCCACAGGGAAAACGGGTATTTTAGGCTTAGGGGCTAGGTTTAGGGTTAAAATAGAATTATCCTATTACGACTATTATGCTCCAGAGTTCTCCAGGCCTAGGGTCACATGATGTTAGCCATGCTACCTCCAGTAATCCCTGTAGTCCAGGGTCCAGAGTTAGCAGCTCTAGCTAACCTGTGGTCAATGTTAGCTATGGCTCATCAATGAGAGAAACACTCAGCCTCATTAACCAGTCAGACTATAATGAGGGTCATCACGTCTATCAGACATCCTGAATTGATCACTCCACTACCAGAGCCTTATGACCAACTATTGATCCACATTAGCACTGACCGTTAATTCCATTCGATTCCTATTGATGCTCATGCGACCTCATATCGATTGACCGTTACTTTTGCCATCAGTGACTGTCTGTGAGGTATTGGCCACGTCCTGCTCAGAGCTTCCTGCACGTCTGTCTGCGTGTCTCAGTGGTCAGTCGCCAAACCTTGTGCTCGAGAGCTACAGGGTGGTGCAAGGTTTTGTTCCCACCCAGCACTGATACGCCTGCTCCCAGAACCAAGTCTCCCTTCAGTCCGGATCTGCCAGAGCCATCCTCCTGTCCGGAGCTGCCAGAGCCGCCCGTCTGTCCAGAGCTGCCAGAGCCGCCCGTCTGTCCGGAGCTGCCAGAGTCGCCCGTCTGTCCGGAGCTGCCAGAGCCGCCCGTCTGTCCGGAGCTGCCAGAGTCGCCCGTCTGTCCGGAGCTGCCAGAGCCGCCCGTCTGTCCGGAGCTGCCAGAGTCGCCCGTCTGTCTGGAGCCAACAGAGTCTCCCGCTTGTCCTGCGCCGTCAGAGTCTCCTTCCTGTCTGTGGGTCGCCACTCCAGAGGCACCACCTAAGTGGGCCAAGACTAAGGTGGAGTGGGGTCTACGTCCTGTACCAGAGCCGCCACCATGGTGAAATGCCCACCCAGACCCTGCCCTATAGGTTCTGGTTTTGCGGCCAGAGTCCGCACCTTTGGGGGGGGGTTACTGTCACGTCCTGACCTTAGTTCCTTTATTATGTCTCTATTTTGGTTTGGTCAGGGCGTGAGTTGGGGTGGGCATTTTATGTTTTTCATTCTATGTTTTGTTCTGTGTGTTGTATTTCTATGTGTTTGGCCTGGTATGGTTCCCAATCAGAGGCAGCTGTCAATCGTTGTCTCTGATTGAGAACCATACTTAGGTAGCCTGTTCCCACCTGCTGCACCTTGGTCCTCACCTTTTTCCACCAACGGTCGTTATATTAGCCAACTGTTTTATTTTGTTTGCCATGGCAACGATGAAGGAGTTGGCTAACGCAGAACAATGTCTGGCAACCAGGATTCTACCAATTAAAGCGTTGATGAACAGTAGACCAGAATAAAAGGAGATTTATTACTGCTGGTCTGGAACAAAAGCCTGCACATTGGGTAGCTATCTAGAACCAGGTTTGCTGGTGACCACTGTCTTTGGTTTCTATAGTGTTTCGCTCAACATTAATCACAGTTCCTGGCATGGTGAGTCACACAAGGTAAAAGGTAACAGAAACTCTGTTAATATCTGGTGTTAACGTGCCTTATTTGTCCTCATATTTGTCCCCCTGATTGGGACCATATTTTTTAGACGGGTGTAGATGATTAAAAGACACATTGTAATCTGTTTGTGATCAGATCGTCCTGACCTGTCACGACTTCTGCCGAACTTCTGCCGAAGTTGTTGTTCGGGCGGTGCTCGGCGTTCGACGCCACCGGTCTTCTAGCCATCATTGATCCATTTTTCATGTTCCATTGGTTTTGTCTTGTCTTCCCACACATCTGTTTTCAATCCCATTCATTACCTGTTGTGTATTTAACCCTCTGTTTCCCCTCATGTCTTTGTCAGAGATTGTTTTATTGTCAGTGTTGTTTATTTGTTGTATTGGTGCGAGACGGGTCCTCGTACCCATGTTTTTCATGTCTATACTTTTCAGTGTTATGGAGCTTCTAGCTTTCCTAGCTTCTGTGGACAGTTATTAAAAGACTCGATTTACACTCTATTACGACTCTCCTGCGCCTGACTTCCCTGCCACCTATACACACGGCGCTGACATGACCACCTCCGAAGGTAGTCAGGCACGCATTGTGTCTGGATATCAGTGTAAACAGACCTGGCCAGTAAAACCTTTTAAATCCTCATTATTCCGCTCTCTAAAATCACTGACAGATGGCACCATTGACTTATGCAATCAATATGTGTCTAAAAATAAATAAATATTGTTTTGAAAGAATAGCTGTGAAAAAATGTGCATATAGGGAAGGATCTGCAAATCTGGTCACAATGCGGACACAGTGGTCAGATAAGAGACACATTTTAATATCATGTGTATTGACACATTTCTGACAATGTGGGCACAATCAGAATGTGGACAAGATCAGGACTCAGGACCCATGTCAGTGCCAGGTATGAAAGAGGCCAAGTCCAATGCTGTGTGTCCAGAGACCGTGGGAATTATAGATGCACAACAAATTCTCCAGTATTACAGTTTTTCTCAATTGCTAAAACACAATTTCTGAAACCTTGCTCCATTTCCTGAAAACATTAAACACAAAACCTCATCTTCAAGCACTATTTGACTCCTCTCGCAAAATGAAACATTCACCTCAAAACAGTTTTACCTGTGTTCAAAATCAAACACTGCTCTCAAATCATAAACAAAGTGATCAAAATGATATACACTCTCAAGCAGTCAGTATACAATACACCGAAAAATAGAAAACACTTTGTTCAAAACATACAATTCTCAGGGAGAAGTACATTTTTAATCCCAAAAAATATTCATATTTTTCCGTAATTCTCTTTTGATGAACGAAAACATGTTCTATCATAGTAGCTCAAATTGATCAGAAATTACTACTCTGCTTTGCTCTTTGCAATTTTGTTTTCTGTTCTTCCTCCTTGTACCCCTATTTTTACAGTACTTCACCCTGCATCTCACAAACTTGTCCTTTGTCTCTGTGATACTGTAATTCTTGTTCTTTGTTGATATGAACCTGCAACCAGTCAAAATCTATTGAGCAGTCAGTACTGTTAATAAATGGAAAGCACAATGTTCAGGGCCATACAATGTGTCCATTGTACAGTATACAGCCTACAATGCACTGTACTACAGTATACAGCCTACAATGCACTGTACTACAGTATACAATACTAAAAGGGACAAAAATCAAAGGAGTAAACATGTGATCAATGTGCTTCTTCTTGTCTTTGGGCTGGGTCAGGCCAGAGCACTTCATCGACATCACAAGCAATATTGTCCCTCCTGAGGCAACGGGGGAAGAAGCCTCTTGTGTGCCGTATCCAGCCCTGACATGATTCCTCACCTATATCACCACAGGCTAAATCCATGGCTTGCAGCAGATTTACTCTGGTGTAGGGTTGTCTATCATACACTTTCCATCTCCAAGAGGAGAAAAACTCCTCAATCGGATTCAGGAAAGGCGAGTATAGAGGGAGGTACAAGTTCATAAACTGCCCATTGATGTTAAACCATTCCCTGACCTGAGCAGCTCGGTGGAAACTGACATTGTCCCACACTATCACATAGGTGGGAATGGGATTCTCATTTAGCTCTTGAACCTGCTGCTCTTGAACCTGCTGCTCAAATACAATATCTCTTATATTGGCAATAAATCTTAGAAGGTGCTGTGTGTTATATGGCCCGAGTGTAACATGGTGATGTAGAACACCATGGTTGCTGATAGCAGCACAGATTGTGACATTGCCACCTCATTGACCAGGGACTTCAACAATGGCCCGCTGTCCAATCACAGCCTCTCCTTCTCCTCTTTGTTAGATTGAAGCCTGCTTCATCGACAGAGATGAACTCATGGGGTCTGTCCAATCACAGCCTCTCCTTCTCCTCTTTGTTAGATTGAAACCTGCTTCATCGACAGAGATGAACTCATGGGGTCTGTCCAAGGATTCAAGTCAAATATTGTCTGTGTAGGAATACAATATACTGTATGTAGGATTTTGTAAGTCGTACAGAGACAGTGCTATACTGTAGAGTACAATTAGGCTTCTGATTCACATACATTGTATGTACTGAAGAGTAATGTCATTCACACATAGTATGTGTTAGTACTGTAGACAATCTGGATTACAGTAAATGTTTCTGAATGTACACTTACTTGCACATACTGAGCTCGCAGTTCTTTCACCCCTGGTGAGTTGTGCTCAAACGGTACTCTGTACTGTTACGATGGAGGACATGGTCAATAGTGGAAGTGTGTGTTGTCTTGTATCACTCGTTCCTGGATTTCTCTGAGTCGTATTGCATTATCTTGAAGGACCATGCCAACTATAACGGCCTCTTGCTCCTGAGTGAATATAGCTGTCCTTCCACCTGCATGTGGCAGCCTCGCAATTCTACAAAAAGTAGTTGTGCAGTTACAAAACATATTCATGCAGTACAATACATACAGTGATGAACTTTACAAATATCTATTGAAACAGCTGCATATAGTGTAGTACAGTAAATTTGCAATTACAAAAATACAGTAGTATACTGTACCTGTTCTCTTCTCTGAATGTCCTTACTATGGTGGACACAGAACATCGTCTCAAATTGGGTTGCACTCTAAGTCCTGCTTCCCTCATTGTCAGTCCGTGGACAAGAACATGGTCTATAACTGTTGCTCGAATTTCATCAGATACTTCCACTCTTTGTCTTCCTCTTCGTCCTCCTCTTCCTACTCGTTGCCCACATCGCATACGCACTCGTCCTCGTCATCTCACATTGTTTCTTCTATCCATTCTCAGACTTTCTCCTTCTCACCTTCAACAACCTGTTTGCTCTCTGAACTGGATTATATTGGTTGTGTCGCATCATTTGAAACAGGTTAAATCAGTTTTGAGTGGTTGTGTTCAATCAATGACATATGTTCTCTATTTGTATTTGATTGTTGCCACTTGTGTTTACCAGTATGGATGACATGTGCATTAGAGTGCAGAATGTGTTTTGAGAATGAGAATGTGTTTAGAGTTTTGCTGAAAAGTCTAAGTGAGATCTGCAAATTGTGTTTTACCAGGTATTGACAACAGACTGCATAATTAGTTAAATGAGTCCAGGCAACTGAGAACTTTGTTCAGCCAATGGGTGTTAGTGTTTTAGCAATTGAGAAAAACTGTACATTTAAAGTATGTTTGGTCATCTGTTTGATCCTGAGTCTGAACCTGTGTCTGCTGGTCAGGGATGTTACTAATGAATTACAGGGGAATTGGCATTACACTGCCGCTACTTGCTGTTTATTATCTATACATAGTCACTTTACCCCAACCTACCTTTACAAATCCACTAACCTGCATCCTGTACTTTGCCTCATTCTTTTATTGTGTGACTTTTTTCTTTTCTTTCTATTTTTCTAAATCTCCTTTTTAAACTGCATTGTCGGTTAAGGGCTTGTAAGTAGGCGCATGTGAAAAATCAAATGTACAATTTGAAAGTGCGTGTGCGTGCGTGAGCGTGCAGGTTTGTACATGGTTGCATCACATCCGTAGCACGATTCTCCACCAATTAGGATTGGCTTCCTTTGCTTGATTGAAAACATAAAAAGACAAAAACAACTGTAAGTATGATTTTCAAACGGACCCTCCAAACAAGAAAGCAGCATCTTCTTCATATATTGTTTTATTTAAACAACATAGAAAAGGAGCCAAAAACCTTATAGAGATAATGTTTTTCTTTCTTCTTCAATTGTCATAATGAGTGGAGAAGTAAAACAGTAGTACAATGTCTTGCAGTTCAACATCTTGGCGTATAACATCTTGGAGAGTTCCCTGCCTGGTTAGCAACAGTAAACACTTTATTGACTCTGCAATGCTAGAAGGTTTCTCCTTTTCTCTTCTCTCTTTATACAGTATCTCTGTTCTTTCTTGTTTTCTGCCCTGGTAAACATATTAGTGTGTTTTCGCGCTTTTGGACAGTTGAGCTAAACAGAAAGGTGTTCACTTCCTCCGGTCTGTTTACTTTTCTTTGAGTAAAAACTATCGTCTACAGTGTTTTTCAGTGCTTCTGTCTATTCACATCCTAACAGTGTCCTCTTTATACAACAGAGTGAAGGAGACAAACACCTGATGTTGGAATTACAATGCCCCTGCCTATCTAGCTGGGCTAAAAGCTTTATTGCTTGTGAAATGTTAGAATGTCTCCTCTCTCTCCTCTCTCTTCTCTATCTTGGAACAAAGTTTATTCCTCCACATTCTCTTTTTTGTTCTTGTTTTCTGACCTGGTATATGTCTTTGATTCGTGTGTTTTCACGCTGTGGGACAGTTGAGCTGTGAAAAGCCCCTGAACTTTGCCCACTGTTTTTTGCTCAAAGCAAAGTTCTGGTTATCCTACTTTGCTTCTCTGTTTGTCTGTTTGTTCAAATCCTAACAGCTCACATCTAGTGCTTCGGCTATTTCACTATGTATTATGAAGTGAGACCTTTTAACCTCAGAGTAGTACACAATATTAAATAGAGTTTTTAACTTTTTATTATTTTATTTTCTAGCCTAAGTTTATACTGTACAGAACCTTCATACATTTAACAGCTCCCTGTGATCTGTGTGTGTGTGAGAAAGAGAGAGAGTGAGAGAGAGAGAGAGAGAGAGAGAGAGAGAGAGAGAGAGAGAGAGAGAGAGAGAGAGAGAGAGAGAGAGAGAGATACAGGTATATATGCTTGCCTGGCTTTCCCCTTTATGCTCCTCCCTGGGGGTCGATCCTCTCCTCACCAGACACCAGGTTAATAAACCAAGCTCCAGGAGCCTCATTTATCAATATCGCGTGGAAAACTATTTTTTACGAACGGAATATAGAATGGTTGTACGCATAGAAAACGTGTGATTTATCAAACAAACCTTCGAGCATCATCCGCACGCCAAACATAAGTAAATACCAATTGTTCTCAGCCTCAGTGCTCGTGCACAACCTTGGCTATAATTAACCGTATATTGTCAAAATCATTCTTTTAAAAACCTGTGGGAAATATACAATGCCGGACAATGAAATACAATGGGCTACCCAAAAAAGCAGCGTGGGGAAAAAAAAGATTTCCGAGACTGAAATAGAAGTGCTAGTGTCAGCGATTGAGTTCAACCAAAAGGTTTTATTTTTGCTTATCTGGTTGTGGCTTGACCAGTAAAAATGTGGGGACCATTAGGACAACTCAAGCTGCTTTAGCAAAATGGCAAATATACTTCAAATGAGCAGGCAGCACTCACCAATAAACCATCCATCCTCAACAGCTCCCTTCTGTAGACGTACAGGCCAACATTTCTGTTGTCACCACATTCATACTTAGAATGTATGCACACATGACTGTAAGTCGCTTTGGATAAAAGCGTCTGCTAAATGGCATATTATTATTATTATTATTATTATTATTCAGCAGCATCTTTTGCACATCACGTCACCTATCACCTGCACATTAAGTGTGGAAACCCTTCCTGTTCACATAGTTTAAGTTGTTTCGGTGATTTGATGGTGATGTGGGTGCCGTTTGTTGCTCCGTTCGTATTTGGGAACACTTTGATGGCATCATGGCAAAGAAACCCCTTTTTGACTTCAACCTGTTGTGCGATGGTGTATGGAAATGGTATGTGATACTGTTCGTTTAGCTGAGGATTTCATCCAAAACATTGTCTCACGGAGGGCTGTGAAATGCTGATCGGCAAGCTCCCGTTGCCAAAAAGCCAGAATTACTTTTTAGAATAGGTCTTAAATCTTTGCAAAAATCCTATAACATTGGTTTTGGGAAATGAAAACTGATGAGCCAATCAGTACTTTCTGCAGAAAAAGTCCCACCCGTCTCTAAAAAAAAAAAGCTCCATGGGAAATGCAGCCAAATCTTCCAACAGAACAAGATCAGCCATCTCTCATTGGATTTCCCATTATCTTGGTTTCACGTGTACGCCTAATTTAACAAATGGCTGTACATTAAATGGAGTGTTAGCGTAACAAATGCACTGATTTGGTCATATTATAAAGCACGTCAAGACAAGTTGCATGAATTCACAATGGAAATAGAACAAGTATTTAACTATTACTCTTACAATTTCAACACGTTTTTCAACATATATTTTCCCCATTCTACGCTTGACAAGCAGTTCCCTTATCCCACCACTTGGCACTGTACGTAGGCATAGTAATGGCTGTGCCATGGTTGGAAGCACACTCCACTTGTTCATATTGATAAATATCACACTTCACGTGGAAATGTTCCCACACATGATTTATGCTCAGGTTTGTGCCAACGCATTGATAATGGAGGCCCTGAACCCAGGAAGTTGTCATCTCCTATCTACTACTTTAATGAAGACTTTTTCATATAGTGAAGTTAGCCAGACTCGGGCTACGAGAGAAAAGACAGCGCAACAACGTTGTTGTTGTTGTGTACACAAGGGTTCTTTGGGAAGGGTGACGGTTATATGTGGAACCATACTGACTCAAATAACCCTTTGAGCTTTTCAATGGTTCTTTACAGTTCACAAAAGGATCATTTGCTCTTTTAGTGATAATTAAAATGTAGGGGAGGCGGCTCATCAGAACATTCGGGGGGGCGTGGTTTGCGCACAGCTCTTTTTGGGCAGCCGTGAGTTCGTGTCATCCAGTTGATCTGATACGTTGTGTTATGCCCTTGTATTATGTATTATATATGACTATGGATTGTGACATTTGGCCTTATGTCAATTGAGAATGGTTGACTAAATCAGTCAGTGGTTCTCATTTCCCTCCTCAGGCACCCGCAGATGTTCCAGAGGTAGTTCACTAGATTCAACTAATATAATAATAACACCCATGGAATTTAACAATATAATATGGTTGACCAGAATAAAGAACCCGGTATGGTTTCTTCAAAAAGATCTATAAAAAACCTTTCAGATTGAGAATGGTTAAATAAACAATCTTTCTCCATAAAGGCCCTATAAAGAATCATAAGAAAATGTGTTCCGCTATAGTTACAAGCCAAATAACCCCTATCTGGTGCTATTTAGAACCATTATGTTGTTGTGTAGTGAGTAGTGATTACATGTTGACTGAGCTCTCAGGATTAAGCTCTAATGAGTTTGCTGTCTTCGACAAGGTGTTGGCAGAATCATTTAGCTGTGTTTATCAGTCACACCTCTACACACACTGTGGAGGCTTGTCTTTTCATGGAGTACACAGAAGTGTTTTTTTAATTAGTTACTTTGTATTTCCACTTAGACTGTGGTTATTTTAGGATTTATTTTGTTAGCTGTTAAGGTATTCTGAAGTAGACTCGCGCTCACACACACACACACACACACACACACACACACACACACACACACACACACACACACACACACACACACACACACACACACACACACACACACACACACACACACACACACACACACACACTCACACCTCTAAGCCAACAAGACTTGAGGAATACTAATTTGGGGGATTCTCTCTGCGGTATATTACAAAGGGTGGCTTGTTTTTGCCAGACAGGTTATTGTACAATACTGCATCCCTGTGCTGGGTTGTGTCTCTCACACCGTCTCCTACACCTGCCCTGCTGCTCCCGTCTCACAATGATGAGTAGTCCCCACACCACTCCCACAGCCCCACACTCCTACTGAATCTTAATAGAATGGTGTGTGTGTGTGTGTGTGTGTGTGTGTGTGTGTGTGTGTGTGTGTGTGTGTGTGTGTGTGTGTGTGTGTGTGTGTGTGTGTGTGTGTGTGTGTGTGTGTGTGTGTGTGTGTGTGTGTGTGTGTGTGTGTGTGTGTCACAAAACAGGAACAGATGGTCGTTGGAACGGGTTCCACAGTGCCAGACTCTATGGTGCCCTGGTGGCAATGCCATCTCCATGACACACACAAACCCTGGCAACGTGGTGCTACCATCTCCCTGGCACCGCCTGGTCGTAGTAAGACAGCAGCTGCTGCGCAATCTCTAACATTAAGGAGGTCTCGAGGTTCTGCTCGCCTGAGTTAGAATACCTCATGATAAGCTGCAGACCATACTATTTACCAGGAGAGTTTTCATCTACATTTTTCGTAGATCTTTATTTACCACAACAACCAATGATGGCACGAATACACACTCAACGAGCTGTATAGGGCCATAAGCAAACAAGAAAATGCCCACCCGTGTAATTGCGTTCCTATTGGCCTGTGATTTTAATGCAGGCAAACTTATCCTACCTCATGTGTACCAGCATGTCACCTGTGCAACTAGACGTGAAAAAACTCTAGGTTACCTTTACTCCACACACAGAGACGCATAAAAGTTCTCCCTCGTCTTCCATTTGGCAAATCTGACCATAACGCTATCCTCCTGATTAATGCTTATAAGCAAAAACAGGAAGTACCAGTGATACTGAAGTGGTCCGATGAAGCGGATGCTAAGCTACAGGACTGTTTCGTTAGCACATCAGTCACTGTACATCGATGAGATCGTGCCCAAAGTACATACATATCCCAACCAGAAGCAGTGGATTACAGGCAACATCTGCGGAGCACTAATCCGGACGCTTATGAGAAATCCTGTTACTCCCTCCGGCTCTGACACTCGTCGAATGTGGCAAGACTTGCAAACTGTCACCCAGCCGCGAGCTGCGATGTGACACGAGCCTAAAAGATGAGCTGAATGCCTTCTATGCTTGCTTGGAGGCAAGCAACACAGAACCACGCATGTAAGCACCAGTTGTTCTGGATGACTGTGTCACTGGCCTACACACAATCCCCCTTAATGTCAAAGTGATGTTGTTTTTTGATTTTCTTTTTTCAAATGTAATATAAATGAAAAGCTGAAATGTCTTGAGTCAATAAGTATTCAACCCCTTTGTTATGGCAAGTCTAAATACATTTAGCAGTAAATATGTGCTTAATCTCTTAAATTTAAGCATTTGGCTCTATACTTACTCACACATACTACACTGACACTTATTAGTTTATTGTGTTACTATTTCCTTTCTTTATTCTAGAAATGTTTCTTACTGTTTAAGCATTTCAAGGTAATACCTGTTGAATTCAGCGCTTGTAATAACTAACATTTGATTTGATTTCAGATTTGATTTGACAAGGCACCTACAAACTGTCACTCAGCCAACACACACACACACACACACACGCACGCGCACACATGCACATGCACACACACACACACTCATATGTTCTTGTTTCTGTAACACTGTTATTAGTGTCATAAATGCAGTGTCCTGTCTAGTCTAGCTGATGGCCATCTCTCTGTCATATCTCACTGATTACAGGTGACAGTATTGTAAATGACTCCTAAATTACATATATTTAGATTCATCAGGAAAGGTTAGACAAGTCACAAGTTTAGTCAGAGTCCACACCGTACTAATTCGAATGCATACCCAGCTTCATAGTTTCAGAATAATGTTGAAAGAAAACCAAAATGCAAAAAATTATGAAACATATCAGTCTATTCTATGCATTGGCTCTAGCTCATTGTATTGTATATGACCACCTTAATCATAGACTCAGGTTAATATTCCCTCTAAGTGACCATGCCCGAGAAGCCGGTGTTTGAGGATATATTGGCATGGGTGTTATTGCTCTTATCACTTTTATACAACGGGTTACCAACATATTCAAATAATGATTGCATATTTTCATTAAAAAAAATTATTTTGATGAATTTATTCATACTATTTCATCCTTCCACAAGATATAGTCCCGAGACAAATCTAGGGATGCTACCCAAGCCGGCTGGTCATTCGTTCTATTGGTTCGGTTGCCAGTCATTCAGTCTTTTTCTTGGTAACGTTCTTATCCCTTGTTTGCTAGCTAGCTGACTACGGCTAACTCACGGTCACGTCACAAAGCCAGAATAACAGCAAAGTGGCTGCATTTGCATTTGTTGAAGCTGTTTTCTAGTGGCGTTTATTTGGATACATCCATAACAATGAGCTGATGAGGCGTGATTTCGCCTGGCATAGACAATGTGCTCTCGCGTCAGGACACTATTGTTTCAGAGGAGCTAGCCAACAACACCGCTACTCACTTCAAACTACAGTGGTCAAGACTGCATACTAGCTGCACTTCCTTTCGTTTTCTGATTCACATCTCATGTGCTGGTTGATGTTAGTCCAACATTCAGAGACCCAGCTATAGCGCTGTGGCTTTGTGCTTGAAGCCATTGCATTGTGACTGGCTTCATCCACTACTCTCATTCTGAACACACAAGCCCATCTCCATCAATAGCATCAAATATTTATCCAGCATGGTACCTGCCATATTCATCAAAGCTACTTGCTTCCTTTGTCTTTTCATGCCCCTGGAGTACTGTAAGCAAGATGTAGGAAAAACATCTCAGCACTTCTTTTAGAGTGCATCATTCTAGAAACGTCTTTATTTGTTTCACTTTATAACCTTCCTCTATAACCTTCCTCATTGACTCAGAAGAACTGAGTCTGACTGTCTCTAGTTCGGAATAGAACTGAACTCCGCTGTCGAGTACATTATTATAATCCACTGTTTTGAAGTGAGACTATAGGATAATATGTAGGATAAAGGATAAATCTATAGGATAAATCTATAGGATAAATCTCCCTGTCTTGTTCTTACGTCCCCGGCTTCCATATTTGATTTCAAACAGTGGTACAGACAGCTGGTCGTCTGAGTGCTGTGTGCCATCTCTTAGCAGGCTGACAAAGACAGTGATGACAAAAGTCAGGGGGAGGGTCTGAATCATGACCTGGAGCCTCAAGAGGCTGAGGTGAGATGATGGTGGCGCCATTAGGTAGGGAAGAAGTGTGAAGGAAGGTGGGAGGACAGAGAACATTGAGTCAGATACTGATCTTGAGTCAACCACTTTGAGATGTCAGAGAGAGAGAGAGAGAGAGAGAGGGGGGGATGAGGAGAGGGAGAGAAAGACGATTAGGAGAGAGATGAGGAGAGAGAGAAAGAAGATGAGGAGAGAGAGAGAAGATGAGGGGAGAGAGAAAAATACAGATGAGGAAAGAGCAGGAAGAAATGAGAGAGAGAGAGAGAGAGTAGATGAGACAATGACAGACAGAGAGGTGCTATCATCTTCCCTGTCCCTCATTACAATTATTGTATCATCTCTCTCCTCATCATAATAAGCTTGTTATCCACAAGTGTTAGAAAAAATATAGAAGTTTTGGCATGAAGAGGAAATGTAACCCTAAACGTTGGCCTGGGGAGCATGTTCTCAAAACTGCTCCACATAAAAACCACTGTGGGATAAAGACAATCCCAAGGGAGCGCAACCGGAAAATATTCTGAACACCTTTATGATGTTTTGATCCTGTCTAGTTCAGAATTAGGTCCCTTCTCTTTAGGTGTCGTTTCCTCTCTCTAATGCTTCTTAACACCATTATGATGTTTTGATCCTGTCTAGTTCAGAATTAGGTCCCTTCTCTTTAGGTGTCGTTTCCTCTCTCTAATGCTTCTCAACACTATTATGATGTTTTGATCCTGTCTAGTTCAGAATGAGGTCCCTTCTCTTTAGGTGTCGTTTCCTCTCTCTAATGCTTCTCAACACCATTATGATGTTTTGAATCCTGTCTAGTTCAGAATTAGGTCCCTTCTCTTTAGGTGTCGTTTCCTCTCTCTAATGCTTCTCAACACCATTATGATGTTTTGATCCTGTCTAGTTCAGAATTAGGTCCCTTCTCTTTAGGTGTCGTTTCCTCTCTCTAATGCTTCTCAACACCTTTATGATGTTTTGAATCCTGTCTAGTTCAGAATTAGGTCCCTTCTCTTTAGGTGTCGTTTCCTCTCTCTAATGCTTCTCAACACCATTATGATGTTTTGATCCTGTCTAGTTCAGAATTAGGTCCCTTCTCTTTAGGTGTCGTTTCCTCTCTCTAATGCTTCTCAACACCATTATGATGTTTTGATCCTGTCTAGTTCAGAATTAGGTCCCTTCTCTTTAGGTGTCGTTTCCTCTCTCTAATGCTTCTCAACACTATTATGATGTTTTGATCCTGTCTAGTTCAGAATTAAGTCCCTTCTCTTTAGGTGTCGTTTCCTCTCTCTAATGCTTCTCAACACTATTATGATGTTTTGATCCTGTCTAGTTCAGAATTAGGTCCCTTCTCTTTAGGTGTCGTTTCCTCTCTCTAATGCTTCTCAACACCATTATGATGTTTTGATCCTGTCTAGTTCAGAATTAAGTCCCTTCTCTTTAGGTGTCGTTTCCTCTCTCTAATGCTTCTCAACACTATTATGATGTTTTGATCCTGTCTAGTTCAGAATTAGGTCCCTTCTCTTTAGGTGTCGTTTCCTCTCTCTAATGCTTCTCAACACTATTATGATGTTTTGATCCTGTCTAGTTCAGAATTAGGTCCCTTCTCTTTAGGTGTCGTTTCCTCTCTCTAATGCTTCTCAACACCATTATGATGTTTTGAATCCTGTCTAGTTCAGAATTAGGTCCCTTCTCTTTAGGTGTCCAATGCTTCTCAACACCATTATGATGTTTTGATCCTGTCTAGTTCAGAATTAGGTCCCTTCTCTTTAGGTGTCGTTTCCTCTCTCTAATGCTTCTCAACACCTTTATGATGTTTTGAATCCTGTCTAGTTCAGAATTAGGTCCCTTCTCTTTAGGTGTCGTTTCCTCTCTCTAATGCTTCTCAACACCATTATGATGTTTTGATCCTGTCTAGTTCAGAATTAGGTCCCTTCTCTTTAGGTGTCGTTTCCTCTCTCTAATGCTTCTCAACTTTATGATGTTTTGATCCTGTCTAGTTCAGAATTAGGTCCCTTCTCTTTAGGTGTCGTTTCCTCTCTCTAATGCTTCTCAACACTATTATGATGTTTTGATCCTGTCTAGTTCAGAATTAGGTCCCTTCTCTTTAGGTGTCGTTTCCTCTCTCTAATGCTTCTCAACACTATTATGATGTTTTGATCCTGTCTAGTTCAGAATTAGGTCCCTTCTCTTTAGGTGTCGTTTCCTCTCTCTAATGCTTCTCAACACTATTATGATGTTTTGATCCTGTCTAGTTCAGAATTAGGTCCCTTCTCTTTAGGTGTCGTTTCCTCTCTCTAATGCTTCTCAACACTATTATGATGTTTTGATCCTGTCTAGTTCAGAATTAGGTCCCTTCTCCTTCTGTGTCGTTTCCTCTCTCTAATGCTTCTCAACTTTATGATGTTTTGATCCTGTCTAGTTCAGAATTAGGTCCCTTCTCTTTAGGTGTCGTTTCCTCTCTCTAATGCTTCTCAACACTATTATGATGTTTTGATCCTGTCTAGTTCAGAATTAGGTCCCTTCTCTTTAGGTGTCGTTTCCTCTCTCTAATGCTTCTCACCACTATTATGATGTTTTGATCCTGTCTAGTTCAGAATTAAGTCCTTTCTCCTTTGGTGTCGTTTCCTCTCTCTAATGCTTCTCAACACTATTATGATGTTTTGAATCCTGTCTAGTTCAGAATTAGGTCCCTTCTCTTTAGGTGTCGTTTCCTCTCTCTAATGCTTCTCAACACCATTATGATGTTTTGATCCTGTCTAGTTCAGAATTAAGTCCCTTCTCTTTAGGTGTCGTTTCCTCTCTCTAATGCTTCTCAACACCATTATGATGTTTTGATCCTGTCTAGTTCAGAATTAGGTCCCTTCTCCTTCTGTGTCGTTTCCTCTCTCTAATGCTTCTCAACACCATTATGATGTTTTGATCCTGTCTAGTTCAGAATTAAGTCCTTTCTCCTTCTGTGTCGTTTCCTCTCTCTAATGCTTCTCAACACCATTATGATGTTTTGATCCTGTCTAGTTCAGAATTAGGTCCCTTCTCCTTCTGTGTCGTTTCCTCTCTAATGCTTCTCAACACCATTATTATGTTTTGATCCTGTCTAGTTCAGAATTAGGTCCCTTCTCCTTTGGTGTCATTTCCTCTCTCTAATGCTTCTCAACACCATTATTATGTTTTGATCCTGTCTAGTTCAGAATTAGGTCCCTTCTCCTTCTGTGTCGTTTCCTCTCTCTAATGCTTCTCAACACTATTATGATGTTTTGATCCTGTCTAGTTCAGAATTAGGTCCTTTCTCCTTTGGTGTCGTTTCCTCTCTAATGCTTCTCAACACCTTTATGATGTTTTGAATCCTGTCTAGTTCAGAATTAGGTCCCTTCTCTTTAGGTGTCGTTTCCTCTCTCTAATGCTTCTCAACACTATTATGATGTTTTGATCCTGTCTAGTTCAGAATTAAGTCCCTTCTCTTTAGGTGTCGTTTCCTCTCTCTAATGCTTCTCAACACCTTTATGATGTTTTGAATCCTGTCTAGTTCAGAATTAGGTCCCTTCTCTTTAGGTGTCGTTTCCTCTCTCTAATGCTTCTCAACACTATTATGATGTTTTGATCCTGTCTAGTTCAGAATTAAGTCCCTTCTCTTTAGGTGTCGTTTCCTCTCTCTAATGCTTCTCAACACCTTTATGATGTTTTGAATCCTGTCTAGTTCAGAATTAGGTCCCTTCTCTTTAGGTGTCGTTTCCTCTCTCTAATGCTTCTCAACACTATTATGATGTTTTGATCCTGTCTAGTTCAGAATTAAGTCCCTTCTCTTTAGGTGTCGTTTCCTCTCTCTAATGCTTCTCAACACCATTATGATGTTTTGATCCTGTCTAGTTCAGAATTAGGTCCCTTCTCTTTAGGTGTCGTTTCCTCTCTCTAATGCTTCTCAACACCATTATGATGTTTTGATCCTGTCTAGTTCAGAATTAGGTCCCTTCTCTTTAGGTGTCGTTTCCTCTCTCTAATGCTTCTCAACACCATTATGATGTTTTGATCCTGTCTAGTTCAGAATTAGGTCCCTTCTCTTTAGGTGTCGTTTCCTCTCTCTAATGCTTCTCAACACTATTATGATGTTTTGATCCTGTCTAGTTCAGAATTAAGTCCCTTCTCTTTAGGTGTCGTTTCCTCTCTCTAATGCTTCTCAACACTATTATGATGTTTTGATCCTGTCTAGTTCAGAATTAGGTCCCTTCTCTTTAGGTGTCGTTTCCTCTCTCTAATGCTTCTCAACACCATTATGATGTTTTGATCCTGTCTAGTTCAGAATTAAGTCCCTTCTCTTTAGGTGTCGTTTCCTCTCTCTAATGCTTCTCAACACTATTATGATGTTTTGATCCTGTCTAGTTCAGAATTAGGTCCCTTCTCTTTAGGTGTCGTTTCCTCTCTCTAATGCTTCTCAACACTATTATGATGTTTTGATCCTGTCTAGTTCAGAATTAGGTCCCTTCTCTTTAGGTGTCGTTTCCTCTCTCTAATGCTTCTCAACACCATTATGATGTTTTGAATCCTGTCTAGTTCAGAATTAGGTCCCTTCTCTTTAGGTGTCGTTTCCTCTCTCTAATGCTTCTCAACACCATTATGATGTTTTGATCCTGTCTAGTTCAGAATTAGGTCCCTTCTCTTTAGGTGTCGTTTCCTCTCTCTAATGCTTCTCAACACCTTTATGATGTTTTGAATCCTGTCTAGTTCAGAATTAGGTCCCTTCTCTTTAGGTGTCGTTTCCTCTCTCTAATGCTTCTCAACACCATTATGATGTTTTGATCCTGTCTAGTTCAGAATTAGGTCCCTTCTCTTTAGGTGTCGTTTCCTCTCTCTAATGCTTCTCAACTTTATGATGTTTTGATCCTGTCTAGTTCAGAATTAGGTCCCTTCTCTTTAGGTGTCGTTTCCTCTCTCTAATGCTTCTCAACACTATTATGATGTTTTGATCCTGTCTAGTTCAGAATTAGGTCCCTTCTCTTTAGGTGTCGTTTCCTCTCTCTAATGCTTCTCAACACTATTATGATGTTTTGATCCTGTCTAGTTCAGAATTAGGTCCCTTCTCTTTAGGTGTCGTTTCCTCTCTCTAATGCTTCTCAACACTATTATGATGTTTTGATCCTGTCTAGTTCAGAATTAGGTCCCTTCTCTTTCGGTGTCGTTTCCTCTCTCTAATGCTTCTCAACACTATTATGATGTTTTGATCCTGTCTAGTTCAGAATTAGGTCCCTTCTCCTTCTGTGTCGTTTCCTCTCTAATGCTTCTCAACTTTATGATGTTTTGATCCTGTCTAGTTCAGAATTAGGTCCCTTCTCTTTAGGTGTCGTTTCCTCTCTCTAATGCTTCTCAACACTATTATGATGTTTTGATCCTGTCTAGTTCAGAATTAGGTCCCTTCTCTTTAGGTGTCGTTTCCTCTCTAATGCTTCTCACCACTATTATGATGTTTTGATCCTGTCTAGTTCAGAATTAAGTCCTTTCTCCTTTGGTGTCGTTTCCTCTCTCTAATGCTTCTCAACACTATTATGATGTTTTGAATCCTGTCTAGTTCAGAATTAGGTCCCTTCTCTTTAGGTGTCGTTTCCTCTCTCTAATGCTTCTCAACACCATTATGATGTTTTGATCCTGTCTAGTTCAGAATTAAGTCCCTTCTCTTTAGGTGTCGTTTCCTCTCTCTAATGCTTCTCAACACCATTATGATGTTTTGATCCTGTCTAGTTCAGAATTAGGTCCCTTCTCCTTCTGTGTCGTTTCCTCTCTCTAATGCTTCTCAACACCATTATGATGTTTTGATCCTGTCTAGTTCAGAATTAAGTCCTTTCTCCTTCTGTGTCGTTTCCTCTCTCTAATGCTTCTCAACACCATTATGATGTTTTGATCCTGTCTAGTTCAGAATTAGGTCCCTTCTCCTTCTGTGTCGTTTCCTCTCTCTAATGCTTCTCAACACCATTATTATGTTTTGATCCTGTCTAGTTCAGAATTAGGTCCCTTCTCCTTTGGTGTCATTTCCTCTCTCTAATGCTTCTCAACACCATTATTATGTTTTGATCCTGTATAGTTCAGAATTAGGTCCCTTCTCCTTCTGTGTCGTTTCCTCTCTCTAATGCTTCTCAACACTATTATGATGTTTTGATCCTGTCTAGTTCAGAATTAGGTCCTTTCTCCTTTGGTGTCGTTTCCTCTCTCTAATGCTTCTCAACACCTTTATGATGTTTTGAATCCTGTCTAGTTCAGAATTAGGTCCCTTCTCTTTAGGTGTCGTTTCCTCTCTCTAATGCTTCTCAACACTATTATGATGTTTTGATCCTGTCTAGTTCAGAATTAAGTCCCTTCTCTTTAGGTGTCGTTTCCTCTCTCTAATGCTTCTCAACACCTTTATGATGTTTTGAATCCTGTCTAGTTCAGAATTAGGTCCCTTCTCTTTAGGTGTCGTTTCCTCTCTCTAATGCTTCTCAACACTATTATGATGTTTTGATCCTGTCTAGTTCAGAATTAAGTCCCTTCTCTTTAGGTGTCGTTTCCTCTCTCTAATGCTTCTCAACACCTTTATGATGTTTTGAATCCTGTCTAGTTCAGAATTAGGTCCCTTCTCTTTAGGTGTCGTTTCCTCTCTCTAATGCTTCTCAACACTATTATGATGTTTTGATCCTGTCTAGTTCAGAATTAAGTCCCTTCTCTTTAGGTGTCGTTTCCTCTCTCTAATGCTTCTCAACACCATTATGATGTTTTGATCCTGTCTAGTTCAGAATTAGGTCCCTTCTCTTTAGGTGTCGTTTCCTCTCTCTAATGCTTCTCAACACTATTATGATGTTTTGATCCTGTCTAGTTCAGAATTAAGTCCCTTCTCTTTAGGTGTCGTTTCCTCTCTCTAATGCTTCTCAACACTATTATGATGTTTTGATCCTGTCTAGTTCAGAATTAGGTCCCTTCTCTTTACGTGTCGTTTCCTCTCTCTAATGCTTCTCAACACTATTATGATGTTTTGATCCTGTCTAGTTCAGAATTAGGTCCCTTCTCTTTAGGTGTCATTTCCTCTCTCTAATGCTTCTCAACACTATTATGATGTTTTGATCCTGTCTAGTTCAGAATTAGGTCCCTTCTCTTTAGGTGTCGTTTCCTCTCTCTAATGCTTCTCAACTCCATTATGATGTTTTGATCCTGTCTAGTTCAGAATTAGGTCCCTTCTCTTTAGGTGTCGTTTCCTCTCTCTAATGCTTCTCAACACTATTATGATGTTTTGATCCTGTCTAGTTCAGAATTAGGTCCCTTCTCTTTAGGTGTCGTTTCCTCTCTCTAATGCTTCTCAACACTATTATGATGTTTTGATCCTGTCTAGTTCAGAATTAGGTCCCTTCTCTTTAGGTGTCGTTTCCTCTCTCTAATGCTTCTCAACACTATTATGATGTTTTGATCCTGTCTAGTTCAGAATTAGGTCCCTTCTCTTTCGGTGTCGTTTCCTCTCTCTAATGCTTCTCAACACTATTATGATGTTTTGATCCTGTCTAGTTCAGAATTAGGTCCCTTCTCCTTCTGTGTCGTTTCCTCTCTCTAATGCTTCTCAACTTTATGATGTTTTGATCCTGTCTAGTTCAGAATTAGGTCCCTTCTCTTTAGGTGTCGTTTCCTCTCTCTAATGCTTCTCAACACTATTATGATGTTTTGATCCTGTCTAGTTCAGAATTAGGTCCCTTCTCTTTAGGTGTCGTTTCCTCTCTCTAATGCTTCTCACCACTATTATGATGTTTTGATCCTGTCTAGTTCAGAATTAAGTCCTTTCTCCTTTGGTGTCGTTTCCTCTCTCTAATGCTTCTCAACACTATTATGATGTTTTGAATCCTGTCTAGTTCAGAATTAGGTCCCTTCTCTTTAGGTGTCGTTTCCTCTCTCTAATGCTTCTCAACACCATTATGATGTTTTGATCCTGTCTAGTTCAGAATTAAGTCCCTTCTCTTTAGGTGTCGTTTCCTCTCTCTAATGCTTCTCAACACCATTATGATGTTTTGATCCTGTCTAGTTCAGAATTAGGTCCCTTCTCCTTCTGTGTCGTTTCCTCTCTCTAATGCTTCTCAACACCATTATGATGTTTTGATCCTGTCTAGTTCAGAATTAAGTCCTTTCTCCTTCTGTGTCGTTTCCTCTCTCTAATGCTTCTCAACACCATTATGATGTTTTGATCCTGTCTAGTTCAGAATTAGGTCCCTTCTCCTTCTGTGTCGTTTCCTCTCTCTAATGCTTCTCAACACCATTATTATGTTTTGATCCTGTCTAGTTCAGAATTAGGTCCCTTCTCCTTTGGTGTCATTTCCTCTCTCTAATGCTTCTCAACACCATTATTATGTTTTGATCCTGTATAGTTCAGAATTAGGTCCCTTCTCCTTCTGTGTCGTTTCCTCTCTCTAATGCTTCTCAACACTATTATGATGTTTTGATCCTGTCTAGTTCAGAATTAGGTCCTTTCTCCTTTGGTGTCGTTTCCTCTCTCTAATGCTTCTCAACACCTTTATGATGTTTTGAATCCTGTCTAGTTCAGAATTAGGTCCCTTCTCTTTAGGTGTCGTTTCCTCTCTCTAATGCTTCTCAACACTATTATGATGTTTTGATCCTGTCTAGTTCAGAATTAAGTCCCTTCTCTTTAGGTGTCGTTTCCTCTCTCTAATGCTTCTCAACACCTTTATGATGTTTTGAATCCTGTCTAGTTCAGAATTAGGTCCCTTCTCTTTAGGTGTCGTTTCTCTCTCTAATGCTTCTCAACACTATTATGATGTTTTGATCCTGTCTAGTTCAGAATTAAGTCCCTTCTCTTTAGGTGTCGTTTCCTCTCTCTAATGCTTCTCAACACCTTTATGATGTTTTGAATCCTGTCTAGTTCAGAATTAGGTCCCTTCTCTTTAGGTGTCGTTTCCTCTCTCTAATGCTTCTCAACACTATTATGATGTTTTGATCCTGTCTAGTTCAGAATTAAGTCCCTTCTCTTTAGGTGTCGTTTCCTCTCTCTAATGCTTCTCAACACCATTATGATGTTTTGATCCTGTCTAGTTCAGAATTAGGTCCCTTCTCTTTAGGTGTCGTTTCCTCTCTCTAATGCTTCTCAACACTATTATGATGTTTTGATCCTGTCTAGTTCAGAATTAAGTCCCTTCTCTTTAGGTGTCGTTTCCTCTCTCTAATGCTTCTCAACACCATTATGATGTTTTGATCCTGTCTAGTTCAGAATTAGGTCCCTTCTCTTTAGGTGTCGTTTCCTCTCTCTAATGCTTCTCAACACTATTATGATGTTTTGATCCTGTCTAGTTCAGAATTAAGTCCCTTCTCTTTAGGTGTCGTTTCCTCTCTCTAATGCTTCTCAACACTATTATGATGTTTTGATCCTGTCTAGTTCAGAATTAGGTCCCTTCTCTTTACGTGTCGTTTCCTCTCTCTAATGCTTCTCAACACCTTTATGATGTTTTGATCCTGTCTAGTTCAGAATTAGGTCCCTTCTCTTTAGGTGTCGTTTCCTCTCTCTAATGCTTCTCAACACTATTATGATGTTTTGATCCTGTCTAGTTCAGAATTAGGTCCCTTCTCTTTAGGTGTCGTTTCCTCTCTCTAATGCTTCTCAACACTATTATGATGTTTTGATCCTGTCTAGTTCAGAATTAAGTCCCTTCTCTTTAGGTGTCGTTTCCTCTCTCTAATGCTTCTCAACACTATTATGATGTTTTGATCCTGTCTAGTTCAGAATTAGGTCCCTTCTCTTTAGGTGTCGTTTCCTCTCTCTAATGCTTCTCAACACTATTATGATGTTTTGATCCTGTCTAGTTCAGAATTAGGTCCCTTCTCTTTAGGTGTCATTTCCTCTCTCTAATGCTTCTCAACACTATTATGATGTTTTGATCCTGTCTAGTTCAGAATTAGGTCCCTTCTCTTTAGGTGTCGTTTCCTCTCTCTAATGCTTCTCAACACCATTATGATGTTTTGATCCTGTCTAGTTCAGAATTAGGTCCCTTCTCTTTAGGTGTCGTTTCCTCTCTCTAATGCTTCTCAACACCATTATGATGTTTTGATCCTGTCTAGTTCAGAATTAGGTCCCTTCTCTTTAGGTGTCGTTTCCTCTCTCTAATGCTTCTCAACACCATTATGATGTTTTGATCCTGTCTAGTTCAGAATTAGGTCCTTTCTCCTGGACTATTTGTATTAACTTATGTGTCTGTTCATTTGCCAGTTTAACCCATTTTGTGGGGCATTGTGGAAAACAGTGCACAGTCCACCGACAGGAACCAGAGGTTTTACAACAAGCATTACACTGTATTGCCTCTGTCTAAATAAAACATAGGAAAATATGAATGTGTATTTCCTCCAAACATATTATAGACACGCCCTTTACCATCAATCCATATTTAGGCAATAAATCATTTGCATTTCTTAACCATTTGATTGTATGACAGACAGTCTGATGCTGCGTTTTACATAAAACAATCACTTTAAAACAACAATATTCAGATTGGAGAACCACTGCAAGATTCCAGGCTGCATCACATCTGGCCGTGACTGGGAGTCCCATAAGGCGGCACACAATTGGCCCAGCGTCGTCCGGGTTTCGCCGGGGCAGGCCGCCATTGTAAATAAGAATTTGTTCTTAACTGACTTGCCTCGTTAAAGCCCTTTTGGAGCTGCCTTTACAAACACTTTTTTTCAGCAGACAACCATTTTCAGAATGACTCTACGAAGAGTATACTACTCTCTGGGTTTTGGGAAGTGTGCAGGCCCTGTATCAGTGAATACAAGTGGTACACAGATTAGTCATGCCACTGAGCATTAGCCACTGCATTGTGTTGTGGTTCAACCTTATTGAAATCCTAATTGTAAACGGAAGCTGTATCTAAGTATTGCTGTTCAGTTCTCTCATTGGGCTTAACGGTCGTTTTAATGGTTAAGAAAAGCGATAGCATTTATTATTGGAGGGAGCACTGCATCTATGTCTACTATGGTTTATGTACTCACACATATAGTAAAATGGCTTGGAAAATTATCTCAATCATAGCATGGTTCTTTAAAGACGTGCTTAAAAAACTTCCTAATGCTTTTCTCCTCTCATAACGTATTCTCACTGGTTCTATTCTTTTTCATTCAGACACGTTTCATTTGGACATGTTGTAACAGGGCTTTAAAGGGATCAGAGGCCTTTGTCACCAGTCTGTGTCGTTCCCAGGCACCACTTTGTTGCTCTGAGGGACGGTTGTTTTTTGTTGGTGGGTGTTGGAAACTCATTTGAGAAATCAGAGGATTCATCCCTGTCTCTTCTCTGCTATCCACGACGCTGCATGGTATTTCATTCATCACTAACCACGTTTCCATCCAGACATGTCATGTGGATGAGTTACCTGATGCATGAAAAAAGGCACGACCGCGTTGATGGAAACATGAAATGCTGCTACAATTTTATAAATGCTAACAGACAATTTGTTCGTCCGACATGATGGGATCTTTTTGTGTCGGTAAAATTAACTATGCGAGACATGGCGGTGGAAACTCCTTTATGCGCAAATATTGATATAATAACCATCATATCGAAGTAAACTTGGAGTTGCGCGATGATATGTTGTTTGGTCATCCCACTACTTGGGAAAGCATGTGTTTTATTAGGCTACAGATGCAATAAATTGCGTTGAACTTCACAGGGCGGTAAAAGTGAGCTTGATGCTCCTTTCAATAAATATCGAGGGTTTCATTCTGGTGACGCGATGATCGATGCTTTGCTGCCATTTGACAAATATAAATAATATCGCTCTTATCCATAATAGTTATAATAATGATAATAAAGTGCTTTCCTGACGGGTCATAGTGGTAGGACTACAAAACACTCTCTATTAAACACCAATATATAGATTGAAGAACCACTTTGGGTGTTTCAGAGTACTTTCATTCTGTTTAAAAAACACTTTCTGTGTATCATAAAACGTAGGTTTACATTCAAACACCCTCCAAACTTTGTAATATACATTTGGGGGAAACAACGAATTTATGAGTGAATAACAATGAATAATTATTTACATATACATATTTATTAATAATAATAACAGTCAGGATGTTGTGTCAAATGGGGTAAATGCAGATGGACAAACCCTCTGGGCCCATTTCTGGAAGAGAAAATTATATTTTAGGTGGTTTCGGCATCATTTTATTTTCATATATTTTGGAGTAGAATGTCCTTTTAAAAAGTCACCAGAACTGAGCTTCTCCTTCTACATAACAATTATCCCAGGGAGGACCCCAGACCCACTAAGCAAGAGGACTGGATTTGGTCAAACTTGTAGTTTAACACATGTACAAAAGTATACTCTTTCCCTAAAAGCACAATGGTCCTGATTTTCTAACATGACCGGTGAGGTTAACTTGGCCCCAGACAATCAATCTGAGATCCACTTAAGTTTCAGTCATGGGATTGTTTTTGTTGTTTTAACCCTTGAGCTTTTATCGCCAATTCTTCCTTTGGCCGCCTCTCCTTCCAGTTCTCTGCTGCCAATGACTGGAACGAACTACAAAAATCTCTGAAACTGGAAACACTTATCTCTCTCACTAGCTTTAAGCACCAACTGTCAGAGCAGCTCACAGATTACTGCACCTGTACATAGCCCACCTATAATTTAGCCCAAACAACTACCTCTTTCCCAACTGTATTTAATTTATTTATTTATTTATTTTGCTCCTTTGCACCCCATTATTTTGATTTCTACTTTGCACATTCTTCCATTGCAAAACTACCATTCCAGTGTTTTACTTGCTATATTGTATTTACTTTGCCACCATGGCCTTTTTTTTACCTCCCTTCTCACCTCATTTGCTCACATTGTATATAGACTTGTTTATACTGTATTATTGACTGTATGTTTGTTTTACTCCATTTGTAACTCTGTGTTGTTGTATGTCTCAAACTGTTTTGCTTTATCTTGGCCAGGTCGCAATTGTAAATGAGAACTTGTTCTCAACTAGCCTACCTGGTTAAATAAAGGTGTTCTCAACTTGCCTACCTGGTTAAATAAAGGTGTTCTCAACTAGCCTACCTGGTTAAATAAAGGTGTTCTCAACTAGCCTACCTGGTTAAATAAAGGTGTTCTCAACTAGCCTACCTGGTTAAATAAAGGTGTTCTCAACTAGCCTACCTGGTTAAATAAAGGTGTTCTCAACTAGCCTACCTGGTTAAATAAAGGTGTTCTCAACTTGCCTACCTGGTTAAATAAAGGTGTTCTCAACTAGCCTACCTGGTTAAATAACTAGGTGTTTCTCAACTAGCCTACCTGGTTAAATAAAGGTGTTCTCAACTAGCCTACCTGGTTAAATAAAGGTGTTCTCAACTAGCCTACCTGGTTAAATAAAGGTGTTCTCAACTAGCCTACCTGGTTAAATAAAGGTGTTCTCAACCTGGTTAAATAAAGGTGTTCTCAACCTGGTTAAATAAAGGAGTTCTCAACTAGCCTACCTGGTTAAATAAAGGTGTTCTCAACTAGCCTACCTGGTTAAATAAAGGTGTTCTCAACTAGCCTACCTGGTTAAATAAAGGTGTTCTCAACTAGCCTACCTGGTTAAATAAAGGTGTTCTCAACTAGCCTACCTGGTTAAATAAAGGTGTTCTCAACTAGCCTACCTGGTTAAATAAAGGTGTTCTCAACTAGCCTACCTGGTTAAATAAAGGTGTTCTCAACTAGCCTACCTGGTTAAATAAAGGTGAAATAAATAATAAATAAAAAATCGCTCTCCATAAATACATCTCAAATCTTGTCATTTAATCCGATGTGTGATGTTTTTACCTTGATGCAGCTCTCACCACGGGAAACAAAAGCTTTTCCAGTCCCCAGCTGAAACCTCTCAACCCACTGGTCACACACTGGTTGAATGAACATTGTTCCCATGTCATTCCAATGCAATTACTTTGAACCAACGTGGAATAAACGCTGAATTGATGATGTTTCTGCCCAGTGGGAACGTTCATTTTTTTCTACATCCATTTTTCCTAATGATGCACTTGACATTTTACATGAAAAACTATATGAATCCTAATACCATCATGCAATTATTGTAAGTCGCTTTGGATAAGAGCATCTGATAAACGACGATTATGTAAATGAGGCATTAATGTAGGATTTAATATTCGAAACATCCCAGTCACCTTCATACATGCACCAGCAACATTAGTGTACTGTTATGTTCATAATGATACAACATATGGAATTGTCTGGTAATCATAATGTTAGACATATAGGATCATCTGCTTTCTATTTCACATATTGATCTGTGTGTTTAGTACAATGTTCTGTTTTCTCATTACTGTAATGCTGGCTTTTCATATGATTCCATATTATGACTGATGGTAATATGCTGCTAATACAGTATTAGGTCCCTAGACACACATAGAGTAATCTCCTTTATGACTTGTTTACCTTGTCGGAATTATGACCTCTACTACAATATAGCCTTGTGATCGTCTTTATCTGTTACGGGAGTACCAACACAGCTTAATTGGCTTTAGAGTCTCCTGCTTTTCTGTAGAAAACATCACTAAACTAAAGCATGTTAGGTTTTCTGATTGAACAAATCAAGTGATGTTGAGTAAGTGAAGGAGAGATGAAGCTTGGGGGGAAATAATAGTTTGACCTTTTTGAGGAACTTTGCAATTGACACTTTCACTGTGGATTCTTTTGGAAATGTTCTGACGAAGACTCCCGTCTCTCTCATCTCTCTCTCTATTTATTTGATTTATTTCAATTTCAATTTAAGGGCTTTATTGGCATGGGAAACATATGTTAATATTGCCAAAGCAAGTGAACTAGATAATAAACAAAAGTGAAATAAACAATACAAATTAACAGTAAACATTACACTTACAAAAGTTCCAAAAGAATAGAGGCATTACAAATGTCATATTATGTGCAAATAGTTCAAGTACAAAAGGGAAAATAAATAACCATTAATATGGGTTGTATTTACAGTGGTGTTTGTTCTTCACTGGTTGCCCATTTCTTGTGGCAACAAGTCACAAATCTTGCTGCTGTGACGGCACACTGTGGTATTTCACCCAATAGATATGGAAGTTTATCAAAATTGGGTTTGTTTTTTCGAATTCTATGTTTATCTGTGTAATCTGAGGGAATGAGTCTAATATGGTCATACATTTGGCAAGAGGTTAGGAAGTACAGCTCAGTTTCCACCTCATTTTGTGGGCAGTGGGCATATAGCCTGTCTTCTCTTGAGGGCCTTGTCTGTCTATGGCAGCCTTTCTCAATAGCAAGGCTATGCTCATTCTGTACATAGTCGAAGCTTTTGTTAAGTTTGTGTCAGTCACGGTGGTCAGGTATTCTGCCACTGTGTACTCTTTGTTTAGGGCATCATAGTTTGCTCAATTTTTTGTTAATTCTTTCCAATGTGTCCAGTAATCATTATTATTTTTTCTCAAGATTTGTTTGGGTCTAATTGTGTTGCGGTCTTGAGGGTCTGTGGGTTGTGTTTGGGTTTGTGAACAGAGCACCAGGACCAGCTTGCTTAGGAGACTTCTCCAGATTCATCTCTCTGTAGGTGATGGCTTTGTTATGGAAGGTCTGATTTTAATAATTAGTGGGTATCGGCCTAATTCTGCTCTGCATGCATTATTTGGTGTTTTACGTTGTGCACAGAGGATATTTTTTGCTGAATTCTGCACGCAGAGTCTCAATTTGGTGTTTGTCCCATTTTGTGAATCCTTGGTTGGTAAGCGGACCCCAGACCTCACAACCATAAAGGGAAATGGGTTCTATAACTGATTCAATATTTTTATCCAGATCTTAATTGGTTGTCGAATTTTATGTTCCTTTTGATGGCCCTTCTTGCCTTGTCTCTCAGCTCTTTCACAGCTTTGTGGAAGTTACCTGTGGCGCTGATGTTTAGGCCGAGGTATGTATCGTTTTTTGTGTGTTCTAGGGCAACGGTGTCTAGATGGAATTTGTGTTTGTGGTCCTGGTGACTGGAAAAAAATGTTTTTGTTTTACTGAGATTTACTGTCAGGGCCCAGGTCTGACAGAATCTGTGCAGCATATCTAGGTGCTGCTGTAGGACCTCCTTGGTTGGGGACAGAAGCACCAGATCATCAGCAAACAGTAGACATTTAACTTCTATCTATCGCTCTCCCTCTCACTGTGTGTGTGTCTCTCTCTGTATCTCTCTCTCCATGCCTGCGAGAGTGATCTTCCTCCTCTCTACCCCCCCAGACAGTCTCTCTCTCTCTGTATCTCTCCCTCTGTATCTCTCTCTCTCCATCCCTGTGAGAGTGATCTTCCTCCTCCCTACTCACACCCCCCCCCCCCTGCCCAGACAGTCACTCTCTTTATTGAGAAGAACTTGGCTGAAGTGTTATTATTATTATAATAAAATAAAATAGAAGCTCTTCTCCTTCTTCAAAGCCGAGCAAGCATAAACAGGCTGGTTCCCGTGGCGATTAGATCTGTTGTCAGAGCGATGCAGGAAGTCATACATAAAATTGTCAAGTTAAGAAATGAAAGTGCAGCAAAGCATGTACTCATGTGATTTTTAATTAATTAATTCAAATGACGCCGCGGCTGCGTGAGATGTGCAATGGACTAGCTCAGTGGATTCTGTTGACGATGCCTGTGCCATGTTTTATCCTGGCATAATTCACAAAACACACTGTTGTATGGGATGTTGGAAAAGCTGTAGGATTTAGCAACAATCCACAATGTTACTGTCATATTCATGTATTTATTTTTAATGGTAGAAGAGTTGGTTTGGCTATCTTTAGCTGGACTTCAATTCCATATCACCGTAAGTACTCATTAGACACAGATCTAGGATCAGTTTTTCTCCCCAAATCATAACCATTACCATAGAGGGATAAACGCAACACTGACCTTAAATCAGTGTGTAGAGAGTTTCTCATCCTCCTCCTATCAACTCATCACTATGAGAAAGATATCCATGTCTGTCTCAATTCTTCCTCCTCGCCCAGCACAATACACACTACACACCTCACAATACACACTACACTAGCCTCGCCTTTTTACCCTGCTGCCTTTAGCCATTTACCCTGCGATGGTCACTCAACCACAGGAACAGATATTGGATGGGAAAGAGACATGTTATTGTGCAGTGTACTGGACCGTGTGTGAATACAGTGTACTAGATAGAAGCGTAACATTGGATGCGGTGTGAAGAGGCAAACCTTCTGGCTATTGAGTATTCAATCCCCTCCCGCCGTACAATGTCGTAAACAACATAATTATCTTCCAGGTGTGTAATCCAGGTGTGTAATCCAGGTGTTTAATCCAGGTGTTTAATCCAGGTGTGTAATCCAGGTGTGTAATCCAGGTGTGTAATCCAAGTGTGTAATCCAGGTGTTTAATCCAGGTGTTTAATCCAGGTGTTTAATCCAGGTGTGTAATCCAGGTGTGTAATCCAGGTGTGTAATCCAAGTGTGTAATCCAGGTGTTTAATCCAGGTGTTTAATCCAGGTGTGTAATCCAGGTGTGTAATCCAGGTGTGTAATCCAGGTGTGTAATCCAGGTGTTTAATCCAGGTGTTTAATCCAGGTGTGTAATCCAGGTGTGTAAATCCAGGTGTGTAGTCTTTGCATTGCTGCATCATTCCATCATCCTATTTGCCCTCCACGTCGCTCATTACCACAGTGATTATTTATGAATTGAAAAAGCCACCCAATAACACATTCACCTCAGCCTTGGCCTCGTGCATAATGGTGAGCTGAGTAGGTGAGTTGTCTTAAAGGGCTGCTGAGGTATCGCAGCCTTTTCAGGGGTACTGCCGACAGCCTTTTCAGGGGTACTGGCGACAGCCCTGAGGTAACCGGGCCAGATTAGCGGAACTCCAAAGTGCTGCCTCACATTCGACAGCACTACCTTGTTTTGCTGTTGGCTCTCGATCCAACGCCCCCTTCACCTTCGTTCTCTTTCTCTCTACCTCACACTCTTTCTATCCACTTTCAAATCATTGATTTTCTCTCAAATATTTATGATGTAAAGGAACATCATTTTGAAGCCAAGTGGTAAAAGAGAAGGGATAGAGAGGGTGTACACACGGAGAAAAAATATGTTTTGTCCAGGCACTATGTAAACCCATATTGGGTCAAAGAAACCTTTGAGCCCTTAAATGGCTCTTTAGAGTTCAGTAAAGGGTTCTTTCCTCTTTTAGTGTTCATAAAAATCTAGAGGCGGAGGCTCATTAGAATATAGTGGGGCGTGGTTTGTTCACAGCTCTTTTTGTGCACTCACCGAGTGAGAGTGTCATTCCAGTTGGTCTAATGTGTTGGGTTATTGAATGTCATATAGGACTATATCCAGTCATGGTGTTTTGTGGAAGACTCATGTATGGCCTTGTGCCAATTGGGAACAGTAAGTCTGTTAGTTGTTTTTCAGTTTTTGCTTCGGGGACTCTCAGCTGTTCTCGAGGTAGCTGACTAGATCCAATTAACACAACCATAACACCAATGTAATTTTAACACTATAATATGGCTGACAAGAACAATTAACCCTGTATTTCAGAAGGATCTATAAAGAACCGTTCAGATTCAGCAGAACCCTTTGTTGGTGCTATATAGAACCTTTTTTTTAATGGTTCCTTATATAACATTACGAACGGGTTCTTTATAGCATGGTTCGTTATGGAACCTTCCAAAATAGGTTCTATGTAGACCCAAAAGGGGTTCCGCTATGGTTACAAGCCAAATAACTTTCTGGTGCTAGTTAGAACCATTGTTTTTTTAGTGTGTAGGAGAAAGCAGAGGAGAGAGAAAACAGAAGATAAGAACTGTGGAAGCTCTCATGGAACCGTGCCTGGAATACCAACGGTTCCCTTTGAAACTACTCCTGAATATAAATAACTAAACACATCCACTGATAAAGATCGGTATTCACAGCATTTCCCCTTAAAGCCTCTGATCCAATGGATTTTGAGTTGATTCCGACTGCCGCGGTCTTTGAAGGTGTACTCTTCTTGTGTTCTGTGTTGTTATCCACCTCCTCCACTCTCATTCCACGTTTCTTTTGTGTTTTGAAGTGTTGCTATTGCAGATAACATTGTCTCTCATACTTAGCACTTACAGGCATTGAGATTGTTCCTCGGCGAATCACAGAAGTGCCTGTGAATGCTGTAGATTAGATTGAGTTGTTGTGTTATGGGAACAATGAGAAGACATTGTTCCCATAATAGGCCTGTCTCTGAGACAGCAGTAAAGCACATGCAGTACAAGAAATGAAACCACAAGGTTGTTGGTTCAAGTATTTGGGGGCAAACCACTGTTTCCCTTCTGAACTTCTCTGTTAGCAGCTTCCCCTACAGACTTGTCATGGGGGTCCTTTACAATGTGATGTTCAAATTTAGTTTATTAATTGAATACTGAATCTGATCCTTCTTTCTTGTTCCTGTCCTCAGGTGGGCGGGACCATGTACAACACGGGTCGCCACGTCTCACTGCGAATGGACAAGGAGCACCTGGTGAACATCTCCGGCGGACCAATGACGTACAGCCACCGCCTGGAGGAGATCCGGCTGCACTTCGGGAGCGAGGATGGACAGGGCTCTGAACACCTGCTCAACGGACAAGCCTTTTCAGGAGAGGTACTAGGGCAAGAGAACTCACTATCCGAACCAGAACTAGGTGCCAGATTCTGGTGTAATAACACTCTTGCTCCAGAATCACACATGCCCCCTTGGCGACAAGGTTTTAAGCCTTGGCTCGGCCAACTGCCTACGCACTTTCTGTCCCTCTCTATCTATCTCCTGATCTGTACCTTCGTCTCCCCTATCATAAAAACAAGAAATCTCCGATCTCCGATCTCCCTTTTAAAAAAGTAGGATTGGAACCAGAATCAGGAGAATTAGATAGGATATAGGATTTAGATGCGATCCAGCAGACAAGATCTGAATAAGCGGTGTGTTTTCAAAAGGCTTCCAATCCTCTGAAGCCTTGATCATTTAGCTAACGACTGAGTCACTCACCACACGCTTGGCGCAGTGCTGCCATCCATCCCAGCCATAATAACAATAACCAATTTGTGGGCTAACAGAATAATTGCGGGCATGACAGGACAAGTCATTCTATTCTTATCATTTATTCTCCCAATGAGCCTGGCGAAAATCCTAATAAAACAAGTGTTTATTGTCCACTGGGGCTCGGAGGGATGTGATCTGAGGGGGAAGTTGGCCTCTCTCTCTCCGCTCACTGTTTACCATGTTGTTGTTGCCTCGCTGTGGCGCCAGCGTCTCCACAGCTCCGAGGGATTCGTTTTGATTCCATGCGTTACTACGGAACAAAAGAGAACAGTAGATGCTGGCGGGACTTTGTATGGTCAGTGTTGTGTTTTAGGAGGTGTTTGGAGGAGAGAGAGAGAGAGAGAGAGGGGGCTCTGGAGAGATCTGAAAAGGAGCATTGGATAGTTGGTCATTGTGATCCGAAAAGGCAATGTTCTCTAACTGAAGTGTAGGAAGAGACTGGAAGGCCTACTCAGTAGCAGTGTTGTAGAAAAATGGTAATGGTGTGTGGTTAAAATTGGCTCACTCATCCCCTCTCCTCGCCGCCGTAATTCTTTTCCAGGTTGCTGCTGTAAACGAGAGTATGTTCTTAGCCAACGTACAGGATAAATAAATACATTAATTTGAACAGGTGTTATTCTGACAGAAGACAGTATGCTGTACATACGTGGGTTTGAGTTAGCATGACGTGGTACCATAACACAGCAGTGGAATAAGTAAGTTCTACAAATGAAAACTCACGGCAAGGGAGAGAGAGATAGAGAGCGAGAGGGATAGAAAGAGGGAGGCGAGGAGAGGAAGGTTGCACAGATTCCCACATCTTATTCCTTCTGACGAGTTGCTCGCTTGCCATCTACAAAGACACCAATTACATACACCCCTACCCACAAGCTACCCCTAACCCCCCACCCCCACCCACAAGCTACCCCTCCTGAAACCAAAAGCTATGACTTCAAGCTCCAACAGCAGGCTTCAAAGTGGAAACGGAAAGAATGTTGTGCGTCCTTGAAATGAGAACAAAGTGAGAAAATAATCCAACTTAAAAAGCAAAACCTTCCGTGGGAGAGAGGAGGGGTCGAGCTGGATAGAGGGATGAGAGATTTATTGCATTCACAGGCATTAACTCTCCAAATGTATGCATTTGTCCCGGGAACATGGCGTACGTTTGACTGGTGTTGGTTTTTCTGGGGGGGGTCTACCGTTCTCAGATCCTATCTGTAAAAAGCCCCCACACACCTCTGGGCTACTATTATGAATGTGCTGTTTTACTCTGTTCCTCACAGTCACTCCGGAAATGAAACACCTTGGACTTAATACATGCTAAGATATTCCAGGTGTTAGACAAATCTGGTTTCTCGCATTTCGCTATAAGCCCTTGCACTTTAATTTTCCACCTCACATGCAAGGTGTCGGAGACCTAGAATCAGTAGGGTGATAAGAAACAGCCTGACACAAAGTGTTGACAGTATAACATTAGCTTGTAGGCTAAAGGTGTATGTGAGTGGCTCTACACTGAGTGTACAAAACATTAAGAACACCTTCCTAATATTCAGTTGCACCCACCCAGTTGTGTGTTTCTAATATGGTCATACATTGGGCAGGAGGTTAGGAAGTGCAGCTCAGTTTCCACCTCATTTTGTGGGCAGTGTGCACATAGCCTGACTTCTCTTGAGAGCTATGCCTGCCTTTGGTGGCCATTCTCAATAGCAAGGCTATGCTCACTGAGTCTGTACATAGTCAAAGATGTCCTTAAGTTTGGGTCAGTCATGGTGGTCAGGTATTCTGCCACTGTGTACTCTCTGTTTAGGGCCAAATAGCATTCTAGTTAGCTCAGAACACCGCCAGTCCTGTGGGGTTAGAGGAGGAAAGTAATGGCTGGTGACCAGAACTTCACAACGTTCTGTTTCTGTGTGCGTGCGTGTGTGTAAAGTCATGGTTGTTATGTTGTTCTTTTACCTTGGTCTGTTTCTATCTTCTTTTACTCTATATCTCTTATTCCCTGTCATTACTACTGTCCGTGTGTTTCTCTTGGCAGTCTCTGTTATGTACAGTGGCAAGACAAACTATGTCAACCCTTTGGAATTACCTGGATTTCTGCATAAATTGGTCATAAAATTTGATCTGATCTTCATCTAAGTCGCAGCAATAGACAAACACAGTGTGCTTAAACTAGTAACACACACATCACTGTATTTTCTTGTCTATATTGAAGACAGCATTCTTCATTCACAGTGTAGGTTGGAAAAAGTATGTGAACCCCTAGGCTAATCACTTCTCCAAAAGCTAATTGGAGTAAAGAGTCAGCTTATCATGACACAAGGCGAGACCCAGATCCAGACACAGGAGGCAGATGGTTGGAGTTTAACATGTTTAATAATACAAAAAGGGGGAGGAAAGAGAACGGTTGTGGACAGGTCAAAGGTCAAAACCAGTTCAGAGTCCAGGAGGTACAGAGTGGCAGACAGGCTCGAGGTCAAGGCAGGCAGGCGGGTACAGAGTCCAGGACAAGCAAGAGTCAAAATCTTGGAAGACTAGAAAAAGGAGAATAGCTGAGGTACAGGAAAAAGAGCTGGTTGACTTGGAACATACAAGACAAACTGGCACAGAGAGACAGGAAACACGAGGATACATACACTGGGCAAAACAACCGACACTTGGAGACAATCACAAGGACAGGTGAAACAGATCAGGGTGTGACAAGGCTAAACCGGAGACCAATCAATGACACGAGATTGGAGATGTTGGTTAGAGCTGCCCTGCCCTATAAAAAAATAAAAAAAATTTGAGTTTGCTATTCACAAATCATTGCCTGATGTGAACCATACCTGGAACAGAAGAGATCTCAGAAGACCTAAGATTAAGAATTGTTGACATTCATAAAGCTGGAAAGGGTTACAAAAGTATCTATAAAAGCCTTGATGTTCATCAATCCACGGTAAGACAAATTTCCTATAAATGGGGAAAGTTCAGCATGGTTGCTATTCTCCCTAGGAGTGTCCGTCCTGCAAAGATGACTGCAAGAGCACAGCTCAGAATGCTCAATAAGGTTAAGAAGAATTCTAGTGTCATCTAAAGACTTAAAGAAATCTCTAGAACATTCTAACATCTCTGTTAACGAGTCTACGATGCGCCAAGAATGGTGTTTGATGGAGGACACCACGTAAGAAGCCACTGCTATCCAAAAAAAAAAACATTGCTGCACATCTGAAGTTCGCAAAAGAGAACCTGGATGTTCCACAGTGCTACTGGCAAAATATTCTGTGGACAGATTTAACTAAAGTTGAGTTGTTTGAAAGGAACACACAACACTATGTGGAGAGAAAAAGACACAGCACACCAACATCAAAACCTCATCCCAACTGTAAAGTATGGTGGAGGGAGCGTCATGGTTTTGGCTGTTTTGCTGCCTCAGGACCTGGACAGCTTACTATCATCAATGGAAAAATTAATTCCCAAGTTTATCAAGACATTTTGCAGGAGAATGTTAGGCTATCTGTCCGCCGATTGAAGCTCAACAGAAGTTGGGTGATGCAACAGGAGAATGACCCAAAACATAGAAGTAAATCAACAACAGAATGGCTTCAACCGATGAAAATACGCCTTTTGTAGTGGCCCAGTCAGAGCCTGACCTCAATCCGATTGAGATGCTGTGGCATGACCTTGTCAGCGGTTCACACCAGACATCCCAAGAATATTGCTGAACTGAAACGGTCTTGTAAAGAGGAATGGTCCAAAATTCCTCCTGACCGTTGTGCAGGTCTGATCTGCAACGACAGAAAATGTTTGGTTGAGGTTACTGCTGTCAAAGGAGGGTTAACCAGTTATTAAATCACATACTTTTTCCACCCTGCACTGTGAATGTTTGTGTGCAATAAAGACATGAAAACATATAATTGTTTGTGTGTTAGTTTAAGCAGACTGTGTTTGTTTATTGTTGTGACCTAGATGAAGATCAGATCACATTTTATGACCAATTTCTGTGGGAAAGGGTTCACATACTTTTTCTTGCCACTGTAAGTCCTCTATAGTTCACCCAGGCCTTCGCCTCTCGTCATCTAAACTTTACCCCAATCTCATTGTGGGTGGGTTGGGGAGCCTCTCTCTCAACATGTCACCTAATCACTTCCCCAGGCCTTGATTACCTTTATAGACGAGCTGTCACTCTGCGGTTCCCCGTTAGAGTTCTGTATAATTACTATCCTTCGACAATGTGTTTCTATTGCTGCCTCCCAACATGTCCGAGAAGACAGATGGAGAAAGATGTGTAGAGACGTCAACTTTTCAACTTAATCAAGGTACGATTGATGAATCTGTAACGTTTGTCGTCGGAAGGAGACCAAGGTGCAACGTGGTAGTCGTACATTCTTTTATTTAAATGTTCCACCTAGAAAAAAACAATAACCAATACAACAAACCACATGCTTAGTCGTACAAACCACATGCTTAGTCGCACAAACCACATGCTTAGTCGCACAAACCACATGCTTAGTCGCACAAACTACATGCTCTCAAACAAAGACAAGATCCCACACTGAAGGAGGGTTAAAGGGCTGCCTAAGTATGATCCCCAATCAGAGACAATGAAAGACAGCTGCCTCTGATTGGGAAACCACACTCGGCCAAACACAAAGAAATAGAGAACATAGAATGCCCATCCCAAATCACACCCTGACCTAACCAAATAGAGAAATAAAACATCTAAGGTCAGGGCGTGACAAAAACAGTAGTTAGGATTATACGGAACAAAAATATAAGCGCAACATGTAAAGTGTTGGGTCTAGGTTTCATGAGCTGAAATAAAATATCTCAAATGTTCAATACACACAAACTGATTTCTCACAAATTTGTTTTACGTCCCTGTTAGTGAGTGTTTCCATCCACCTGACAGGTTTGGCATATCAAGGAGCTTCGTAAACTCAGAACATTGGCAGATTGTCCGTTCGTAAATTCAGAGCATTTCACTCTCGGAGCATTCAGAGCATTATGTTATCCAGAGTGTTGGTGACTTCAACTGTGCTGCTGGCAACAATTTAATCATGCTTTTTTTGCCAAGGTTTACTGACACCAGACATATTTAATGGTGTTGAGAATTCATAAATTCGTCATTTATTCTACACTCTGCTCTGAAATCGGAGTAGATAGCCAGAGCGAATTTACCAGCTACTTCTAATGACAGTTGTCGCAGTGACATCATGAACATTCTATTGAAATGGTTACTTGCATAGTGGAGTCTTTTGTTTAGACATCTAGCTAGCTAAACAATGAACCATAATTCAAACTCATAACGGTACTACCCTGCCTGAATTTGCAGGTAGCTAACCAACCAGGTTCAATGTTAGCTAGCTAACATTAAGCTATAACTAGCAATGCAAATGGCTCTGAGATATTAATAATATTAGTACACAGGTCATACACGTAACGTTAGCTAGCTAGCTAGCAGTACACTTTAACTTGAAATGAAAGCGACTTTCTGACAAAATTAGAAATGTGTAATATCTGAAAATGTAGCTAGCTACAACATCTTACATGTAAACATGGATGGACTCTTCTCCCTCTCTCTCAGGGATGCTACGGCTGCTCTTAGTTTGAAGATGTAATCCAGAGACAGGTGTTTTATACAACAACCTTCTATGTTCTCTTTTTGTCTGCATATTTGCAATCAAATGCCCAAATGTTCCCAATCTCCTCAGCTATCATACTCTAATTACACTGATTTCAAAGCTCGGTCCTCCAGAAAGTGGAGAGCAACACTTATGCAGTTCTACTACTTGATATATTTTTTTAAAAGCGGTGTTAGAAAGATTTCCTACACATACTGACCAGCACATTTTATAGACAGAAGCATGCTACATGGCAGACCAATCCGAACTCATCTTTTGGCATGTCCAGCCCACTCATTATCTCAGCCAATCATGGCTAGCAGGAAGGTGGCTGCCTTTTTCTGTGGGTTAACCAACTAGGCTCATAATTTAACAATTGTATTCTTATTTACAGATGGCATACATCTGTAATTATGGCACATTAATGTTCACATGTTCCAGAAGGCATTTCTGCCAAAAATAACGCATTTTTTTATTTTTAACTTTTACGTTCAAATGGCTCTCCTGTGAAGTAGTGACAGGTGACATACGTCTAGTTTCCTGAAACAACTCACATATATACTAAAGTGTGTGGACAATATCCAGCAACTTCACACAGCCATTGAAGGGGAGTGGAACACCCGTTCACAGGCCACAATCAACAGCCTGATCAACTCTATGCAAAGGAGATATGTCGCGCTTCATGAGGCAAATTGTGGTCACACCAGATACTGACCGGTTTTCCTGAGCCCATACCTTTTTGTAAAGGTACACTATATATAGGAAAGTAGGTCGACACCACTTCAAATAAGTGGATTTGTCTATTTCAGCCACACCCGTTGCTGACCAGTGTCTAAAATCGAGCACACAGCCGTGCAATCTCCATAGAGAAACATTGGCAGTAGAGGCCTTACAGAATAGCCCAGTGACTTTCAACGTGTCACCGTCATAGGATGCCACCTTTCCAATAAGTCAGTTCGTCAAATTTCTGTTGTAAATAGCTACTGTAATTGTGTAGTGGAAACGCCTAGGAGCAACATCGGCTCAGCCGCGAAGTGGTAGACCACATAAGCTCACAGAACGGGACCACCGAGTGCTAAAGCACGTAGCGTGTAAAAATCGTCTGTCCTCAGTCGCAATACTCACTACCGAGTTCCAAACTACCTCTGGAAGCCACGGACGGTTTGTCAGGAGCTTCATGAAATGGGTTTCCATGGCCAAAGACTACCATGTATAATGCCAAGCATTGGAGTGGTGTAAAGCTCGCCGCCATTGGTGGAGGAGGAATGATAATGGTCAGGGGATGTTTTTCATGGTTTGGTCTAGGCCCCTTAGTTCCAGGGAAGAGAAATCTTAACGCTACAGCATAGAATGACATTCTAGACAATTCTGTGCTTCCAACTTTGTGGCAAGAGTTTGGGGAAGGCCCTTTCCTGTTTCAGCATGACAATATCCCTGTGCACAAAGTGAGGTCCATACAGAAATGGTTTGTCGAGATGGGTGTGGAAGAACTTGACTGGCCTGCACAGAGCCTTGACCTCAGCCCCATCAAACACCTTTAATAATAATAATAATAATAATAATAATAATAATAATAACCTTTGGGATGAATTGAATGCCGACTGCGAGCCAGACCTAATCACCCAACATCAGTGTCTGACCTCACTAATAGTCTTGTGGCTGAATGGAAGCAAGTCCTCGCAGCAATGTTCCAACATCTTTTGGAAATCCTTCCCAGAAGATTGGAGGCTGTTTTAGCAGAAAAGGGGTACCAACTCCATATTAATGCCCATGATTTTGGAATGAGATTTTCGACGAGCAGGTGTCCACATATTTTTGGCTATGTAGTGTATCTGTGGTAAAATAAATTCTAAACCTTTTAAAGATTACAAACGACTAGAGACTCAGACAACAACACAGACTCACGGTCCAGCAACAATTACTGATAACTCAAGAAAGACTGAGGAGAGGTCATGGAGAATGTTTGAGGCAGAATACATTTCTGAACACACTTTGTTTCTCTGCAAATGTACAGCATATTTTCCACATCTTTCTGCAAAGTTCAAGGGAAGTGGAAAATATGTGAAGTAACAGTAGGAGATAGTGGGCCAGGGTTAATTGAGCCACCCCTTGTTTCTAGGAAACCATACACAAATTGAATCTTGTGACCAAATATTTAGGAAGAGATCATGTGAAGGAACAAACCACATGGAAAAAAAGTGGTAAGCAAGTTAGGTCCAAAGAACAAGTTTCACAAAGTCAAATGAATGTATTGTGTTACAGGTGTCAACGGAGATACTTTTAACATTGTTTTATACATCAGTTGGGGTCTCTATAAGCTACAATAAGACAAACCCAAACCTAAAATGAAAGTCCATCTTTGTAGCTGTGTGGGTTGATATGGTCAAAATGTTTGCCTTGAGGTAAGTTGAGCCAAGGGCCACCATACCCCATACAAATTATGATTATATTGTATTTTGTTATGCATAATATTCATAGTATTTTTGCAATATGTCATGCATATGAACTCAAGATAGTGCATTTTATATTGATATGGAGCAGACACCATTATGCCCTGTTTATACAAACGTAAAACAAGCAGGGGTCTATATCCCCCTTGAGGTTCTTGAAAGAGCAGCCAAGGAAGTGAGAGAAGGGAAGAAGTGCATTGGAGCAGCAGCAAAAGGGATGAACAAATAGACTGAATGACACTGAAGAGGTACAGAAAACAAACATGTACCTGTTTGAAAGAGAGGCTGTGATGAGTAGCAGAGGAACACCAGGTCTTATCTGATGACATGGAGTCTGAACTGTATAAAGAGAGGCTGTGATGAGTAGCAGAGGAACACCAGGTCTTCTTATCTTAACATGGAGTCTGAACTGTATAAAGAGAGGCTGTGATGAGTCAGAGGAACACCAGGTCTTATCTGATAACATGGAGTCTGAGCTGTATAAAGAGAGGCTGTGATGAGTAGCAGAGGAACACCAGGTCTTATCTGATGACATGGAGTCTGAGCTGTATAAAGAGAGGCTGTGATGAGTAGCAGAGGAACACCAGGTCTTATCTGATAACATGGAGTCTGAGCTGTATAAAGAGAGGCTGTGATGAGTAGCAGAGGAACACCAGGTCTTATCTGATAACATGGAGTCTGAACTGTATAAAGAGAGGCTGTGATGAGTAGCAGAGGAACACCAGGTCTTATCTGATAACATGGAGTCTGAGCTGTATAAAGAGAGGCTGTGATGAGTAGCAGAGGAACACCAGGTCTTATCTGATGACATGGAGTCTGAGCTGTATAAAGAGAGGCTGTGATGAGTAGCAGAGGAACACCAGGTCTTATCTGATAACATTGAGTCTGAACTTGATAGACATATCAAGAATTTTGCGGACCAGTTTAGTTGCCTCAAATGCAGAAAACGTACCTATTAATTGGCGCATAGAAACAACATCCCTGTCCCAGACAGCTGCTCAGTAAATGTAATGTGAGTGATATTGAACAGAGGTTTTACAGTGCCTTCAGAAAGTATTCATACCCCTTGACTTATTCCACATTTTGTGGTTAAAGATTGAATTCAACATCGATTAAATTTATTGTTTTCTCTCACCCATCTACACACCATACCCAATAATGACAAAGTGAAAACATGTTTTTGGAAATGTTTGCAAATATCTCATTTACATAAGTATTGACACCCCTGAGTTACAATAACATTTGGCAGAGGATACAGTTGTGAGTCTTTGTGGGTAAGTCTGTAGGAGACTTGGATTGTACAATATCTGCACATTATTCTTTTAAAAATTCTGTCTAATTGGTTGTTGGTCATTGTTAGACAACCATCTTCAGGTCTTGCCATAGATTTTCATGCCAATTTAAAGCAAAGCTGTAACTAGGCCACTCAGGAACATTCAATATCATCTTGGTAAGCAACTCCAGTGTAGATTTGGCCTTGTGTTTTAGGTGTTTGTCCTGCTGAAAGGACATTTGTCTCCCAGTGTCTGTTGGAAAGTAGACTGAACCAGGTTTTCCTTTAGGATTTTGCCTGTACTTAGCTCTATTCTGTTTATTTTTTAGCTTGAAAAAATCCTTAGTACTTGCCGATAACAAGCATACCCATAACATGATGCAGCCATCACCCTGCTTGAAAATATATAAAGCTGTACTCAGTGACGTGTTGTGTTGGATTTGCTCCAAACATAATGCTTTGTATTCAGGACAGAAAGTACATTTCTTTGCCAACATTTTTTGCACTTTTACTTTGTGCCTTAATGCAAACAGGATGCATGTTTTGGAATATTTGTATTCTGTACAGGGTTCCTTCTTTTCACTCTGTCAATTAGGTTAGTATTGTGGAGTAACTACAATGTTGTTGATCCATCCTCAGTGTTCTCCTAACACAGCCATTAAACTCAGTTTCCTTCCTCTCCAGCAACTGAGTTCGGAAGGATGCCTGTATCTTTGTAGTGACTGGGTGTATTGATGCACCATCCAAAGTGCAATTAATAACTTCAACATGCTCAAAGGATATCCAATTTCTGCTTTATTTGTATTTTTACCCATCTACCAATGGGTGCACTTCTTTGCGAGACATTGGAAAACCTCCCTGGTCTTTGTGGTTGAATATGTGTTATAAATTCACTGCTCAACTGAGGTAGTCATTCAAAAATCATGTTAAGCACTATTATTGCACACAAAGTGAGTCCGTGCATCTTATTATGTGACTTGTTAAGCACATTTTTACTCTTGAACTTACAGTTGAAGTCGGAAGTTTACATAAACCTTAACCAAAAAACATTTAAACTCAGTTTTTCACAATTCCTGACATTTAATCCCAGTAAAAATTCCCTGTTTTAGGTCAGTTAGGATCACCACTTTATTTTAAGAATGTGAAATGTCAAAGTAATAGTAGAGAAAATGATTTACTTCAGCTCTTATCACATTCCCAGTGGGTCAGAAGTTTACATACACTCAATTAGTATTTGGTAGCATTGCCTTTAAATTGTTTAACTTGGGTCGAACGTGTTGGGTAGCCTTCCACAAGCTTCCCACAATAAGTTGGGTAAATTTTGGCCCATTCCTTCTGACAGAGCTGCTGTAACTGAGTCAGGTTTGTAGGCCTCCTTGCTCGCACATGCTTTTTCAGTTCTGCCCACAATTTTTCTATGGGATTGAGATCAGGGCTTTGTGATGGTCACTCCAATACCTTGACTTTGTTGTCCATAAGCCATTTTGCCACAACTTTGGAAGTATGCTGGGGTCATTGTCCATTTGGAAGACCCATTTGCAACCAAGCTTTAACTTCCTGACTAATGTCTTGAGATGTTGCTTCAATATATCCACATCATTTTTCCTACCTCATGATGGCATCTATTTTGTGAAGTGCACAAGTCCTTCCTGCAGCAAAGCACCCCCACACATGACTCTGCCACCCCCGTGCTTCACGGTTGGGAGGGTGTTTCTTCGGCTTGCAAGCATCCCCCTCTTTCCTCCATATGTTTTCAAAACTGTTATATTTACATGAATTCTGGTTGTTTCCAGGGATACACAAAATCCTGAAATACATGTAGATATCTTTGTTAGAAATAATACTAAGTTTCCCTTGATGTAATGATGATAAATGTGAAACTCTCAACTTACCCCACTCTCCCATATTGTGTGAGAACTTTTTCCGCAGTTCCTGTTGATTTCCCAGGAATCGTAAGTGTGTCTGCTTGGTAAAAGAAAATGTGGGCTGCTCTTTGAATAGTTGTTATTGTCGCAAGGTCACAAGTTGAGCTTGCTGTGCATAGACACCGCCCACATAAACACATCATTAAGAACCTGTAGAACCATAAAGGTGTGTGTAGAACTTTACTGACACCTTAGTCAACACAACTTCAAAAAGGCTGGAACAGTGGAAGCCAACAAACCCTAGTCTCTGGAGAGATTGTAGGTGTGAAGGCATTTGTTTAAAGGTGCAGTGCAGTCAAAAACGCGATTTTCTTGCTTTTTTAAATGATATTTCCACACCATGAGGTCGAAATAACTCTGTAAGAGGTTTAAAAATAAAATGCCTTGAATTGCAGCTTGTTCAGGTGGGATGACATCACAATGTAATCAGATTATTCTGACCAATGACCAGTTATCTTTTATTTGTCTACATGTACGCCTACTTTAAAGAGGTAAGCAGGGTAGACTCTAGAGTCTATAGCTGATCCTGTCCGCCAATCAGGGCTTTGTACGTAAATATGTTAACGTTTGTATCAACATGCCCACACGATCAGAATGAGATTTTCGACGGAAAAAGGCTCAGGTAAAATAAATGATTAAAAATATATATTTGGAGATGGTTTCATGAAATAAACACACACAGTCAGACACATCATTGGACGCTGTTCGTGTCGGCTAATGGGGATCCTAATAAATCAAATCAAATGGTGATTCTAAAGACTACATGGCTCTAAGACATACCTGACTCTGCAAAATATATTATGTGGAAAAAGGTGCGTTAGTGCTGGGCTTGACCAGAAACCAGCACACAGCAGCTCCGCAAGAGCAGACTTTTCTACAGTCTATTTGTGCGAGGTCACTTCAGAGATTGTGTTGTATTCCTGACATTTGTTTTTTTTCATCTCCAGGTTCAACTTATACACTACAACCACGAGCTGTATACCAACTACACAGAGGCAGCGAAGAGCCCCAACGGACTGGTCATAGTGTCTATATTTATGAAGGTGCGTGTGACACTCTCACAACTCCAACCTTTGATCTCACTGTGTCAAACGTGCTTGAATTTGTATGTAAAATCTTCGTATGAATGATTTACATTTTTTTTTGGGGGGACTATCATGCATTTACTTGGCATCGAGTCACAGTATATCATCCCACCACGTACCAGTTTGACAGTATGATTATCCTTGTATTTATTAGCTAGCTAGCTAGCGCTACGTTACTACATGCTAATCTTTTTTGACGGCATCCAAATGGTCCTTTGAGAAGGTCGCCCTGCTCTCTATCCCGAAATAGATCCACTAGAGAACTAGTTATCCTGGGAGCTTAACATTGTGTTCCCTGTATGTGTCAGGTGGGGGGGGGAGGGTGTGAGGTTGTGAAATAGCTTTGTCTCTCTCTCGCTAGCTTTGTTATGTGAGCTTCTTGGGCTCGGCTCAAGGCTGTGGAATTTCTTGTATTCTTCGTGCTACAGAAGACCTGCGTAGTTCAGATGCAACCCAATCAGCTAGCTACAGTAATTAGCTCCCTTGTGTCAATGGCTCGGTCTGTCAGTCACACAGGAGGACATGGAGACCCGGGTCAAGCCTATTCCTCTCTGCTAACCACTTACAGAGATGGGATAGAGCTACAATTTTCTGAATAAAATATGTGTTTGCTTTTGCTGTCTGAAAGTTATTTTAGTGGTCAATGTAGTGGTAGAAGTTCTAAAGTTATAATTTTGAGCACTCACCAAATGTAATTACATGTTCAATTGTATACCCCCACACACACTCCCACCACTATAACAGACAGAGAGTTAGGCCATTGAAAGGGATATGATTAAGCACATCTCACACCCTCGTCCTCCCACTCATCATGAAATCAATCAACACTTCACTCTCATCTTCTCTAGGCCCTCAGCCTGGCCCTCAGTGGTAATGACTCCAAACTTCAGCCATCTTGAAGTAGCTTGCTTAACTAAGGCTCTCAGATCAGTCCCGTCTCATTGTTAAAGTCGCTGAAGAGATGGGAAGTGAGGTAATTAGTGGTGTCCTTCACTATCTCAGGAACCTATTTCTCGGTATTGTGACTCATGCTTCCAGGGGACCATTAACACCTGCACCCCCACCATGTTACCCTTTCAGTGACTCAGACTGCCAGTAAGTAAGGGCTTCCTTTGGGCATCAGTGGCCTGAGCCGCTATTCGAAATGACAATGGGGGGGATGTAACTGTGTGGGGTCCCCTGTGGAAACAGACACACAATGGAGGAGGACATAGTGAGACTGTTGGGCACTAAATGGAGTTTGAGTCACCTTCAGCCATATCTACTAGACTAGACAGTGTTTGTCTAGGATGTGAGTGTCACCTATGTTTCTTCTCTAGATGTCAAATTGACATATGTTGTTGAACAGTTCCTCTCTGTAGCTACTTTTAAGTTTACTTCACAATTTGGAGAGAACTCCCTAATTACATTTTGCAGAATAACATGTCTGCATCCCCCTAGGTCATTTCTCCATTAAAAGTGTTCAAAACATCTGAGAAAGAGAGAGAGTAGTGACAAGGGACATCCATTGCTTTTTAATCACTTAGCCTCCGAGACATCTTGACAGTCAGAGTTGTGAGGATGAGAATGGGACAGGAGGCTGAGGCTGAGGCTCGGGACTAAGGGGGATTTAAGGGAGCGTGTGGAGCATCTTTAACTGATTAGTGTGTTCCACGTCGACTCTGGACTCCTGAGTCTTTAGACAAAAGCGCTACAGGACAGCTAAAAGCATCTCAGGCTCTTTAGAGTGGCTTTATCTGGTGTTCAGGCTCTTTAAAGTGGCTCTCTCTGGTGTTCAGGCTCTTTAAAGTGGCTCTCTCTGGTGTTCAGGCTCTTTAAAGTGGCTCTCTCTGGTGTTCAGGCACTTTAAAGTGTCTCTTTCTGGTGTTCAGGCTCTTTAAAGTGGCTCTCTCTCTGGTGTTCAGGCTTCCTTAAGGTCCTATCCTATCCTTCCTTGAGATGGACTTGTGCAACTAGCATTATGCGAGTAAATCATGCATTGAAGTCAAGGGGAGATTTGCTGCATGCTTGCCTCAAGTTAAGATTTGGCCCTAAAGCGAATGCACTTGAATTGCTGGTGTCATATAGTTAGTGCGTTTTGGTTCATTTTGTAATGCACTGTCGAGATTGTGGAATATGGAAGTAATTTGCGATGTTTGTGACTGGCTTTGATGTGACTGTCTCTGGGTGATTCTTTCTCTCCTCTCATATTCCAGATTGCGGAGACTTCGAATGCATTCCTGAATCGAATGTTGAATAGAGACACCATCACAAGAATAACATATAAAAGTAAGTAGAGATGTCAATGTAGACTGTAGGGAGGAACACAGTGGAACAAGTCAAAGAGTAGCTGGAGAGACTGCAGTAGAGACAGCTAGGGCTGTTAGATGGCCATATTAGAATGGCACATGGCTTGCTCAGAGAAGAGAACAATTGGATTAATGGGGTTGAGGAGAGGCTGCGTAAACACAGTGACCCCCAGTGCATTGGAGGTCTCAGAGACATCAATGAGCTGTCATAACCTCGCACGCACATATGCACACACAAACACAGCATCCAAATGGAATGATTAATGCCAACGAGGATTCTAGAGATGTGTGGTGGCGGAGAGGGACTAACAAGACTGCAGGGGTGAGGTGGTAACATAATAGAAACATGATTGATGTTCACAGATTAAGGATTATCTTTTTTGTTTTTCTTTACCTTTCAGGGTATATATGTCCTACCTGTAGGCTAGGGGCTGGTGAGCATGCTGATGTTGTTCTAGTCTAGATAGATACACACTGTGAAAGTGAATAGCAGCTAACCTCCCAGTCTAAATAGAAGGAGCAGCTACTGTGACCTCTTCACAGCAAACATAGTACCTTTTATTATAAACGGAAGCCGCAGCAGATGACTACATATTGAGTGTGTTAGCGTAGTAGAGAGAGCGAGAGAGAACAAGAGGCGGAGAGAGAAAGAGAATGATGGAGAGAGGGACAGAGAGAAAGAGAGATGCAGAAATTCTACACACTAAAAAATGCTGGGTTAAAAACAACCCAATTTGGGTAAATAGTGGACAGAATACATGTTGGGTTATTTTGACACACAAAAAAAACATTGTTTTCTTTAAATTGAGTTGTTGATGCTGGGTTAGTGAGCTATGATCTACCGGGTCAGATCAGAAGACTGGAGGTGTGGTTTAGCAGGGGCATGGCTTTTCGATAGTTATTTTTGGCCACCCGTGATAGTAAATGTAATTCCGGTTAATCTATTCTGTTGTATTTTCAACATATGTTAAGGTTGGAAACTGACGCTTTTGTAGCTTTAATAGGATTTAGACAAGTGTAGGAGTATCTTCTAAGTGCCTATTCATATCCCACTGTTGGGCTAGTTAACACGTTCTTATAATAACATGATGAACATGAATGACATATATGCTCACGTGTTGCCAAAAGGAACTATCTGGAAGCCACAACCCCATATGCAAAGCGGTCATCAAGGCAAAGGGTGGCTACTTTGAAGAATAGCAAATATTAACTATATTTTTTGGTTACTAAATGAAGAGGGCACGACAAAACTGATTCCCTCTAAGGAGACGGAAAAGATTTAGCATGGGTCCTCAGATCCTCAAAAGGTTCAACAGGTGCAACATCGAGAGCATCCTGACTGGTTGCATCACTGCCTGGTACGGCAACTGCTCTGCCTCCGACCGCAAGGCACTACAGAGGATAGTGCGTACGGCCCAGTACATCACTGAACTAAGCTGCCTGCCATCCAGGACCTCTACACCAGGCAGTGTCAGAGGAAGGCCCTAAAAATGGTCAAAGACCCCAGCCGCCCAAGTCGTAGACTGTTCTCTCTGCCACCGCATGGCAATCGGTACTGGAGTGCGAAGTCTAGGACTAAAAGGCTTCTCAACAACTTTTACCCCCAAGACATAAGACTCCTGAACAGGTAATCAATTGGCTACCCGGACTATTTGCATTGTGTCCCGCCACTCCCCCCACCAGCTAAACTAACCGGTGCTCCCGCACATTGACTCTGTACCGGTACCACCTGTATATAGCCTCGCTACTGTTATTTTTGCAGTCATTTAACTTTTTTTTCATTCTTTATCTATTGTTTACCTAATACCTATTTTTTACTTTCAAATTGCACTGTTGGTTAGGGCATGTAAGTAAGTATAGCACTGTAAGGTCTTGTCATGACATGGGCCTTTCTGGGTATAGATCGTGGCATCCCCCTCTCTCTCTCTCTCCTGCACCCAGGTTATGTTATCTCAGGTCATAAATTCCTGGAGGTGACTCTCTCCCCATGGCCATGCAGAAAGAGAGACACATAGATAGAACAAAGGATTACACATGGCGAACTCCTAAATCCCCAAATGGGGATTTGATACAAAACGTCCACTTGTGAGTAGGTGGGAATGGTCTGTGGACACTTAAGGGATGGGTATGAAGAGTGTGTTTCATTTGGTGACCTCAAAGAGGACATGAAACACATAACTAGATCTCTGAATATGTACATTTCTTAATTATGGGGTTTGCATCTAATTCTTGTATAAAATTAATGAGTAAAGATTAAACTATTTGTGAAATTATGTAAGGTGATGTTTAATGAAAGAGAATTGTATTCCCTTTAAAGTCATTGGCCCGCCCCCATGAGCACAGACATGAGCTTGCATCATGGGAGAGCCCTTTTCTACTGTTTCGAATAAAAACCCCTGCTGAGGAAATCCTCTTCGGACCACAAAAACCCCAGCGTAAGCTAAGGTGCAGTGGTTGTTCAATTCCTAACCATCCCACGTGGAGCATTGGCTACACGGCTGGAAATGGTTCAACTCTGAGACTATCGATCCCAACATAGTACGGGCAAATCTTAGATACTAATTACTAGTCTGCAGCTAGAAATGATGTCAACCTGGGATGCGAAGACTGACAACCACCGAAACATCTATTCTATGAGAAAATTTCTGAATGGTACTCTGAAGTATCCATCCAACCACAAACGATGATTGTCAGGGAGGCAGAGAGAGAGAGACGCTCAGAAAAACTCTCCAACAGACATACGGACGATTCCAACAGAGATCACGACGACACACTGAGCTTAAATATATATATTGATTGCAATTATTCCTGAATGAGTGAGCGTTCATGTGCAAATGATTCATATTTCAATTAATATAATTATCAACTGTGTAGTGACTCCTTTTGTCTTTCACAACCTTTTCAGTCCACACCCACTTCCCTTTGTCCACCAAGCCATCATATCGGCTCAGCCCACGAGGGAACCTCCAATATTAATTCCTTGTAACCATATCTACGGTGTTGTTTGTTTATGCATTTCTGTGATTATTTAGTTCGTTAGTAAATAAATTATTAAGATAATTGGTGTATGGATGATTCATAGCAAAGGCTGGATTCGTGCAGATAACCAACAGTTTACGGTGTTTGGAATGAGACTAGCGTGAGGTAAAGAATAATTAATGAATTAGAAGACTAATTGATCAGATATTAAAATATTTTTGAAGAGTTATATTAAGAAAATTATAACTTTGTAATCTGAAGATTTTCCTTGGAGCCCCGACTTCCTAGTTAATTACATGTACATGATTTGTTTAATTACTTAATAATAATTACAGAGAATCGATTTGATAAAATAACAGTCTTCACAAATGATGCCGAAGACACGACAGTCTACACCTGTTGAATTCGGTGCACGTGACGAATAAACTTTGATTTGATTTGATTCCATAGGTGTTATTTCATAGTTTTGATGTCTCCACTATTATTCTACAATGTAAAACATTTTAAAAATGAAGAAAAACACTGGAATGAGTATGTGTTCCAACTTTTGACTGGTACTGTATATGGGAGGGGTTGAGAGTAGCTTTAGGATGGGACTGGATGGTGTTCAGAGATAGATGGGAGGGGTTGAGAGTAGCTTTAGGATGGGACTGGATGGTGTTCAGAGATAGATGGGAGGGGTTGAGAGTAGCTTTAGGATGGGACTGGATGGTGTTCAGAGATAGATGGGAGGGGTTGAGAGTAGCTTTAGGATGGGACTGGATGGTGTTCAGAGATAGATGGGAGGGGTTGAGAGTAGCTTTAGGATGGGACTGGATGGTGTTCAGAGATAGATGGGAGGGGTTGAGAGTAGCTTTAGGAGGGGACTGGATGGTGTTCAGAGATAGATGGGAGGGGTTGAGAGTAGCTTTAGGATGGGACTAAAAACAAACAAAAGATAACTATTGTCAAATATACTGTGTCTGTAAAATGTATATAGTATGTATGAACTGGAAGACTAAGTGTTGTTATCCATCAGTTTAGACCAATTAGGGGATGAATGAAAAACAAGGGGGGTTGTCAAGCAGTCTGCTAAACCAACAGCCTGTCGTGTAGTCTGCTAAACCAACAGCCTGTCGTGTAGTCTGCTAAACCAACAGCCTGTCGTGTAGTCTGCTAAACCAACAGCCTGTCGTGTAGTCTGCTGTACCAACAGCCTGTCGTGTAGTCTGCTAAACCAACAGCCTGTCGTGTAGTCTGCTAAACCAACAGCCTGTCGTGTAGTCTGCTAAACCAACAGCCTGTCGTGTAGTCTGCTAAACCAACAGCCTGTCGTGTAGTCTGCTATTCCAACAGCCTGTCGTGTAGTCTGAGAAATACCAGCTTAATGTGAAATTAGCCATTTGCAAAACATCTACATACAAATGATGAACACACCGGTTAGAGTGGATGTAATACAGTTTGAGACAGTAAAACAAATATATCATGGATATTCTAAACTAAATATTAGCTTGAGAGGACATGAAATGTGATTAAGACAAGCTTGTAATGCAGCGTTCTACAATACTGGAACTAGGGACCCACAGGGGAAGCAGGGTTTTGTTCCAGCCAAGCACAAACGCATCTATTTCAACTAGCAAGTGTTTGTGTTGGAGCTGAGCTAGGACACAAGCATGCACACTCTGTAGCTCTCCAGAACCAGGACTCAAGAACTCTGCTATAATAGAATATTAAAATGTAATATTGAAACCTGTCTATCTTGTCCATCTTCTCCAGATGATGCATATTTGCTGATGGGCCTGAACATCGAGGAGATTTACCCAGAAACCTCTAGTTTTATCACATATGACGGGTCGATGACCATCCCGCCTTGCTTTGAGACGGCCACATGGATCCTGATGAATAAGCCAGTGTACATCACACAAATGCAGGTCTGTCTGTACAGTAGCTTCTTACTGCTTAGCTACAGAAGACTGTCAAACAGCAATTATGTTCCTCTACGTGGATTGTTCTCCCATTCATACTGAAATAATGCCTTTCCTTCACTTCCGATCCCCTCTCATCTCTGCTTTCCTAACCTCTCTCGTTCCATCCCTTCATTTACATACTCTACCTTTCCATCTTCTTTGTTCATGTACCTCCCTTCCCTCACCTCTCCTCCTCTCTCCTCTCCAGATGCACTCCTTACGACTGTTGAGTCAGAACCAGCCGTCTCAGATCTTCCTGAGTATGAGCGACAACGTTCGCCCGGTCCAACCTCTGAACAACCGCTGCATCCGGACCAACATCAACTTCAGCATGCAGGGCAAAGACTGTCCCAACAACAGGGCCCAGAAGCTCCAGTACCGAGGTAAACACAGCTAAAATCCACCCACCACCACCATTTTGTTAGTGATTTATTTAAACAAGGTCTGACGAGCAGACATATACAAAATGGTGGTGAAGGAGACATGGACATTTACGTTGGTTGTTTTCTGTGTCTGCTTGTGTCCCTCATAAAGCAAAATACTACCTAAAACATAGTCTTATCAGCTTTGTAAAATATAGCCTTAACGTTTATAGATTTTAAATGTTTAAAAAAAGAGTGATTGTATATTACTTATCGTGATATTATAGCAATATTTCCAAACGGCGTCTGAGAGTGTGGGCCAAACTACTTCATAACTACAAAGCCAACTCAGCATCTCAGTGTGATTCGGGGACTCTGCATGCGGTCTGTTTATCATCTCCTCTCCTCTGTTTCAGCCAATATATCTGGGCAACTGCTGCACAAAATGTGAATTTTACCCCTGAAGCGTATATACAGTGAGGGCAAGAGGTAAACCCCCATTATTCATTGTATTCTTCTTCCAGGATCTACTGTACTGTAGCCAGACTGTTCTGTTATCTTATCCTCTCGCTCTCCGATGAAATTCTTATTCTGTGCAGCAGTTGTTGAGAGATTGAAACACACACAGACACAGACACAGACACACAGACACACAGACAGACAGACGGACGGACGGACGGACGGACAGACAGACAGACACACAGACACACACACAGACACACACACAGACACACACACAGACAGACACACACACAGACAGACACACAGACAGACAGACAGACAGACACACACACAGACACACAGACACACACACAGACACACACACAGACACACAGACACACACACAGACACACAGACACACACAGACAGACAGACACACACAGACACACACACAGACAGACAGACAGACAGACAGACAGACAGACAGACAGACAGACAGACAGACACACACGAGAATGTGTGCACCCACACATAATCAGGCTTACAGCCACACACACACATACACATACACATTTTACACAAACACTTTTACCCCCCACACACACACACACACAGTATGTGGTACTCTACCTCTCCAACCAGCCCCTAGAGAGTAAACAGAAGCAGCACAATAGCAGCAGAGTTGTCTCTTGTCTTTATTTGCACTAGTTGTACTTGTTAATCTAAGGTTAAACCTTTGTTGGCAGAGGAATGTCAGCCCCCTCATAGCTCGGTGTCAGTGGGCTAATTGAATGGGAAATGTATATTGGGATGCTAACAGACTGCTAACTAACAGATACTGTAGAAATGTTGTCATTTAGTGTACATTGCTAATATTAACATGGAACACCACAGCACCATATCGCTATGCTCAATGCATTCTGTGTCAATCCTAACAATGTATTGCCATGTTAAAATGAATGTTATTGATGCTGCAGGATAGAAAGGGGCTCCATGCTAGATGTGCATGTGCACAGAAAGGAGTGTTCTTCTCACCCTGTCCCTCTCCTCTCTTCCAGTGAATGAGTGGCTGCTAAAGTAGTCTCTCTTGGGTGAGCACAGAAACAAGACACAATGACAGAGACAGGAGGGGGATATGAGAGAGAGAGAGAGAGAGAGAGAGAGAGAGAAAAGAAAGGAAGGAAAGAAAGAAAGAAAGAAAGAAAGAAAGAAAGAAAGAAAGAAAGAAAGAAAGAAAGAAAGAAAGAAAGAAAGAAAGAAAGAAAGAAGGAAACAACTGGAAACCGCACCAAGGCTGCATCTCATCTAAGATTATTTCATGTAAAAAGAGAAAAAAAAAGAAACTGAACATTATCAAGTAAAAGACTTTGTGTTGCTTTGCAAAGAGACGACTACTTTTCATACGTACATCGAGAACTATTTGAATTCCAACACATACTAACTGACACGTCCAGTACAAATATATCTATTACGAAACCTGTTTTGATACTGATACTTTTTTGGGAGATAACAAAATGTTTAAAACGTACAAAAACACTGAAGCATTTATTTCATACAGCCTCTTCTTCACACGGACTGAGTAGGACTGATTGGGACTTTTAGCCTTTGTACATAGACACCTTGCTACCAATGAGATCTTAAGGACTTATCAAGACGACGCCCCTAGTGGTTTAGACAGAGAAGTTCTTCAAGGCTCATAGCTGCGTCGTCATCACCGTCACTTACAAGGCATGCCGACTGCAACAACCCAAGAGAGCTAGACCTTCCAGTCTTGCCTTGTAATAGGAGGTCATTATCAAAGCAACAACGGGACAGGATCTTCTGTCTAACTGATGAACCGATGAGTGTCTTGGCCTTTGTTGTACATAGTATAATTATCAGTACTGCTGAAAAACTGAATATGTAAAGAAAAATACAAATAAACATTTTAAAAGATATATTAAGAGGATAAAAAAAAGATGAGTATTTTAAAGGCCCAGTGCAGTCAAAAATGTGATTTCTTGTGTTTTATATTTCCACACTATGAGGTTGGAATAATACTGTGAAATTGTGAAAATTATGATAATGCCCTTTTAGTGTAAGAGCTGTTTGAAAAGACCACCTGAAATTTCAGCCTGTTTTGGTTTGATGGAGTTTTGGCCTGCCTGGTGACATCACCATGCAGTAAATTAGTTAATAGACCAAAAGAGTTCCAAACCTCTCAGACAATAACAGATAATTGTCTGTTTTTCCCCTCCCCAATCAGACCAATCCCAGACAGATCTAGCAAAATTCTTGCTTGAGAAATTGCCCTTTGCTAAGAAGCTATTTTTTGTTTATTTTTGGCCATTTTAATTGAGAATAAATCACAGTTATGTACTTAATTGTTATCCAGAAATGATTTGATATTGAGATTAACACTGGCTGCAATGGACCTTCAAACGCTTGGTTCACTTTGAATTGTGGAAGCAGTTCTGAGCTGAAGCCTGTTTTATTGCTTACAATGGTCTTACACTGTGTTTGAGTAATGTTATCAGCCCAATAAATGTGTCTGGAAAGTTCACTTTGGAAAATATGCTTCACTTTACACTGTTGTTTCTATGTATATGGTTATTGAATGAAGTTAGCGTGGTGAGCTGTACACGTTGGTGAGTGAGCAGACCGGTCTCAACTACAGCAAGATGCTATATGTCATCCAGTGGAGAATCCTCAGAGGATTTCATAAAAATAAATAAGTTATCCTTTTTAGATAAAACTATACTAAATATATTCACATCACAAAATAAATAATTCAAACACATTGTTTGGCAATGTGCTGCACTCTGTAGGGAAGCACCGTGGTGTAACCGGAGGACAGCTAGCTTCTGTCCTCCTCTGGGTACATTGATTCAATACAAAACCTATGAGGCTCATGGTTCTCACACCTTCCATAGACTTCCACGGTAATTATAAAAACTTCCATAGGACCTCCTCCAACCTATCAGAGCTCTTACAGCATGAACTGACATGTTGTCCAACCAATGAAAAGATCAGAGCATTAATCTAGTATTGAAAGCATACGCTACAGATAACTAGCACTGCAGTGTATAAAATGTGGTGAGTGGTTGACTCAAAGAGAGAGAAAGACAATAGTTGAACCATTTCGAACAATTTATTTTAAAATGAATGAGTGACGAGATAGAGAGCTAGCTATATATATTTTTTAATTACTTTAAATGTTATTTACATAGGTAGCAAAGGCAGTTAGATAGTTTAGCCTACTCAAACGGAGAGGGATACCATGTTAGCTAGCTGGCTGTGACTATCCAAAACTGGAACTCTTCCAAGTCATGGTAACTAATTAGTTTAGTTTTTCAAATTTATCGCCTACAGGGGCCCGCCGGTGTAACTGCTATTTGCTTACTGACTGTACTGCGTGATTGTAGCGGGTTTACTAGCTAACACGTTAGTTCCATTAGCTACGGTATGTTGACTATGATGTTACTTTAGCTAAAATGTTTATGATAGGAAGGTTTGGCTTGGAACAGGGGGGGTTTTCCCGCCTGGTCACAGACAGCTGATGTGTTGTTGTGCATTGAAGTCTGCAAGTGAAGGGAAGAGGGGAGAGAAGGAAAAGGCGTATGCGAGAAGGAATACAACAAGCTGTTTGTATCTTGTTATGAAAGTGAACTGTTTGCTTGTGATCAGGGATGGATCCATTCCGCCGATTCTGTTGATTCTGTTGGAATTCAAATTTAAACGGAAGAAAGAGGAAGGAAACGGGTATAAACATACCTGACTTTGTCCATTTGAACTAATGATTACATCCTAGATCGGCTAGATACAGGCAGGAATGTGCAAGACGGTATTGAATATGTCATGGTCTGTCTGTCACCTCAAATCTTTCTCTGGACCTGTGTGCACCTACGTTTTAACCGTTCGTTCATAGACTACGTTGTAGCAACCTCATGATGGTTATAGGGGAAATTCGAGTATCATGTGACTATTAGGCTAAATCTATCAATGTTGCATTGAACTGGGTGAATGGAATATGAATGTCAGTCTTCCAATGTGGTGTAATAGAAATAAGGCCACTCTCATGAAAAACATATCTTCCTCTCTCATCTCAAAGGGCACCGACCGCCATGTGATGTTAGTATCACCTCCTTGTGGTCTCACGCATGGTACAAGGTACCAGACACCTATCAATCAAGCTATGACATAGAAAACGATATGTAAAATAGTTTGACCATGCCTGAGAATGGGTGAAGCTGAAAGGTTTTATTCAAAGAGGCATTGAAGCATTGAGGGATAATCAGGATGACACAATTCCACCAATTCTTTCAATATTCCATATAAGAGTCAAACCATTAAAAATGTGCTGAGACTAATTTCCCCTGTACATTAAACATTATCATGTTTGTGTTCTTAGATAATGGTGGGTTTTGAGTTAGTGAGGGGATTGAACCGTTTGTGGATAAACCTTGGGTGCCTCGATGGTTGGTGGCTTAAGGCTAGTAACATACAGAGAACACGAGAGAAAATGCAATTGTAGAATCAACCTGACAATAACTTTAACAATTGACAATGGCAACCGAAGATAGTGTACTTGCCATTAGATCACTTTTTATCATATTGTCTTCAAGTATTCAATCTGTCCTCAATCAACGCAAAGGACTTTACGTGCGATAGCAGAAAATAAAATCAAGAGTATGTTGGCGAAATCCCTTTACGCTCACACTCTGTTTGGATGGTGTTGGACTCCTCTGCCATCTTAGGCTACTCCACCAGTAGCAATTCTCATGCAGACAAAGGTACAGCTACTGTCACACTTGATGTCATCGAAGCCCTCAGCCCCTGTAGAGGACAATGTCCATGTTAGTCTCGGTGGAAGGCAACAGAGTAATGACAACAGCGCTTCAATCAATGCGACAAATATGGAAAATTACAAACATCATATGATATGTTACTGTGACGTTTGACCGTGTTTATGCACTTCTTACTATGTATTTGATTGTTCAGTCCTTCATAGAGTGTCCCTGTGCTTCAGGCTTCAAACGGAACTGCATTGTAGCACGCTTGACATTTAAAGGTAATTTCCAATTGAGCAGACATCTGCAGTGTTAACCTTGAATGCGATCTCCGTGAATGCGGGAACGTTGCCTTTAAAAGGCGCATTGTCAATACGGATTGGGATCCCGGCATAAGTGTCACACATCCAATTTAAACTTTACTGACCTGCATAAGAGTTCAGTGCCACACAGTCTTCTTCTCCCCACTGCTGAGCTTTGGCACTTTCGGACCAGAACCAATTCACGGATGACCCATCAGTCCACACATAAGTCCCTTCCTGTCAGGGAGAACATTTCAAGGTTATCAACATCTCAGTGAAGGGCAGTAGTAACTTATCAACTGCCCAAATTAAAGAGATGTGAAATAAGACCTTAGTAAGTGCTTACATGAGTGTTAAGGATTGTTTTACCTGATCCAGATCATTCAGTCCTACCCAGGCGTAAGCAGAGATACTCTGGGTCTGCTTCACCATGGAAAGGAGAAGCTGGTATTCTTCAACACTGTGGACAGCAGCAAGGGTGCCCCTATCTCTCTTGCAGTAATCCTTTATGAAGAAACATCCATATTTTAATTGATTTATTTTACAAGCCTTGACTTTGTAGACATTTGATCAGTAGTGGTACACGGACGGAAAACTAATTTATATGGTAATTTGGGGTATTATCAACAGTGAAATGTCTCAGCCTCCATCTTTTTTTTCACTAATTGGTGTTTTAACCAATCACATAAGATTTTTGCACATCAGATCATTTTCAGCAGTGATCTGATTGGTCAAAAGACAAATTAGTGAAAAAATATCAGAATTGTGCTGCCTGTGTAGTCGCAGCCTGAGTATTGCAGAAACACAACATGAATAACATAATGGATGAAATAGATGAAAACAACTTTTCAAAACATGAAAAACATTCCAAATAAATGCATTGGTGCGTTTCATTGGAAAACACATTGACACTTTTAGGTTTGCTTGTACTAATCCCTGGTAAGTACAGTAAAATACTGTTAAATACAACCCCCTCCCCCTCGATTAATTTAATGAATCCATTCATTCATTCTGAATACGGTAGCATTTCTTCGCTGTATAGATTCTGTATTTTGGATGTTTTCACTGTATTTCGAACACTTTCAAACAATATGATTAATCACAATTAAAACTTTAGTGCATAAAAATTACAAAAAGTTCAAATGAGTTAACTGATTTACTCTGATATTTATATTGCAGTAGGTCAACTGTAACATGAAATACAGAATGTTACTTGCCACTGAGCTGCCTGGAAGTTAGTGTCAGTGTAATAAAAATAAGGTCATATTAATTGGAAGTTTAAGTTATTTAATATTCTCTTTTACACCATCATTGTAAATGCAAGTGTTGATTAGATTCGCTGCAGGTGGGACACTTACCAGTGCTTGCTGCCATCCCATTTGTTTATTAACCATTCTGTAGCAATGGGGTATTGCACTGTCTGGTCCAGTATATCCACTTGGACAGATATCTGCAGAGAATGTACTTTTTATTTTAAATTCCTGCAAGCTTGAAACCTAACTACTACTAATCACTTAGAACAGCAAATAGAAGAGAGAAAAAAAGACATTCAAAATAAACTGGAATCAAATGGGATTGGTTGTCACTTACAATGAGGATCGTGGCGGAGGGCTCCAGTTCCCAGAAGGGTGAGGAGGAGACAGGCAAGAACAGACACAGTTACGACTCCCATGATGATGGATCGAAGATAGTGGTGGTCTTTTGGCCTTCTACTGCAGTTCTTCCTGTAAAACAGAATTATATCACAAAGTTTATTACTCAGGAGAACCCACAGCGTTACAGATTCATGTAGGATATAGATATAATTATTATTTAAATACTACAATGTTTTTTGCCAACAACAAATTAGAACATTTTAGGCCAGGATTTAATCTGATCGCGCTTTGTCTGCAATGCACATTTTAATGGTAATGTTTCTGTGTTGGCAGAGACCACATTCCTGTCGGCTCAATCAGAAATTACTTTTAAATGATACATTATCCAAATCCGTGATTGGATTGAATCCCGGCCCTTAATTTATAATTTTTGAGGCATAACCATGTTGATATTATGTCTCTCTCTTTTTTTAAAGACAATAGTTAAAAGTTCTTTTAAAATCGTAAAGACCCTCACCAAATTCAGAAGAGAGAAACTGATGTCTTCCTTGAAGTGTTTCTTCAACCAGAAAGGGCAGGTGTCTTTTCAATTCAAATGTTATCCCTTTTAAAGAGACATTTGGGGAAGTAGAAGTAGAGATATCATCTGCAAGTCATATACCATTGCTGCAAGTAGTGATTATGATCCATAATATCCTCCCCTGTCCATTCTTTTAAATATTGTTTTATTTTAATCGTATGTAGCCTTACATTGAGGCCTATGCATTGCTATGTCCTCTTTATGGTGGTTGTGAGAAGTACATACACACTAAGAAGCGCATACACACTATCCCCACATGAAAGTTCATGTTTAATGTTAGAGATGTATTTATTTTTTGACCTGAATGTCCACAAGCTGATTGGCCGGTTTATCCTTTCAGGGATGCTATTCAGAAGGTACAGTAGACCACAGCAGCAGTTCATAACCGCTTGAATGATAATGGCAAAATGTAGATTTCCTCCTAAATAGATGTAGTCCAAAAGAAATGATATGTCATGAGATAAGCAATAACTAGCCATGCTTATACTGCCAGAAAGATTACAATCTCACCTTCCTGGTAAAAAATAGTTATAAATTGTTGAGGTGTACTCAATTTTGAGGATGTATTTCCTATTCTACAAAAGTCTATGAATAAGGCTTGAAATAACGTATATGCTTTCTAGATATAGAAACAGTCCATTTATAAAAACAACTAACTAGATGTAACCTTCCTTATGTAAAAAACAAAAAACATATTTCTGTGGTTAGTGTTGAGAAAATGTTCATTTTTTCCAAAGGTCTCGTTTCAAAACGTCTTCCCCCACCCCTGTGAACCTCTGACAGAACAAACAGAACGTGTCTGACAAACAGAACGTGTCTTCTGTTTCAAACTGGGGTCAGATTTCCCACTGGGATATTGGACAGGGTGAACTAGGGCTATCGATCAGTGTACGTTGTCCACAGATCGATTTATAAGCAAACATGTTGGTTGGAACAGGTGCCAGAACCACGTGCCTCCCCAATTTCAGAGAGTTGACATTCAAGAGGTTAACTGCATACATGGAGGCACTGTTTATAGCCCAAGGGACACGGATCGGTCTATAGGTCTCCTGACACAAGTTATTGCTGCGCCCTCCATAAATTCTGTGATACACCAGACCAGTCCAACAGCTATTCTGTTGTGGGGTGATTACATGTGTTACTGAATGTTCATAAAGTAGATCAATAAAAATGTGAAAGGAGGTTGGCAGGTGCGTAATATTTTGTAGTCATTGTCAAATGTATTGGCTACATATGCAGTTGTGATAGCAGAACCTCATGTAGCTAAGAAACCATTTATATTTGGTTCAAATAAGGTTTTATTCTGAAGTGTAGAAACGCTGTAATGTTGACATAGAATGATACAGAATTATTTAGAAACCACATCCTGGTGGTATTTGGCAAGTTGTCGTGACTATGGCCATCATCAACATATTGCAACATATTTCTTTGTAATGGTGAGTTAGGAGACTTCCTCCTCACATGGTGAAGTCTCATGCTAACAAGTGAACCAGGTGGCTGTGTACATTTTTATTAATTTATCAGATAACTTACAGGAGCTATTAGGGTTAAGTGCCTTGCTCAAGGGCACAACACATTTTTCATATAGTCTGCACTGGGTCTTGAACCGGTGACCTTTCAGTTACTGGCCCAACATGCTTAACCGCTGGTGTACTGCAAAATGACAGTATGAATTTCATTTATTTTGGGAAATGTAAATACCCTGCCAACAAAAAAAGCTGTTAGAATGATAAATCTGTGTATGCTCCTTAAGCACCTTAAGGTCCTTGTGTAATGTGATATTGTACCCCCTAGCCCCGCCCCTAGCCCCACCCCCAGCCCCGCCCCTAGCCCTGTCCTTTGAATTGAATTTATTTTGGGTAACAGACATATTAACTCAGCAAAAAAAGAAACGTCCCTTATTCGACCCTTACACAGTCTTCCAAATATAATTCGTAAAAATCCAAATAACTTCACAGATCTTCATTGTAAAGGGTTTAAACACTGTTTCCCATGCTTGTTCAATGAACCATAAACAACTAATAAACATGCACCTGTGGAACGGTCGTTAAGCCACAAACAGCTTACAGACGGTAGGCAATTAAGGTCACAGTTATGAAAACTTAGGACACTAAAGACGCCTTCTACTGACTCTGAAAAACACCAAAAGAAGGATGCCCAGGTTTGCTGCTCATCTGCATGAAAGTGCCTTAGGCAGGCTGCAAGGAGGCATGAGGACTGCAGATGTAGCCAAGGCAATAAATTGCAATGTCCGTACTGTGAGACGCCTAAGACAGCGCTAAAGGGAGACAGGGCGGACAGCTGATCATCCTCTCAGTGGCAGACCATGTCTAACAACACCTGCACAGGATCGGTACATGAGAACATCACACCTGCGGGACAGGTACAGGATGGCAACAACAACTGCCCGAGTTACACGAGGAACGCACATTCCCTCCATCAGTGCTCAGACTGCCCGCAATAGGCTGAGAGGCTGGACTGAGGGCTTGTAGGCATCTTGCAAGGCTGGTCCTCACCAGACATCACTGGCTACAACGTCGCCTATGGGCACAAACCCATCGTCGCTGGACCAGACAGGACTGGCAAAAAGTACTCTTCACTGATGAGTCGCGGTTTTGTCTCATGGTCGGATTCTCTGATGGTCGGATTCGCATTTATCGTCGAAGGAATTAGCGTTACACCGAGGCCTGTATTCTGGAGTGGAATTGATTCATATAGTCTGCACTGAACCGGTGACCTTTCAGTTACTGGCCCAACATGCTTAACCGCATTTCCGGCATTCCGCATTTCCGGCGCCGACAGAGATGGCCGCCTCGCTTCGCGTTCCTAGGAAACTATGCAGTTTTTTGTTTTTTTACGTGTTATTTCTTACATTAGTACCCCAGGTCATCTTAGGTTTCATTACATACAGTCGAGAAGAACTACTGAATATAAGATCAGCGTCAACTCACCATCAGTACGACCAAGAATATGTTTTCCGCGACGCGGATCCTGTGTTCTGCCTTACAAACAGGACAACGGAATGGATCGCATGCAGTGACCCAAGAAAACGACTCCGAAAAAGAGGGAAACGAGGCGGTCTTCTGGTCAGACTCCGAACAAGGGCACATCGCGCAACACTCCCCAGCATTCTTCTTGCCAATGTCCAGTCTCTTGACAACAAGGTTGATGAAATCCGAGCAAGGGTGGCATTCCAGAGGGACATCAGAGACTGCAACGTTCTCTGCTTCACGGAAACATGGCTCACTGGGAAGACGCTATCCGATGCGGTGCAGCCAACGGGTTTCTTCACGCATCGCGCCGACAGAAACAAACATCTTTCTGGTAAGAAGAGTGGCGGGGCGTATGCCTCATGACTAACGAGACATGGTGTGATGAAGGAAACATACAGGAACTCAAATCCTTCTGTTCACCTGATTTAGAATTCCTCACAATCAAATGTAGACCGCATTATCTTCCAAGAGAATTCTCTTCGATTATAATCACAGTCTTATATATCCCCCAAGCAGACACATCGATGGCTCTGAACGAACTTTATTTAACTCTTTGCAAACTGGAAACCATTTATCCGGAGGCTGCATTCATTGTAGCTGGGGATTTTAACAAAGCTAATCTGAAAACAAGACTCCCTAAATTTTATCAGCATATCGATTGCGCAACCAGGGGTGGTAAAACCTTGGATCATTGTTACTCTAAATTCCGCGACGCATATAAGGCCCTGTCCCGCCCCCCTTTCGGAAAAGCTGACCACGACTCCATTTTGCTGATCCCTGCCTACAGGCAGAAACTCAAACAAGAGGCTCCCACGCTGAGGTCTGTCCAACGCTGGTCAGACCAAGCTGACTCCACACTCCAAGACTGCTTCCATCACGTGGACTGGGACATGTTTCGTATTGCGTCAGATAAAAATATTGACGAATACGCTGATTCGGTGTGCGAGTTCATTAGAACGTGCGTCGAAGATGTCGTTCCCATAGCAACGATAAAAACATTCCCTAACCAGAAACCGTGGATTGATGGCAGCATTCGCGTGAAGCTGAAAGCGCGAACCACTGCTTTTAATCAGGGCAAGGTGTCTGGCAACATGACCGAATACAAACAGTTCAGCTATTCCTTCCGCAAGGCTATTAAACAAGCTAAGCGTCAGTACAGAGACAAAGTGGAATCTCAATTCAATGGCTCAGACACAAGAGGCATGTGGCAGGGTCTACAGTCAATCACGGACTACAAGAACAAACCCAGCCCAGTCACGGACCAGGATGTCTTGCTCCCAGGCAGACTAAATAACTTTTTTGCCCACTTTGAGGACAATACAGTGCCACTGACACGGCAACGAAACGAACTGCAACGAAAACATGCGGTCTCTCCTTCACTGCAGCCGAGGTGAGTAAGACATTTAAACGTGTTAACCCTCGCAAGGCTGCAGGCCCAGACGGCATCCCCAGCCGCGCCCTCAGAGCATGCGCAGACCAGCTGGCCGGTGTGTTTACGGACATATTCAATCAATCCCTATACCAGTCTGCTGTTCCCACATGCTTCAAGAGGGCCACCATTGTTCCTGTTCCCAAGAAAGCTAAGGTAACTGAGCTAAACGACTACCGCCCCGTAGCACTCACTTCCGTCATCATGAAGTGCTTTGAGAGACTAGTCAAGGACCATATCACCTCCACCCTACCTGACACCCTAGACCCACTCCAATTTGCTTACCGCCCAAATAGGTCCACAGACGATGCAATCTCAACCACACTGGACACTGCCCTAACCCACCTGGACAAGAGGAATACCTATGTGAGAATGCTGTTCATCGACTACAGCTCGGCATTCAACACCATAGTACCCTCCAAGCTCGTCATCAAGCTCGAGACCCTGGGTCTCGACCCCGCCCTGTGCAACTGGGTACTGGACTTCCTGACGGGCCGCCCCCAGGTGGTGAGGGTAGGCAACAACATCTCCTCCCCGCTGATCCTCAACACGGGGGCCCCACAAGGGTGCGTTCTGAGCCCTCTCCTGTACTCCCTGTTCACCCACGACTGCGTGGCCACGCACGCCTCCAACTCAATCATCAAGTTTGCGGACGACACAACAGTGGTAGGCTTGATTACCAACAATGACGAGACGGCCTACAGGGAGGAGGTGAGGGCCCTCGGAGTGTGGTGTCAGGAAAATAACCTCACACTCAACGTCAACAAAACTAAGGAGATGATTGTGGACTTCAGGAAACAGCAGAGGGAACACCCCCCTATCCACATCGATGGAACAGTAGTGGAGAGGGTAGCAAGTTTAAGTTCCTCGGCATACACATCACAGACAAACTGAATTGGTCCACTCACACTGACAGCATCGTGAAGAAGGCGCAGCAGCGCCTCTTCAACCTCAGGAGGCTGAAGAAATTTGGCTTGTCACCAAAAGCACTCACAAACTTCTACAGATGCACAATCGAGAGCATCCTGGCGGGCTGTATCACCGCCTGGTACGGCAACTGCTCCGCCCTCAACCGTAAGGCTCTCCAGAGGGTAGTGAGGTCTGCACAACGCATCACCGGGGGCAAACTACCTGCCCTCCAGGACACCTACACCACCCGATGTTACAGGAAGGCCATAAAGATCATCAAGGACATCAACCACCCGAACCACTGCCTGTTCACCGCGCTATCATCCAGAAGGCGAGGTCAGTACAGGTGCATCAAAGCTGGGACCGAGAGACTGAAAAACAGCTTCTATCTCAAGGCCATCAGACTGTTAAACAGCCACCACTAACATTAAGTGGCTGCTGCCAACACACTGTCATTGACACTGACCCAACTCCAGCCACTTTAATAATGGGAATTGATGGGAAATGATGTAAATATATCACTAGCCACTTTAAACAATGCTACCTTATATAATGTTACTTACCCTACATTATTCATCTCATATGCATACGTATATACTGTACTCTACATCATCGACTGCATCCTTATGTAATACATGTATCACTAGCCACTTTAACTATGCCACTTTGTTTACTTTGTCTACATACTCATCTCATATGTATATACTGTACTCGATACCATCTACTGTATGCTGCTCTGTACCATCACTCATTCATTCATATATCCTTATGTACATATTCTTTATCCCCTTACACTGTGTATAAGACAGTAGTTTTGGAATTGTTAGTTAGATTACTTGTTGGTTAACACTGCATTGTCGGAACTAGAAGCACAAGCATTTCGCTACACTCGCATTAACATCTGCTAACCATGTGTATGTGACAAATAAAATTGGATTTGATTTGATTTGATTTGATTTAGAGGTGGAGGGTCCGTCATGGTCTGGGGCGGTGTGTCACAGCATCATCGGACTGAGCTTGTTGTCATTTCATGCAATCTCAACGCTATGCGTTACAGGGAAGACATCCTCCTCCCTCATGTGGTACCCTTCCTGCAGGCTCATCCTGACATGACCCCTCAGCATGACAATGCCACCAGCCATACTGCTCGTTCTGTGCTTGATTTCCTGCAAGACAGGAATGTCTGTGTTCTGCAATGACCAGCGAAGAGCCCGAATCTCAATTCCATTGAGCACGTCTGGGACCTGTTGGATCAGAGGGTGAGGGCTAGGGTCATTACCCCAGAAATGTCCGGGAACTTGCAGGTGCCTTGGTGGAAGAGTGGGGTAACATCTCACAGCAAGAACTGGCAAATCTGGTGCAGTCCATGAGGACCACACCAGATACTGACTGTTACTTTTGATTTTGAACCCCCTTTGTTTAGGGACTCATGATTCCATTTCTCTTAGTTACATGTCTGTGGACCTTGTTCAGTTTGTCTCAGTTGTTGAATCTTGTTATGTTCATACAAATATTTACACGTTAAGTTTGCTGAAAATAAACACAGTTGACAGTGAGAGGACGTTACTTTTTTTTTGTACAATGTGGAGCCACTTGAAAGTATTATTAAAATGCTTATTTCCCAAGTGGTCCTTGATGGTAAAAACAATAACACACAATGATTAAAAGGCGAGACAAAATTACAAACAACTATAAAAACATTCATTTATTTGTACATTCTAAAAAGTGACACTATTTGCAGCACTTCTCCCTAACCTTAAAAATCAACCATATTCCTTTCACAACAATCTATTAATTGCACATCATACCTACAGTACAGTATCATTCAAATAAATACACCTGACCAGCAGTAGGGGGCACAAGGGCAGTGGAATGATTTCTCTTACTTAGACAACATTGTCCAAATGAAAACCTTTGCCTACTGTTTAGAGCAATTTCTACTTTCGCTTTGCTTAGTCTCCAGGGGGAGGCTATTCCATAGACAAATCCATGTATAGAAAAACATGCTCCCCGCAGTACTGTTTACTCTTGGGATTTTACAAGACATAGCACTAGCTCTGGTATTGTAACTGTGTTAGTTATAGAGCATATGAATGTGGTTTTTCAAATAACCTGGGGCACGATCATTTATGATGTCTAACATATGATTACGTTTCAGTTGGTCCACTCTCGACTCCAAAGGCAACAAGCCCACCTCCCGGAACTCCTGTGTGTGTCCTAGGGGAGACATTCAGCATATACTTGATAGCATTATTTTTGCATGACCTGCATTCTCTTTTTTGATAGCCCACTATACCAAGCAGAGCAGGCATAATGAGAACGGCACTGAATCCAGGTTGAGACAAGAAGTTTCTTGACTTTCTCGATCTGGTGTTACGATATAAACATGTCAATTTGGTCACCATTTCAGAAAGAAATTTAGCAGCAATCAGGTCTCCAGAAAGGGATTGATCTAGGGACACAGCAAGATAAGTTACACTTGTTTGAGATACAATCTCATTGCCTGCACAGTTTACCTTTATCTTGTCAGCCCTAAGCAATCTACATTTTGTTCCAAACAAAATCAACTCAGTTTTTCCCAAATGTTGCGACAATTTGTTAGAGATTGGAGATCATGAAGAAATTTGTGCTCGAGAAGGTATCCCTCAAGTTCATTAAAAACGAACCTCTTAACAATGTTGGATAAAGTGCTGAGGATTGACACAGGCCTGTAGTTTCCTACGTTTGTTTTACTGCTCTTCTTGTGGAGTGGAACCAGTTTTGAGATCCTTGGGAAATGTACCACGACTAATAGAAAGGTTTACAATATGTGTCATGATTTTAGCAGTGACACACGCACTATGCTTTATGAATCTTCAAGGAAGGTTATCGAGTGCAGTTGCTTTGTTTGTGCTCATTAAGCATATTAGATTGGATACATTGTCCTCTGTTACCATGCACAACTCAAACAAATCATTTATGATACCTTTTCTATGGTAAAAGTGGTTAATGAAAGACTGGCCATAGTGTCCAGACAAGGTTGGTAACTTCTTAACCAGAGATGAGGCTATAGTGGTAAAGAATGTGGTAAAATAATTTGCAACCTTTGCCTGGTCATAACATAAAACAGCATCAATATCCAGGCCAATACTACAGGATTTTACCTTAGGGGGAGATGTTGAGCCAATGTCCTTCAAAATGTTCCACAGTTAACTGATGTAAGTTGTCATTAACAGCGTCTATGTAATGTTCAGATTTGGCCTTATCCATTTCGTATCTTGCCTGGTTTCTACAGTTAATATAACAATCATCATCTTGTTGTAGATTTGTCCTTCTGAATCTGGCCAGGTAGCGATCCCTTTTCCTTATGAGGTCTAAGATCTCGAAAGCGATCCATTTTCCTGACCTTGATCAACATCATCACAGTTTAGTGCATGAGACCAATCCAAAATTCCAACCACTTCTACAAAACGTTCCTTTGAATATTGTTTCATAGACCGTACTTTCATGTAGTTATTACCTGGCTCAAGTAGCCTTTTGCATTTCTTACGGGTACAGTAGGTTACGATATGATCACTGAAACCAATATTTAAGACTCCTGACTGACAGACGTTCCCTTGGTCTGATAAAATAATCAAATCCAAAGTTGATTTACTGTCAGTACACACTCGGGTTGGCGCAACAATCAGTTGTTTTAGTCCAAATAACTCATTAAAGTTATACGAGGCATTTACTAGTGTAGGCCTCCACGTCAAGAGAGACAAGAAAGTCAGTGATGTGCAAGGATATAGTTACTGGTAGCATGCATTCATTGAGTTCTCAGCCATTAGGTCTAGTGACCGTTACAAACATAAAAACGTCCAGAACAGTCATTCTGATTCTGATTGTAAAATAGCATTTTGACTAAAACATCTCTGATAAAAAATGCTACATTTTAGAAAGATACATTTTGCTCATGCCAAACTAGCAGGAAGTCTGAAAAGCTAGAACCAATTTGAATTGTCTGCTATGTTTATCAAGCTAGACCATCTTGGACAATTTCAGTGGAAACAGGGCGAGGTCTGGCTAGATACAGTACCCGTCAAATGATTGGACACACCTATTCATTCAAGGATTTTCTTTATTTAATTTTTTACAATTCTCTACATTGTAGAATAATAGTGACGACATCAAAACGACAAAATAACACATATGGAATCATGCAGTAACCAAAAAAAGTGTAAAACAATTCAAAATATATATTCGATTTTAGATTCTTTCAAAGTAGCCACCCTTTACCTTGATGAAAGCTTTGCACACTCTTGGCATTCTCTCAACCAGCTTCACCTGGAATGCTTTCCAATAGTTTTGAAGGAAACACATGCTGAGCACTTGTTGGCTGCTTTTCCTTCACTCTGTGGTCCAACTCATCCCAAACTATCTCAATTAGGTTAAGGTCGGGTGATTGTGGAGGCCAGGTCATCTGATGCAGCAGTCCTTCAGTCTCCTTCTTGGTCAAATAGCCCTTAGACAACCTGGAGGTGTGTTATGGGTCATTGTCCTGTTGAAAAACAAATGATAGTCCCAGTAAGCGCAAACCAGATGGGATGGCGTGTCGCTGCAGAATACTGTGGTAGCCATTCTGGTTAAGTGTGCCTTGGATTCTAAATAAATCACTGACAGTGTCATCAGCAAAGCACCCCCATACCACCTCCTCCATGATTCACAGTGGGAAACACACATGCAGAGATCATCTGTTTGCCTACTCTGCGTCTCACAAAGACACAGTGGTTGGATCCAAAAATCTCACATTTGGACTCATCAGACCAAAGGACAGATTTCCATCGGTCTAATGTTCATTGCTCATGTTTCTTGGCCCAAGCAAGTCTCTTTTTATTATTGGTGTACTTTAGCCTCTTAGCGCACAGATCCCATTAACCTCTTGAAGCTAGGGGGCACTATTTTTATGTTTGGAAGAATAACATTCCCAATGTAAATGGCCTATTTCTCAGAACCAGATGCTAGAATATGCATGTAATTGACAGATTAGGATAGAAAACACTATACATATTGTCTGTGAGTATAAGAGAACTGATATTGCAGGCGAAACCCTGAGAAAAAAATCTAACCCGGAAGTGGCTTCTATTTTGAAAACTCCATGTTCCACAGCCTCCCATTGCTCCATTTAAAGGGATATCAACCAGATTCCTTTTCCTATCGCTTCCTCAACCTGTCAACAGTCTTCAGACATAGTTTCAGAAAGCCAGAAAGATAACATCACGTCAAATGGTCACATGAGTTTTGCTCGCGCAACAGAGTTTGGATAGTTATTGCTTTTCCCTCTCCTACTGTGAAAGACATTTGCGGTTGATATATTATGGATTATATATTTTAAAAACAACCTGAGGATTGATTATAAATAACGTTTGACATGTTTCTGTGGACATTACGGATATTATTTGGAATTTGTCTGCGTTGTCGTGGCCGCTCTTTCCTGTGGATTTCTGAACATAACGCGACAAACAAACAGAGGTATTTTGTATATAAAAATAATCTTTATGGAACAAAAGGAACATTTGTTGTGTAACTGGGAGTCTCGTGAGTGAAAACATCCGAAGATCATCAAAGGTAAACAATTAATTTGATTGCTTTTCTGATTTTCGTGACCAAGCTACCTGATGCTAAGTGTACTTAATGTTTTGTCATGTGATCGATAAACTTACACAAACGCTTGGATTGCTTTCGCTGTAAAGCATAGTTTCAAAATCTGAGACGACAGGTGGATTAACAAAAGGCTAAGCTGTGTATTGCAATATTGCACTTCTGATTTCATGAAAATGTATATTCTTAGTAATATTATTTGACTGAAGCGCTATGCTATTCAGCGGTTGCTAATGACAATTATCCCGCTTAAGGGATGGGTATCGTCAAGAAGTTAATGGGATCAAAATCTACAACATCCGGTGAAGCTGGAGCGCGCCAAATTCAACTGACAAAATTGTAATATTAAACATTCATTAACATACAAGGGTCCTACATCATTTAAAAGCTTAACTTCTCATGGGCAGGTGGGATGGTAGCGTTCAGTGAAATTGCAGAGTGCGAAATTCAAACTACAGAATAATAAATATTTAACTTTCATAAAATCACAAGTGTAATACATCAAAATAAAGCTTAACTTCTTGTTAATCCAGCCGCTGTGTCAGATTTCAAAAAGGCTTTATGGCGAAAGCACACCATGTGCTGAGGACAGAGCTCCGCATACAAAAATGCATGAAACAACAGTTTTCAGCTGTGCTAAAGTAAATGCAAAAGGGTTTTCTAATGATCAGTTAGCCTTTTAAAATGATCAACCTGGATTAGCTAGCACAATGTGCCATTGGAATACGAGTGATAGTTGCTGATAAGGGCCGCTGTACGCCTATGTAGATATTCAATTAAAAATCTGCCGTTTCTAGCTGCAATAGTCGTTTACAACATTAACAATGTCTACACTGTATTTCTGATCAATTTGATGTAATTGTAATGGACAATATTTTTTTATTTTCTTTCTAAAACAAGGAAAATTCTAAGTGACCCCAAACTTTGGAACTGTGGTGTATATATAAAAATAAATATATCACAGTCAGACAATATTCATTTATCATGATTAGTAATTATCACGAAGTTTGTAAGAATCTTGTTTGGCATGTGTCTTGGTGTAATGACATGAAAACTGAATCTGAGTTTTGGGCAACCCCTCCCCCACCTTTGTTTCATCCTGGCTGTTGACCAAGCCAGCCAGTTACTAGCTAACACCAGACAGATAAAAGCAGAAACCTGTAAGTACACTGAACAATATTATCAAAACGCAACATGCAACAATTTCAAAGATTTTACTGAGTCACAGTTCATATAAGGAAACCGGTCAATTGAACGAAATTCATTAGGCCCTTATCTATGGATTTCACATGACTGGGAATACAGATATCCATCTGTTGGTCACAACATTTACATAAGCAGACCGCTCACCCACACGATGCCATACACTGTCTGCTATACACTGTCTGCTATACACTGTCTGCTATATACTGTCTGCTATATACTGTCTGCTATACACTGTCTGCTATACACTGTCTGCTATACACTGTCTGCTATACACTGTCTGCTATATACTGTCTGCTATATACTGTCTGCTATATACTGTCTGCTATATACTGTCTGCTACAGTACAGTTGAAACCAAGAATCATCACTGTCTGCTATATACTGTCTGCTAAGTCTGCTACTGTCTGCTATACTTCTCCTGCTATACTGTCTGCCAGTGGCCTATATACTGTCTGCTATATACTGGCATTTGCCCCCTGAAGTCTGTTACCACGAGCACGCAGATGAGCTTCCCTGAGACAATATCTTACTGTTTGTGCAGAAATGCTTTGGTTGTGCAAACCCAAAGTTTTATCAGCTGTATGGGTGGCTGGCAGTGGTGGAAAAATAACCCAATTTTCATACTTGAGTAAAAGTAAAGTTAACTTAATAGAAAATTACTCAAGTAAAAATTAAAGTCAACCATTAAGATATTACTTGAGTAAAAGTCTAAAAGTATTTGGTTTAAAATATACTTAAGTATGTAATTGCTCAAATATACTTACATATCAAAAGTAAAAGTATAAATCATGTCAAATTCCTGATATGAATCAAACCAGACGGCACCATTCTCTGGAGGCCAAGGTCGAGTCATGCATCCTCTGAAACAAACCGTGCTTCTTAACACCCGCCTACTTAACCCGGAATCCAGCCGCACCAATGTGTCGTAGGAAACACTTTTCACCTGACAGCCGAGGTCAGCCTGTGAGCGCCCGGCTCTCCACCAGGAGTCGCTATAGCACGATGAGCCAAGTACAGCCCCTCCGGCCAATCGCCCTCTAACTCAAATGACACTGGAACAATTGTGCACTGCCCTATGGGACTGTGAAACAGCCCGGGAACGAACCAGGGTCTGTAGACCTCTGCACCACCCAGGAGCCACTTGCCACTTGTATTTTTAATTTTATTTATGGATTGTCAGGGGCACACTCCAACACTCAGACATCATTTACACATGAAGCATGTGCGTTTAGTGACTCCGCCAGATCAGAGGCAGCAGGGATGACTAGGAATAAAATCTTTATAAGTGCGTGAATTTGACAATTTTCCTGTCCTGCTAAACATTCAAAATATAACAAGTACTTTTGGGTGTCAGGGAACATGTTCGGAGTAAAAAGTACATTATTTTCTTTAGGAATGTGGTGAGGTAAAAGTAAAAGTTGTCAAAAATATAAAAGGTAAAGATGCTCCAAAACACGACTTAAGTAAAAAATAAAGTACTACTTAAGTACATTCCTAAAGAAAATAATGTACAGTACTAGAGTACTACTTAATTACATTACACGACTGGTGGCTGGTCTCAGACGATCCCACATGGTCTGCGGTTGAGGCCGGTTAGGCATACTGCCAAATTCTCTAAAACGACATTGGAGGCGGCTTATGGTAGAGATATTATCATTAAATTATCTGGCAACAGCTCTGCCGGACATTCCTACAATCAGCATGCCTATTGTCTGCTCCCTCAAAACTTGAGAAATCTGTGGCATTGTGTTGTGTGACAAAACAGCACATTTTAGAGTGGCCTTTTGTTGTCCCCAGCACAAGGTGCACCTGTGTAATGAAGTTTAATCAGTTTCTTAATATGTCACACCTGTCAGGTAGCTGAATTATATTGGCAAATAAGAAATGCTCCCTAACAGGAATATAAACAAACTTGTGCACAACATTTGAGAGAAATAAGCTTTTTGTGCATATGGAAAATGTCTGGTAACTTTTATTTCAGCTCATGACACATGGGACCAAAACGTTACGTTTATATTTTTGTTTAGTGTATGTATGCTTTAGATAAATAGTGGAAACCTCTAATTATATTTGCTGACATGCTACAGTCAAATGTTGACACCAAGATACTAGCTACCTACAGTAGCAATGTAAATCATGCCTCTCTGAACACACCTTTGTAACATGATTTAAAACCATAAGTGAGATGTGAAATAGTACGGCGACAGGATTTTCATACACGAGGGGAAGTCCTCAGGACTAATCTAAAATACACTGGTTCTTTAAATTAGGTAAGAGAATAAGATGTTACCATTGGTGTATTAATATTAGAGATGTTGTGATGTCACAAAAAAAACTTAACATCCAGCCTCCTGAATTCAAAAGTTTGACATGGCGAAAGGGACCAGTAACTTTATAATAAAACGTCATGTAGAAGCAACAGTCATTTTTCATACTTTGGTTACTTGGATTTCACATGTAAAGGTCTTTGAGATCTTAGGGAGAAGGAAGATTTCCTGAATGTTGGGATAAAAAAAAGGAGGGAGATTGCATGTACACACACACAAATAAACATCCACTGTGTGTGTGTGTGTGTGTGTGTGTGTGTGTGTGTGTGTGTGTGTGTGTGTGTGTGTGTGTGTGTGTGTGTGTGTGTGTGTGTGTGTGTGTGTGTGTGTGTGTGTGTGTGTGTGTGTGTGTGTGTGTGTGTGTGTGTGTGTGTGTGTGTGTGTGTGTGTGTGATCCACCCAGCTTCAGGGCATATAGCTCCATTGATCCATCTCTTTTTATTTAATTATCTCCCAACCAATCCAGGATGCGTCTTGATACAGCTGAGCTAACCCTCCTGATGTGGAGAGAAATACCACTTCTCTGTCTGTGTTTCTTCTCCACACTTCTACAGATCTGTAATCAAAAGATAGTGATGGGGAGAGAAGAGAGAGAGAGAGAGAGAGAGAGAGAGAGAGAGAGAGAGAGAGGGAGCAAAACGAGAAGGATTGGAGAAGAGAGAGAGAGAGAGAGAGAGAGAGAGAGAGAGAGACTTGGGAGCAGCAAACGAGAAGGATTAGAATGAGAGAGAGAGAGAGAGAGAGAGAGAGAGAGAGAGAGAGAGAGAGAGAGACTGGGAGCAAACGAGAAGGATTGGAGAATGAGAGAGAGAGAGAGAGAGAGAGAGAGAGACTGGGAGCAAACGAGAAGGATTGGAGAATGAGAGAGAGAGAGAGAGAGAGAGAGAGAGAGAGAGAGAGAGGGAGCAAAAGGAAAGGATTGGAGAATGAGAGAGAGACGCAGAGAGAGGAATAGAGACCGAGAGACTCAGAGAGAGGCACAGAGAGAGCAAGAGAGAGACAGAGAGAGAGGCAGGCAGCAAAAGAGAAGGATTGGGGAATGGGATTGAGCCACAGATAAATACCATGTTTCACACTTGTTTTACCCCCCACCCCCACCCCACACACAGTATATATCAGAGGGCCTGGATTGAGCCATAGATACAGTTGAAGTCGGAAGATTACATACACTTAGGTTGGAGTCATAAAAACGTTTCCACTCCACAAATTTCTGGTTTCTTTTAACAAACTGTAGTTTTGGCAAGTCGCTTAGGACATATACTTTATGCATGACACAAGTAATTTTTCCAATAATTGTTGACAGACAGATTATTTAACTTATAATTCACTGTATCACAGTTTCAGTGGGTCAGAAGTTTACATACACTAAATTGACTGTGCCTTTAAACAGCTTGGAAAATGCCAGAAAATTAGGTCATGGCTTTAGAAGCCTCTGATAGGCTAATTGATGTCATTTGAGTTAATTGCAGGTGTACCTGTGGATGTATTTCAAAGCCTACCTTCAAGGTGCCTCTTTGCTTGACATCATGGGAAAATCAAAAGAAGTCAGCCAAGGCCTCAGAAAAGAAATTGTAGACCTCCACAAGTCTGGTTCATCCTTGGGAGAAATTCCCAAATGCCTGAAGGTACCACGTTCATCTGTACAAACAACAGTACGCAAGTATAAACACCATGGGACCACGCAGCCGTCATACGGCTCAGGAAGGAGACGCATTCTGTCTCCTAGAGATGAACGTACTTTGGTGCGAAAAGTGCAAATCAATTCCAGAACAACAGTAAAGGACCTTGTGAAGATGCTGGAGGAAACAGGTACAAAAGTATCTATATCCACAGTAAAACAAGTCCTATATCGACATAACCTGAAAGGCCGCTCAGCAAGGAAGAAGCCACTGCTCCAAAACCGCCATGAAAAAGCTAGACTACGGTTTCCAACTGCACATGGGGACAAAGATAGTACTGTTTGGAGAAATGTCCTCTGGTTTAAAGAAACAAAAAATGGAACTGTTTGGCCATAATGACCATTGTTATGTTTGGAGGAAAAAGGGGGAGGCTTGATGCCGAAGAACACCATCCCAACCATGAAGCACGGGGATGGCAGCATCATGTTGTGGGGGTGCTTTGCTGCAGGAGGGGCTGGTGCACTTCACAAAGTAGATGGCATCATGAGGAGGGAAAAATATGTGGATACATTGAAGCAACATGTCAAGGCATCAGTCAGGAAGTTGAAGTTTGGTCGCATATGGATCTTCCAAATGGACAATGACCCCAAGCAGACTTCCAAAGTTGTGTCTAAATGGCTTAAGGACAACAAAGTCAAGGTATTGGAGTGGCCATCACAAAGCCCTGACCTCAATCCCGTAGAAAATGTGTGGGCAGAACTGAAAAAGCATGTGTGAGCAAGGAAGCCTACAAACCTGACTCAGTTACACCAGCTCTGTCAGGAGGAATGTCAGGAGGGCCAAAATTCACCCAACTTATTGTGGGAAGCTTGTGGAAGGCTTCCCGGCACATTTGACACAAGTTAAACAATTTAAAGGCAATGCTACCAAATACAAATTGAATGTATGTAAACGTCTGACCCACTGGGAATGTGATGAAAGAAATAAGAGCTAAAATAAATAATTCTCTACTATTATTCTGACATTTCACATTCTTAAAATAAAGTAGTGATCCTAACTGACCTAAGACAGGGAATTTTTTACTAGGATTACATGTCAGGAATTGTGAAAAACTGAGTTTACATGTATTTGGCTAAGGTGTATGTCAACCTTCAACTGTAAATACCATTTTCCACTCTTGCCATGAAGGGAGCTTCACACACACTCCTAATGGGGTCGCACACACTCCTAATGGGGTCTCCCCCCCCACACACACACTCCTAATGGGGTCGCACACACTCCTAATGGGGTCTCCCCCCACACACACACTCCTAATGGGGTCTCCCCCCACACACACACACAACAGCTATCACCTCTTTAACCGTATAGAAGTAAACAGAGATAAAATGTCTCACCTCAGACACACAGTGTTTTCTCACCCCCTCATCTCAGCAATAAAGTAATGTTATACAGTATGGTGTGGTTTTAACACACCTCAGTGAGATGAGATGGTGTTTGTCTGAAAGAGATAAAAATGAACACAAGGCCACCCTAGAGACGCACTGGGGTACATAAAGGAAGGAGCGTAGGAATGAACTGCAGGCCATATAACCTCTCTATTTCTCTCTCTCTCTGTCTCAATTCAATTATCTCTCTCAATTCAATTTCAATTGAAGGGCTTTATTGGCATGGGAAACATATGGTAACATTACTAAAGCAGCTCAGTTGTAGCTCAGTTGGTAGAGCATGGCGCTTGTAACGCCAGCGTAGTGGGTTCGATTCCCGGGACCACCCATACGTAGAATGTATGCACACATGACTGTAAGTCGCTTTGGATAAAAGCGTCTGCTAAATGGCATATAAAGTGAAGTAGATAAACAAAAGTGATATAAACAGTACACATGAACAGTAAATATTACACTCACAAAAGTTCCAAAATAATAAAGACATTTCAAATGTCATATTATGTGCAAATAGTTAAAGTACAAAAGGGAAAATAAATAAACATAAATATGGGTTGTAATTACAATGGTGTTTCTTCTTCACTGATTGCCCTTTGCTTGTGGCAACAGTTCACAAATCTTGCTGTTGTGATGGCACACTGTGGTATTTCATGCAATAGAAATGGGAGTGTATCTCTCTCTCTCCCCCTTTCTATCTCCACTTTCTTTCTCGATCTCTCTCTCTCTCTCTCTCTCTCTCTCTCTCTCTATCCACTCCAAGGTTCCACACCATTCAGACAGTCCAATCCAACGTTACAGACTGTGCTAGTAGCAGCCAGCAGCAGTATCAACAATCCATAGTAGTACTATCTTTTTGTTAACATCAGTGGTGCATAAGACGCAGATTCTCCGAATGATGGGGGACGCACCAAGCGAGACACAGCTGTAATTAGTCGTAAACCCTGCTAAACTGGATGCAGAGAGAGGGCGAGGAACAGGGCCAGCAGTGGGAAAATACAAATCCAGTCCAATATCTAAAGACATTGATGATGCTAATATCTACAGTGTTACTGGACCATTTACTGGCAGGTAATAGTTTTTAAGTACTGCACATGTAATGAGTGTGCTCGTGCACCTGCGTCCATTTATATTTACACATGTCTATTTAAAATCTCTACAATTCTCTGTGTCAATCCCACTGCATCCTAGTGCATCCCAGTGCATGACAGTCCATCCCAGTTCATCCCAGTGCATGCATGATGATGATAATTTACTTAGTTCGCTTATTTCTCCATAAATCCAATTGAGGCGAGGAAAGTGCTTTGTGTCTCCACGCCACCCCCATTATGCATAGGGCTCTGTGAGAGGATAGGACAGGGGATTCCTGGGAGTTCCTATGAATGTTAACGAGCTGCTGGGAGGGAACAGAGGAACAGAACACAGGCCAGCTGTGCTAATCCATCCACAGCACCAGCAGTGTTGAGCGCTCTCATCTGACAGATATCTCAGCCAGGGATTCACACTCCTCTCTTATCCCCGCTTCCTAGATCCTCTCTTCGGTCATTCCCCCTTCCATATTCTCCATCCTTTCTTCTCCCCCCCCCCCCCCCACCCGTCTTTAACCTTTGTCTGCACCCAGAGCTTGGCCACTACAGTAACTTCCTGATGCAAGTTAGCTTGGCCACTACAGTAACTTCCTGATGCTAGTAAGCTTGGCCACTACAGTAACCTCCTGATGCTTACTTAGCTTGGCCAGTATGGTAACTTCCTGATGCTAGTTAGCTTGGCCACTACAGTAACTTCCTGATGCTAGTTAGCTTGGCCACTACAGTAACCTCCTGATGCTTACTTAGCTTGGCCAGTATGGTAACTTCCTGATGCTAGTTAGCTTGGCCACTACAGTAACCTCCTGATGCTTACTTAGCTTGGCCAGTATGGTAACTTCCTGATGCAAGTTAGCTTGGCCACTACAGTAACTTCCTGATGCTAGTTAGCTTGGCCACTACAGTAACTTCCTGATGCAAGTTAGCTTGGCCACTACAGTAACCTCCTGATGCTTACTTAGCTTGGCCAGTATGGTAACTTCCTGATGCAAGTTAGCTTGGCCACTACAGTAACTTCCTGATGCTAGTTAGCTTGGCCACGACAGTAACCTCCTGATGCTTACTTAGCTTGGCCAGTATGGTAACTTCCTGATGCTAGTTAGCTTGGCCACTACAGTAACCTCCTGATGCTTACTTAGCTTGGCCAGTATGGTAACTTCCTGATGCTAGTTAGCTTGGCCAGTATGGTTGCTTCCTGATGCTTGTTAGCTTGGCCAGTATGGTAGCTTCCTGATGCTAGTTAGCTTGGCCACTACAGTAACCTCCTGATGCTAGTTAGCTTGGCCACTACCGTAACCTCCTGATGCTAGTTAGCTTGGCCACTACAGTAACTTCCTGATGCTAGTTAGCTTGGCCACTACAGTAACCTCCTGATGCTTACTTAGCTTGGCCAGTATGGTAACTTTCTGATGCTAGTTAGCTTGGCCAGTATGGCTGCTTCCTGATGCTTGTTAGCTTGGCCAGTATATTAACTTCCTGATGCTAGTTAGCTTGGTCACTACAGTAAGTTCCTGATGATAGTTAGCTTGGCCACTGCAGTAACTTCCTGATTAACTTGTTATTTTCCATACATTATACAGTTCTGGAAGTGGTCAGCAGAAGCAACAGTTCTGTCAGAACCTGGTGAGTTGAGGCTGCAGCGTTTCAAGGAGGAAGGAGGAGGTGGTGGAGACTAGTCACCTCAGCCTAATGGGCTTTTCTGCCCACGACCATGTCCTTGTGACTTAAGAAAGCTTCAGGTCTCAAGAGGATGTTATGGAGGGTCAGTCTGGACTCATCATAGTTATGGTACTGTGTTAAAACAGAAATTCAATCTGAAAATATGTGTGCAGGCGTCACTTGAGCTTTTGTGTACGTCAAGCAATCGTGCATCGATGTCAACGGATGGCTATTGCAACAGTGTGCTATGTTCTGTAATATAAGCACTTGACGTCTCCCCCTCTGATGTGCCCCTACCTCTCCAACTCTTCCTCTTCTCTCCCTACGTCTCCCCCTCTCATATACCCCTACCTCTCCAACTCTTCCTCCTCTCTCCCTACTTCTCCCCCTCTCATGCCATTATACCAGTGGTGACAGGATATCTTGACACTGAGAAGAGACAAGGAACTATTTAAAAAGAAAAGCATCTACCGCTCAATGTTAAAGTTGTACATTCGATTCACCCCCTGGGTCTTGCAAAATCATCCCTAAAGGTTGTGCTTGATAACATTATCTAATGACCGTCTCTTGTTTAATTAAAATTACATAGATGTTATTGTGTTAATTGACGATTTGAATTTGGTGTGCTACACTGTAAAAATCGTAGCTTGTTTTTACAGTAACTAAGTGGCAGCCAGTAACCTGTAAATTACTGTAAAAAGTACAGTACATTACATTACTGTGAAGAAATCATTTCCTTTTGCAGCAACTCTTGCACGGACAATGCCCACGCATTGGACTCTACCCACCCACACACACCGGAGAAGAGGGCTAGGGTGGACTATTAGATTCAGGACTGTTGTTGCAAGTAGTGGTGCATGGGTAAAATCACTGGGGAAGCCAAGCCAGAGAGAAAATGCTACGACAACCAATGTGTTGTGATAATTTCGTTTTTGCTCTATAACCTGTTAGTTCACATGCCTTGCTACCGTCATATACTGTATATGCCTAAGGCTGAGACAATAAGCAGACACAGTGGCAGAATAAATTCAAACCACACCTTTGTTTCATCACAAAACCAGAGAGCAATCTCTCCGGTGAAGTCCATATAGCATATTGCATGTAACCAACAGTTCATAACCAACAGCATTGTCAAGCAAGTTAATGTTTCCGTCATTTTCGGACCACTAAACAACTATTGGTTTAAATCCACGGAGCGTTACCGCAAGTCACAAAGAAAACAGGACCTGCGTCCACTATTCCAACACCATTTCAACATCAGATGCTTTAACCGGTGAGATACAGTCAGCCTCTTGAGAATTGAAGGAACATTTTGAAAGACAGAGAGAAGAAAGATACATTATTTGATATGTTTTTATTCCCCCCTTGTTAAATTAGTTTGGGAAGCCTGGCGTCCATGAATACACACCACTGCCACCATGGGGCATCGGTCAGAATGCAATAAGGTGACGGTACAGTTATGCCATCTATTTCACACACCGCAAACGGGCAGGGGTTAGAAAGGATGTGTTAGGGGTTGTGGCTTGTTAAGGCAAACGGGCAGGGGTTAGAAAGGATGTGTTAGGGGTTGTGGCTTGTTAAGGCAAACGGGCGGGGGTTAGAAAGGATGTGTTAGGGGTTGTGGCTTGTTAAGGCAAATGGGCGGGGTTAGAAAGGATGTGTTAGGGGTTGTGGCTTGTTAAGGCAAACGGGCGGGGGTTAGAAAGGATGTGTTAGGGGTTGTGGCTTGTTAAGGCAAACGGGCGGGGGTTAGAAAGGATGTGTTAGGAGTTGTGGCTTGTTAAGCCTAACGGGCGGGGGTTAGAAAGAATGTGTTAGGGGTTGTGGCTTGTTAAGCCTAACGGGCGGGGGTTAGAAAGGATGTGTTAGGAGTTGTGGCTTGTTAAGCATTAGAGAATGATCAACATGAAGGTGCAGACATGACAAGTAGTGACAGGTGACTATCTCAGGGAATGGGCCTCACAAACTGAGGAGGACTGAACATAACAAAGGGGCATCATCAAACTGAGGAGGACTGAACATAACAAAGGGGCATTATCAAACTGAGGAGGACTAAACATAACAAAGGGGCATTATCAAACTGAGGAGGACTAAACATAACAAAGGGGCATTATCAAACTGAGGAGGACTAAACATAACAAAGGGGCATTATCAAACCGAGGAGGACTGAACATAACAAAGGGGCATTATCAAACCGAGGAGGACTGAACATAACAAAGGGGCATTATCAAACCGAGGAGGACTGAACATAACAAAGGGGCATTATCAAACCGAGGAGGACTGAACATAACAAAGGGGCATTATCAAACTGAGGAGGACTAAACATAACAAAGGGGCATTATCAAACTGAGGAGGACTGAACATAACAAAGGGGCATTATCAAACTGAGGAGGACTGAACATAACAAAGGGGCATTATCAAACCGAGGAGGACTGAACATAACAAAGGGGCATTATCAAACTGAGGAGGACTAAACATAACAAAGGGGCATTATCAAACTGAGGAGGACTAAACATAACAAAGGGGCATTATCAAACTGAGGAGGACTAAACATAACAAGGGGCATTATCAAACTGAGGAGGACTGAACATAACAAAGGGCATTATCAAACTGAGGAGGACTGAACATAACAAAGGGGCATCATCAAACTGAGGAGGACTGAAAATAACAAGGGGCATCATCAAACTGAGGAGGACTAAACATAACAAAGGGCATTAACAAACTGAGGAGGACTGAACATAACAAGGGGCATCATCAAACTGAGGAGGACTGAACATAACAAAGGGCATTATCAAACTGAGGAGGACTGAACATAACAAAGGGGCATTATCAAACTGAGGAGGACTAAACATAACAAAGGGGCATTATCAAACTGAGGAGGACTGAACATAACAAATTATCAAACCGAGGAGGAATGAACATAACAAGGGGCATCATCAAACCGAGGAGGACTGAACATAACAAAGGGGCATTATCGAACCGAGGAGGACTGAACATAACAAAGGGGCATTATCAAACTGAGGAGGACTGAACATAACAAAGGGGCATTATCAAACTGAGGAGGACTGAACATAACAAAGGGGCATTATCAAACCGAGGAGGACTGAACATAAAAAAGGGGCATTATCAAACCGAGGAGGACTGAACATAACAAAGGGGCATTATCAAACTGAGGAGGACTAAACATAACAAAGGGGCATTATCAAACTGAGGAGGACTGAACATAACAAAGGGGCATTATCAAACTGAGGAGGACTGAACATAACAAAGGGGCATTATCAAACTGAGGAGGACTGAACATAACAAAGGGGCATTATCAAACTGAGGAGGACTAAAAATAACAAAGGGGCATTATCAAACCGAGGAGGACTGAACATAACAAAGGGGCATTATCAAACCGAGGAGGACTGAACATAACAAAGGGGCATTATCAAACTGAGGAGGACTGAACATAACAAAGGGGCATTATCAAACTGAGGAGGACTGAACATAACAAAGGGGCATTATCAAACTGAGAAGGACTAAACATAACAAAGGGGCATTATCAAACTGAGGAGGACTGAACATAACTAAGGGGCATTATCAAACTGAGGAGGACTGAACATAACAAAGGGGCATCATCAAACTGAGGAGGACTGAACATAACAAAGGGGCATCATCAAACTGAGGAGGACTAAACATAACAAAGGGGCATTATCAAACTGAGGAGGACTGAACATAACAAAGGGGCATCATCAAACTGAGGAGGACTGAACATAACAAAGGGGCATTATCAAACTGAGGAGGACTGAACATAACAAAGGGCATTATCAAACTGAGGAGGACTAAACATAACAAAGGGGCATTATCAAACTGAGGAGGACTGAACATAACAAAGGGCATTATCAAACCGAGGATGACTGAACATAACAAAGGGGCATCATCAAACTGAGGAGGACTGAACATAACAAAGGGGCATTATCAAACTGAGGAGGACTGAACATAACAAAGGGGCATTATCAAACTGAGGAGGACTGAACATAACAAAGGGGCATTATCAAACTGAGGAGGACTGAACATAACAAAGGGGCATCATCAAACTGAGGAGGACTGAACATAACAAAGGGGCATCATCAAACTGAGGAGGACTAAACATAACAAAGGGCATTATCAAACTGAGGAGGACTGAACATAACAAGGGGCATCATCAAACTGAGGAGGACTGAACATAACAAAGGGGCATTATCAAACTGAGGAGGACTGAACATAACAAAGGGGCATTATCAAACTGAGGAGGACTGAACATAACAAAGGGGCATCATCAAACTGAGGAGGACTGAACATAACAAAGGGGCATCATCAAACTGAGGAGGACTAAACATAACAAAGGGGCATTATCAAACTGAGGAGGACTGAACATAACAAAGGGGCATTATCAAACTGAGGAGGACTAAACATAACAAAGGGCATTATCAAACTGAGGAGGACTGAACATAACAAAGGGGCATTATCAAACTGAGGAGGACTAAACATAACAAAGGGGCATTATCAAACCGAGGAGGACTGAACATAACAAAGGGGCATTATCAAACCGAGGAGGACTGAACATAACAAAGGGGCATAATCAAACCGAGGAGGACTGAACATAACAATGGGGCATTATCAAACCGAGGAGGACTGAACATAACAAAGGGGCATTATCAAACTGAGGAGGACTAAACATAACAAAGGGGCATAATCAAACCGAGGAGGACTGAACATAACAATGGGGCCTTATCAAACCGAGGAGGACTGAACATAACAAAGGGGCATTATCAAACCGAGGAGGACTGAACATAACAAAGGGGCATTATCAAACCAAGGAGGACTGAACATAACAAAGGGCATTATCAAACTGAGGAGGACTGAACATAACAAAGGGGCATTATCAAACTGAGGAGGACTGAACATAACAAAGGGGCATTATCAAACTGAGAAGGACTAAACATAACAAAGGGGCATTATCAAACTGAGGAGGACTAAACATAACAAAGGGGCATTATCAAACTGAGGACTAAACATAACAAAGGGGCATTATCAAACTGAGGAGGACTGAACATAACAAAGGGGCATTATCAAACTGAGGAGGACTGAACATAACAAAGGGGCATCATCAAACTGAGGAGGACTGAACATAACAAAGGGGCATCATCAAACTGAGGAGGACTAAACATAACAAAGGGGCATTATCAAACTGAGGAGGACTGAACATAACAAAGGGGCATCATCAAACTGAGGAGGACTGAACATAACAAAGGGGCATTATCAAACTGAGGAGGACTGAACATAACAAAGGGGCATTATCAAACTGAGGAGGACTAAACATAACAAAGGGGCATTATCAAACTGAGGAGGACTGAACATAACAAAGGGGCATTATCAAACCGAGGATGACTGAACATAACAAAGGGGCATCATCAAACTGAGGAGGACTGAACATAACAAAGGGGCATTATCGAACCGAGGAGGACTGAACATAACAAAGGGGCATTATCAAACCGAGGAGGACTGAACATAACAAAGGGGCATTATCAAACCGAGGAGGACTGAACATAACAAAGGGGCATTATCAAACCGAGGAGGACTGAACATAACAAAGGGGCATTATCAAACTGAGGAGGACTAAACATAACAAAGGGGCATTATCAAACTGAGGAGGACTGAACATAACAAAGGGGCATTATCAAACTGAGGAGGACTGAACATAACAAAGGGGCATTATCAAACTGAGGAGGACTGAACATAACAAAGGGGCATCATCAAACTGAGGAGGACTGAACATAACAAAGGGGCATCATCAAACTGAGGAGGACTAAACATAACAAAGGGGCATTATCAAACTGAGGAGGACTGAACATAACAAAGGGGCATCATCAAACTGAGGAGGACTGAACATAACAAAGGGGCATTATCAAACTGAGGAGGACTGAACATAACAAAGGGGCATTATCAAACTGAGGAGGACTAAACATAACAAAGGGGCATTATCAAACTGAGGAGGACTGAACATAACAAAGGGGCATTATCAAACTGAGGAGGACTGAACATAACAAAGGGGCATTATCAAACTGAGGAGGACTGAACATAACAAAGGGGCATTATCAAACTGAGGACGACTGAACATAACAAAGGGGCATCATCAAACTGAGGAGGACTGAACATAACAAAGGGGCATCATCAAACTGAGGAGGACTAAACATAACAAAGGGCATTATCAAACTGAGGAGGACTGAACATAACAAAGGGGCATCATCAAACTAAGGAGGACTGAACATAACAAAGGGGCATTATCGAACCGAGGAGGACTGAACATAACAAAGGGCATTATCAAACCGAGGAGGACTGAACATAACAAAGGGGCATTATCAAACTGAGGAGGACTGAACATAACAAAGGGGCATTATCAAACCGAGGAGGACTGAACATAACAAAGGGGCATTATCAAACCGAGGAGGACTGAACATAACAAAGGGGCATTATCAAACTGAGGAGGACTAAACATAACAAAGGGGCATTATCAAACTGAGGAGGACTGAACATAACAAAGGGGCATTATCAAACTGAGGAGGACTGAACATAACAAAGGGGCATTATCAAACTGAGGAGGACTAAACATAACAAAGGGGCATTATCAAACTGAGGAGGACTGAACATAACAAAGGGGCATTATCAAACCGAGGAGGACTGAACATAACAAAGGGGCATTATCAAACTGAGGAGGACTGAACATAACAAAGGGGCATTATCAAACTGAGGAGGACTGAACATAACAAAGGGGCATTATCAATCCGAGGAGGACTAAACATAACAAGGGGCATTATCAAACTGAGGAGGACTAAACATAACAAAGGGGCATTATCAAACTGAGGAGGACTAAACATAACAAAGGGGCATTATCAAACTGAGGAGGACTAAACATAACAAGGGGCATTATCAAACTGAGGACGTACACAAAGAGATATAACATGGGGTAATTGGAAGCAATTGAAGTGCTGTAGGAGTGTCATGACCCTTCACAACACTCACACATACTGACACTGATACATACACATACACACCCCGCCCAACACACACGTACACTCTCCTGCATTGACTCACACACATTTCCACTGACACCCCAACACACACACACACACACACACACACACACACACACACACACACACACACACACACACACACACACACACACACACACACACACACACACACACACACACACACTACAAACAACCACACACACATAACACACGCACACATGCATACTGACGCCACACACACACAAAACTCTCACTCACTCACACCACATACGCTGCTGTTACAGTCTATTATCAATCCTGTTGCCTAGTCACGTTAACCTTACCTATATGTACATAGCTGCCTCAATTACCTCGTAACGCTGCACATTGACGTGGTACTGTTAATCCCAGTACATGTTATTTTATTTATTCGTTATTGTTATTCACTGTATTTATTCCTAGTGTCACCATTTGTATTATAATTCAAATGTCTGTATCTTTATCTTTAACTCTGCATTGTTGGGAAGGGCCTATAAGTAAGCATTTCACTGTTAGTCTACACCTGTTGTTTACAAAGCATGTGACAAATAACATTTTATTTGATTCATAATTTAGTTCATAGTCTTTTTTGCTTATCTTTATCAAGGGATCCAATTATTTTGGACCTTACTGGATAGGGGGCTCCTGAGTGGCGCAGCGGTCTAAGGTACTGCATCTCAGTGCTAAAAGATTTACTACAGACCCTGGTTTGATTCCAGACTGTATCACAACCTGCCGTGATTGGGAATTCCATAGGGCGCTGCATAATTGTCCCACCGCCGTACGGTCTACGGTTTGGCCGGGGTATGACATTATTATTTTAAAAAATACAAGATATGAATCTAAGAATAGGTTTAAGATTGAGTTGGCTTTTTTAATTGAAAACTACACTTTTATTTTTTAATTTTTAATTTTTATTATTTTTGGCCAAGATAAAGCAAAGCAGTGTGACAAAAACAACAACACAGAGTTACTCATGGGATAAACAAATGTACAATAACACAATAAAAAATCTGTATACAGTGTGCGCAAATGAAGTAAGGAGGTAAGGCAATAAATAGGCCATAGTGGTGAAGTAATAACAGTTTAGCAAGTAACACTGGAGTGATAGATGTGCAGATGAGGATGTTCAAGTAGAAATACTGGTGTGCAGAAGAGCTGAAAAAACAAATATGGGGACGAGGTACAGTAGGTAGTTGGTTGGATGGGCTATTTACAGATGGGCTGCAGCGATCGGTACAGCTGCAGCGATCGGTAAGCTGCCGATGCTTGATGTTAGTGAGGGAGATATGAGTCTCCAACTTCCATGATTTTTGCAATTCGTTCCAGTCATTGGCAGCAGGGAACTGGAAGGAAAGGCAACCAAAGTAGGTATTGGCTTTGGGGATGACCAGTGAAATATCCCTGCTGGAGCACGTGCTACGGGTGTGTGTTGTTATGGTGACCAGTGAGCTGAGATAAGGTGGAGCTTTACCTAGCAAAGACTTAAAGATGACCTGGAGCCAGTGGTTTTGGCAAACGAATATGTAGCGAGGACCAGCCAACGAGAGCATACAGGTCGCAATGGTGGGTAGTACATGGGGCTTTGGTGACAAAACGGATGGCACTGTGATAGACTGTTGGGTAGAGTGTTGGAGGCTATTTTGTAAATGACATCGCCAAAGTCAAGGATCGGCAGGATAGTAATCAGTGAAAGAGGCTTTGTTGCAAAATATGAAGCCGATTCTAGATTTAGGTGCAGGCAGCGATCGGTTGAAGAGCATGCATTTAGATTTACTAGCGTTTACGAGCAGTTGGAGGCCACGGAACGAGGGTTGTATGGCATTGAAGCTCTTTTGGAGGTTTGTTAACACAGTGTCCAAAGAAGGGCCAGATGTATACAGAATGGTGTTGTCTGCGCACATTTACTAGATAAAGGGATATGAGTCTGTAGCACACTTTAAATCTGTCCCACCAGATGGACAGTATGTACTAATAGCAAAACTCTTTTCTGTCTCCATGAACATCAATGAATGTGATTAAATCAAATAAAATCAAAGTTTATTTGTCACGCGTGCCGAATACAACAGGTGTAAGTAAAACTTACAGTGAAATGCTTACTTACAGGCTCTAACCAATAGTGCAAAAAAGGTGTTAGGTGAACAATAGGTAAGTAAATAAATAAAACAACAGTAAAAAGACAGGCTATATACAGTAGCGAGGCTATAAAAGTAGGGAGGCTACATACAGGCACCGGTTAGTCAGGCTGATTGAGGTAGTATGTACATGAATGTATAGTTAAAGTGACTATGCATATATGATGAACAGAGAGTAGCAGCAGCGTAAAGAGAGGGTGGGTGGGGCACACAATTCAAATAGTCCAGGTAGCCATTTGATTACCTGTTCAGGAATCTTATGGCTCGGGGGTAAAAACTGTTGAGAAGCATTTCTGTCCTAGACTTGGCACTCCAGTACCGCTTGCCATGCGGTAGTAGAGAGAACAGTCTATGACTGGGGTGGCTGGGGTCTTTGACAATTTTTAGGGCCTTCCTCTGACACCGCCTGGTGTAGAGGTCCTGGATGGCAGGCAGCTTAGCCCCAGTGATGTACTGGGCCGTACGCACTACCCTCTGTAGTGCCTTGCGGTCAGAGGCCGAGTAATTGCCGTACCAACCAGTGATGCAACCATGCTCTCGATGTTGCAGCTGTAGAACCCTTGGAGGATCTCAGGACCCATGCCAAATATTTTTTGTTTCCTGAGGGGGAATAGGCTTTGTCGTGCTCTCTTCACGACTGTCTTGGTACGTTTGGACCATTCTAGTTTGTTGTTGATGTGGACACCGAGGTACTTGAAGCACTCAACCTGCTCCACTACAGCCCCGTCAATGAGAATGGGGGCGTGCTCAGTCCTCCTTTTCCTGTAGTCCACAATCATCTCCTTAGTCTTGGCTACATTGAGGGAGTGGTTGTTATTCTGGCGCCACACGGCCAGGTCTCTGACCTCCTCCCTATAGGATGTCTCGTCGTTGTCTGTGATCACTGTTGTGTCGTCTGCAAACTTAATGATGGTGTTGGAGTCGTGCCTGACCATGCAGTCATGGGTGAAGAGGGAGTACAGGAGGGGACTGAGCACACACCCCTGTGGAGCTCCAGTGTTGAGGATCAGCGCGGCAGATGTGTTGCTACCTACCCTCACCACCTGGGGGCAGTCTGTCAGGAAGTCCATGATCCAGTTGCAGAGGGAGGTGTTTAGTCCCAGGATCCTTCGCTTAGTGATGAGATTTGAGGGCCCTATGGTGTTGAACGCTGAGCTGTAGTCAATGAATAGCATTCTCACATAAGTGTTTCTTTGTCTAGGTGGGAAAGGGCGGTGTGGAGTGCAATAGAGATTGCATCATCTGTGGATCTGTTGGTGCGGTATGCAAATTGGGAGTGGGTGTAGGGTTTCTGGGATAATGGTGTTGATGTGAGCCATTACCAACCTTTCAAAGCACTTCATGGCTACGGATGTGAGTGCTACGCGACTGTAGTCATTTAGGCAGGTTGCCTTTGTGTTCTTGGGCACAGGGACTATGGTGGTCTGCTTGAAACATGTTGGTATTACAGACTCAATCAGGGACATGTTGAAAATGTCAGTGAAGACACCTGCCAGTAATCCGTCTGGCCCCGTAGCCTTGTGTATGTTGACCTGTTTAAAGGTCTTAATAACGTCGGCTACGGAGAGCGTGATCACACAGTCGTCCAGAACAGCTGATGCTCTCATGCATTCCTCAGTGTTGCTTGCCTCGAAGCGAGCATAGAAGTGATTTAGTTCGTCTAGTAGGCTCGTGTAACTGGGCAGCTCGCAGCTGTGCTTCCCTTTGTAGTCTGTAATAGTTTGCAAGCCCTGCCACATAAGTTGAGCATTGGAGCCGGTGTAGTATGATTCAATCTTAACCCTGTATTGACGCTTTGCCTGTTTGATGGTTCATTGCAGGGTATAGCAGGATTTCTTGTAAGCTTCCGGGTTAGAGTCCCGCACCTTGAAAGCGGCAGCTCTACCCTTTAGCTCATTGCGAATGTTGCCTGTAATCCATGGCTTCTGGTTGTGGTATGTACATACAGTCACTGTGGGGACGACGTCCTCGATGTACTTATTGATAAAGCCAGTGACTGATGTGGTGTATTCCTCAATGTCATCGGAAGAATCCCGGAACATGTTCCAGTCTGTGATGTCAAAACAGTTCTGTAGTTTAACATCTGCTTCATCTGACCACCTTTTATAGACCGAGTCACTGGTGCTTCCTGCTTTAATTTTTGCTTGTAAGCAGGAATCAGGAAGATAGAGTTGTGATCGGATTTACCAAGTGGAGGGCGAGGGAAAGCTTGGTACGTGTCTCTGTGTGTGGAGTAGAGGTGCTCTAGAATTTTTGTTCCTTCTGGTTGCACATTTAACATGTTGATAGAAATTTGGTAGAAATGTAAGTTTCCATGCATTAAAGTCTCCGGCCACTAGGAGCGCCGCCTCAAGGTGAGTGGTTTCCAGTTTGCTTATTTCCTTATACAGCTGACTGAGTGCGGTCTTGGTGCCAGCATCTGTCTCTGGTGGTAAATAAACAGTGACAAAAAGTATAGCTGAAAACTCTCTAGGCAAGTAGTGTGGCCTGCAATTTAACACAATATACTCTACTTCAGGCGGGCAAAATCTAGAGACTTCCTTAGATTTCGTGCACCAGCTGTTGTTTACAAACATGCACAGACCGCTCCCCTGGTGCAGCGTATATGTGCAGCGTAAGATGTGTAAAGATGGTGTAATAATGGAGCTTGGAGTCGGGAAGCAGGTTTAACAAAACAACAAAACCAGGAATGAGACAATTCCATGTGGCTACACAAGAAAACATTTAATAAATATATAAATGAACAAAACAAGAAACACGAACAGCGCACCGACATGAAACAGGAACAGAAACAATAACTCCTGGGGAACCAAAGGGAGTGACATAAATAGGGGAGGAACCAAAGGGAGTGACATAAATAGGGGAGGAACCAAAGGGAGTCGTCTGCTAAATGACTTAAATGTAAATGTAAATGTAAATATAGGGGAGGAACCAAAGGGAGTGACATATATAGGGAAGGAACCAAAGGGAGTGACATAAATATGGGAGGAACCAAAGGGAGTGACATATATAGGGAAGGAACCAAAGGGAGTGACATATATAGGGAAGGAACCAAAGGGAGTGACAATATAGGGAAGGAACCAAAGGAGTGACAAATATAGGGGAGGAACCAAAGGGAGTGACATATATAGGGAAGGAACCAAAGGGAGTGACATATATAGGGAAGGAACCAAAGGGAGTGACAAATATAGGGGAGGAACCAAAGGGAGTGACATATATAGGGAAGGAACCAAAGGGAGTGACATAAATGGGGAGGAACCAAAGGGAGTGACATAAATAGGGGAGGAACCAAAGGGAGTGACAAATATAGGGGAGGAACCAAAGGGAGTGACATATATAGGGAAGGAACCAAAGGGAGTGACATAAATAGGGGAGGAACCAAAGGGAGTGACATATATAGGGAAGGAACCAAAGGGAGTGACGTAAATGTAAAGGTAAATGTAAATATAGGGGAGGAACCAAAGGGAGTGACATATATAGGGAAGGAACCAAAGGGAGTGACATAAATAGGGGAGGAACCAAAGGGAGTGACATATATAGGGAAGGAACCAAAGGGAGTGACATATATAGGGAAGGAACCAAAGGGAGTGACATATATAGGGAAGGAACCAAAGGGAGTGACATATATAGGGAAGGAACCAAAGGGAGTGACAAATATAGGGGAGGAACCAAAGGGAGTGACATATATAGGGAAGGAACCAAAGGTAGTGACAAATATAGGGGAGGAACCAAAGGGAGTGACATATATAGGGAAGGAACCAAAGGGAACAAATATAGGAGGAACCAAAGGGAGTGACATATATAGGGAAGGAACCAAAGGAAGTGACATATATAGGGAAGGAACCAAAGGGAGTGACATATATAGGGAAGGAACCAAAGGGAGTGACATATATAGGGAAGGAACCAAAGGGAGTGACATATATAGGGAAGGAACCAAAGGGAGTGACATATATAGGGAAGGAACCAAAGGGAGTGACATATATAGGGAAGGAACCAAAGGGAGTGACATATATAGGGAAGGAACCAAAGGGAGTGACATAAATAGGGAAGGAACCAAAGGGAGTGACATATATAGGGAAGGAACCAAAGGGAGTGACATATATAGGGAAGGAACCAAAGGGAGTGACATATATAGGGAAGGAACCAAAGGGAGTGACATATATAGGGAAGGAACCAAAGGGAGTGACATATATAGGGAAGGAACCAAAGGGAGTGACATAAATAGGGAATGAACCAAAGGGAGTGACATATATAGGGCAGGTAATGAAGGAGGTGATGGAGTCCAGTTGATTGTCAATAAGTGCTGGTGTGCGTAATAATCAGCAGTCTGGTGACCTGGGGCCCACAGAGGGAGTATACGTTACAATTGGTAACACTTTATTTGGATAGTCCATCTGTAAATGCTCTACAGACTATCTACATTACACACACAAACAAATGAGGGTTCCTCAAGGGTTCTTTGGGAGGGGTGATGGTTCTAAGTGGAACCATAATGACTCAAAGAAAACTTTGAGCTCTTCAATGGTTCTTTACATTTCACAAAAGTTTTCTTTGCTCTTTTAGTGATAATTAAAATGTAGGGGAGGTGGCTCATTAAAATATTTTGGGGTGTGTTTTGTGCACAACTCTTTTGGGGCAGCTGTGAGTGAGTCTCATTCCAGTTTATCTAATGTGTTGTAATATGCCTTTACAAATACTATGACTTTGGCCAGTGATAGTGGCTTGTGAAAGACTTAAGTGTGTCAATTGAGAATGGTTGAAAAAATCAGCCATTGGTTCCTATTTCCCTCCTCAGGGAGGCCCAGATGTCCCAGAGGTAGTTCACTAGATTCAACTTGTTAATACAATAATAACACCTATGGAATTTTAACAATATAATCTGGTCGACCATAATAAAACACCCGGTATGGTTCTTCAAAAGGACCTACGAACAACTTTTCAGATTGAGAAAGCCTCTATAAAGTACCATTCTCCATAAATGTTTTATAAAGGACCAGAATAAAGTGTTCTACAGGGTTATAACCATAGCAGAACCCTTTTTTGGTGCTATATAGAAACAAATTGTATGGTTCTTTATAGAATGCTAGGAAATGCTCTCCAGATGCTCTACCCTTATTCTATAGCACCATGCAGGTTCCATTTAGAACCTCGTGACCATTGCTATTTTTAGAACATTCAAAAAAAAGAGTTCTACATAGCACCAAAAAGGGTCCTGCTATGGTTACAAGCAGAGAACCCCTATCTGGTATTATTTGGAACCATTATTTGTGTGTACAGACTATCAGCAACATTTAAATGAACTGTCTACTATAACCTTAACCCTAGCCCTAGCTCTCACTCAAGGGACTCTTGAGTGGCTCAGTTGTCTAAGGCACTACATCTCAGTGCTAGAGGTGTCACTACAGACCCTGTTATGATTCCAGGCTGAATCAAAACTTGCTGTGATTGGGAGTCCCATAGGGCGGCGCACGATTGGCCCAGCATCGTCTGGGTGTTGCTGGCGTAGGACGTCATTGTAAATAAGAATTTGTTCTTAAATGACTTATTATGACCCTTATTCTAACCGTAACTCTTATCTGAACCCTAAACTTAACCCTGACCCTTATTCTAACCGTAACTCTTATCTGAACCCTAAACTTAACCCTGACCCTTATTCTAACCATAACTCTTATCTGAACCCTAAACTTAACCCTGACCCTTATTCTAACCATAACTCTTATCTGAACCCTAAACTTAACCCTGACCCTTATTCTAACCGTAACTCTTATCTGAACCCTAAACTTAACCCTGACCCTTATTCTAACCGTAACTCTTATCTGAACCCTAAACTTAACCCTGACCCTTATTCTAACCGTAACTCTTATCTGAACCCTAAACTTAACCCTGACCCTTATTCTAACCGTAACTCTTATCTGAACCCTAAACTTAACCCTGACCCTTATTCTAACCGTAACTCTTATCTGAACCCTAAACTTAACCCTGACCCTTATTCTAACCGTAACTCTTATCTGAACCCTAAACTTAACCCTGACCCTTATTCTAACCGTAACTCTTATCTGAACCCTAAACTTAACCCTGACCCTTATTCTAACCGTAACTCTTATCTGAACCCTAAACTTAACCCTGACCCTTATTCTAACCGTAACTCTTATCTGAACCCTAAACTTAACCCTGACCCTTATTCTAACCGTAACTCTTATCTGAACCCTAAACTTAACCCTGACCCTTATTCTAACCGTAACTCTTATCTGAACCCTAAACTTAACCCTGACCCTTATTCTAACCGTAACTCTTATCTGAACCCTAAACTTAACCCTGACCCTTATTCTAACCGTAACTCTTATCTGAACCCTAAACTTAACCCTGACCCTTATTCTAACCGTAACTCTTATCTGAACCCTAAACTTAACCCTGACCCTTATTCTAACCGTAACTCTTATCTGAACCCTAAACTTAACTCTGACCCTTATTCTAACCGTAACTCTTATCTGAACCCTAAACTTAACCCTGACCCTTATTCTAACCGTAACTCTTATCTGAACCCTAAACTTAACTCTGACCCTTATTCTAACCGTAACTCTTATCTGAACCCTAAACTTAACCCTGACCCTTATTCTAACCGTAACTCTTATCTGAACCCTAAACTTAACTCTGACCCTTATTCTAACCGTAACTCTTATCTGAACCCTAAACTTAACCCTGACCCTTATTCTAACCGTAACTCTTATCTGAACCCTAAACTTAACTCTGACCCTTATTCTAACCGTAACTCTTATCTGAACCCTAAACTTAACCCTGACCCTTATTCTAACCGTAACTCTTATCTGAACCCTAAACTTAACCCTGACCCTTATTCTAACCGTAACTCTTATCTGAACCCTAAACTTAACCCTGACCCTTATTCTAACCGTAACTCTTATCTGAACCCTAAACTTAACCCTGACCCTTATTCTAACCGTAACTCTTATCTGAACCCTAAACTTAACCCTGACCCTTATTCTAACCTTAACTCTTATCTGAACCCTAAACTTAACCCTGACCCTTATTCTAACCGTAACTCTTATCTGAACCCTAAACTTAACCCTGACCCTTATTCTAACCGTAACTCTTATCTGAACCCTAAACTTAACCCTGACCCTTATTCTAACCGTAACTCTTATCTGAACCCTAAACTTAACCCTGACCCTTATTCTAACCGTAACTCTTATCTGAACCCTAAACTTAACCCTGACCCTTATTCTAACCGTAACTCTTATCTGAACCCTAAACTTAACCCTGACCCTTATTCTAACCGTAACTCTTATCTGAACCCTAAACTTAACCCTGACCCTTATTCTAACCGTAACTCTTATCTGAACCCTAAACTTAACCCTGACCCTTATTCTAACCGTAACTCTTATCTGAACCCTAAACTTAACCCTGACCCTTATTCTAACCGTAACTCTTATCTGAACCCTAAACTTAACCCTGACCCTTATTCTAACCGTAACTCTTATCTGAACCCTAAACTTAACCCTGACCCTTATTCTAACCGTAACCTTAGCAAGCAGTTGCTTATCAACATATAGATGGAAATCCAAATACAGTGTGACCTGATTTTCTCTGCAAACACATGAAAAATAGGGGACATCAAACATTTCATTTGAATGAAAATTAGATGGAGTTTAATACAGAACGAAGAGGATGGCTATCGTACGAAGCAGACATTGTTTCCAGATTTTTAAAAAAGTTGACAATATGCAAGTATTTAAAGTGGAGTGGAACATTTTCATTGACCTTGAGGAAAGTGAATGTTTCTACCTCATCGGCTGGCTATAAGATGAGAAACAAAACCAATGCAGCTCTTGCTCATCTCATTGTGAGGAAATTACCCCTTAAGAGATGACCCAAGGTCAGATTTGCTCTTTTCCTAACCTTATTCAAGTCAGGAATAGGCTAAGTTAAACTGATCTAAGTCCTGTGCTTTGAACAAGGGGCAACCCTTGCCTGGAGCTGGTAGCAGTCTCCTGTACAGCAGGTGCTATACTTTATGACCAGGCACTTTGTTTACATGGATGGTTGGTGTCACTTCCTCACTGAACATAAAGACTTCCTCACGCTGTTTGAAGGTCTATCAACCTAAAGGTTAACACCTAGGGTTCTATTCAATCAGATCCTCTTCTGGTGTCATCTGCATAGCGGCTGTTTTTACGGTGTCGGAGGTAGAACTGCACTAGAGCTGTCAAATACACTAGTGGCTCCCGGTGTTGGGATTCTGATGATTTGTTGCCACAGATGGTTTGATTACGTTTTTACAGTTGTGGCTAGATGGATCCATCTAGTGGTCGCGTCGGGGACAACGTTTATTGACAATTAGTTTTGTAGCTACTGTAACCCTAACCCTAACCCTTTTCCTAACCTTAAACTCATTCTCCTAACCTTCTATGTCAATCGACTGCCACGTTAATTATCCTAACCTGCTATGTTACTTAATTTAACCTGTCACGTTAATTATCCTAACCTGCTATGTTACTTAATTTAACCTGCCACGTTAATTATCCTAACCTGCCACGTTAATTATCCTAACCTGCCACGTTAATTATCCTAACCTGTCACGTTAATTATCCTAACCTGTCACGTTAATTATCCTAACCTGCCACGTTAATTATCCTAACCTGTCACGTTAATTATCCTAACCTGCCACGTTAATTATCCTAACCTGCCACGTTAATTATCCTAACCTGCCACGTTAATTATCCTAACCTGCCACGTTAATTATCCTAACCTGTCACGTTAATTATCCTAACCTGTCACGTTAATTATCCTAACCTGTCACGTTAATTATCCTAACCTGTCACGTTAATTATCCTAACCTGCCACGTTAATTATCCTAACCTGCCACGTTAATTATCCTAACCTGCCACGTTAATTATCCTAACCTGTCACGTTAATTATCCTAACCTGCCACGTTAATTATCCTAACCTGTCACGTTAATTATCCTAACCTGTCACGTTAATTATCCTAACCTGTCACGTTAATTATCCTAACCTGTCACGTTAATTATCCTAACCTGCCACGTTAATTATCCTAACCTGCCACGTTATTTATCCTAACCTGCCACGTTAATTATCCTAACCTGTCACGTTAATTATCCTAACCTGCCACGTTAATTATCCTAACCTGCCACGTTAATTATCCTAACCTGCCACGTTAATTATCCTAACCTGCCACGTTAATTATCCTAACCTGCCACGTGAATTATCCTAACCTGCCACGTGAATTATCCTAACCTGTCACGTTAATTATCCTAACCTGCCACGTTAATTATCCTAACCTGCCACGTTAATTATCCTAACCTGTCACGTTAATTATCCTAACCTGCCACGTTAATTATCCTAACCTGCCACGTTAATTATCCTAACCTGTCACGTTAATTATCCTAACCTGACACATTAATTCTCCTAACCTGACACGTTAATTATCCTAACCTGCCACGTTAATTATCCTAACCTGTCACGTTAATTATCCTAACCTGCCACGTTAATTATCCTAACCTGCCACGTTAATTATCCTAACCTGACACGTTAATTATCCTAACCTGACACGTTAATTATCCTAACCTGACACGTTAATTATCCTAACCTGCCACGTTAATTATCCTAACCTGCCACGTTAATTATCCTAACCTGCCACGTTATTTATCCTAACCTGTCACGTTAATTATCCTAACCTGTCACGTTAATTATCCTAACCTGTCACGTTAATTATCCTAACCTGCCACGTTAATTATCCTAACCTGCCACGTTATTTATCCTAACCTGCCACGTTAATTATCCTAACCTGCCACGTTAATTATCCTAACCTGTCACGTTAATTATCCTAACCTGCCACGTTAATTATCCTAACCTGCCACGTTATTTATCCTAACCTGCCACGTTAATTATCCTAACCTGCCACGTTAATTATCCTAACCTGCCACGTTAATTATCCTAACCTGCCACGTTAATTATCCTAACCTGCCACGTTATTTATCCTAACCTGCCACGTTAATTATCCTAACCTGCCACGTTAATTATCCTAACCTGTCACGTTAATTATCCTAACCTGCCACGTTAATTATCCTAACCTGCCACGTTATTTATCCTAACCTGCCACGTTAATTATCCTAACCTGCCACGTTAATTATCCTAACCTGACACGTTAATTATCCTAACCTGCCACGTTAATTATCCTAACCTGCCACGTTAATTATCCTAACCTGCCACGTTAATTATCCTAACCTGCCACGTTAATTATCCTAACCTGTCACGTTAATTATCCTAACCTGCCACGTTAATTATCCTAACCTGCCACGTTAATTATCCTAACCTGTCACGTTAATTATCCTAAACTGCTATGCAAGCAAACCATCTGTGGGGACAAATTATCAGTATCACCACACAAGTTAATGCTTGATCTGATTGAATTTAGGCCCTATAGACTATTCCAGATTAATAGCCTGCGATGCCTGTCAAACAGGTCTCCCTTGAAATATCTTTCTCAATGTCCTGGTTAAATTAATCTTATACTAATATAAATAAATGGACATCTCTTTTCTAAGAGCTTGACAACTAAGTATTATAAGGGGACTCACATTTACCTCATACACCTGCATTGTGTTACACTCACTACAGGGCTGGATTCCATCAGATTGAATCTAGCCCTAAAAATGAGTGTCAATCAAATTGACACTCATTTTAGAGCTATATTCAATCAAAATGACACTGATTTTAGGGCTAGAATAAATCAGATTGACACTGATTTTAGGGCTAGATTCAGTCAGATTGAAACTGATTTTAGGGCGAGATTCAGTCAGTATAACGGTTTTCATGTGGTGAAGGAGAGTCGGACCAAAACGCAGCGTGTAGATTGCGATCCATGTTTAATGAACAAAAACACACTAAACACAAACACTACAAAACTGACAGCTCTGGCTGCTCCATGCAGACTGACAGCTCTGGCTGCTCCATGCAGACTGACAGCTCTGGCTGCTCCATGCAGACTGACAGCTCTGGCTGCTCCATGCAGACTGACAGTTCTGGCTGCTCCATGCAGACTGACAGCTCTGGCTGCTCCATGCAGACTGACAGCTCTGGCTGCTCCATGCAGACTGACAGCTCTGACTGCTCCATGCAGGCCGACAGCTCTGGCTGCTCCATGCAGGCTGGCAGCACCTTGCAGACTGGCAGCTCATTGCAGACTGGCAGCTCCTTGCAGACTGGCAGCTCTGGCTGCTCCATGCAGGCTGGCAGCACCTTGCAGACTGGCAGCTCCTTGCAGACTGGCAGCTCCTTGCAGACTGACAGCTCTGGCTGCTCCATGCAGACTGACAGCTCTGGCTGCTCCATGCAGACTGACAGCTCTGGCTGCTCCATGTAGACTGGCAGCTCTGGCTGCTCTATGCAGGCTGACAGCTCTGACTGCTCCATGCAGGCTGACAGCTCTGGCCGCACTGAACAGACAGGAGACTCCAGCAGCGCTGTAGAGGAAGAAGGCTCTAGATGCGATGAACAGGCAGACTCCGGTAGCGCAGGAGAGGAGAAAGGCTCTGATAGCGCTGAACAGGCGGGAGGCTCCGGCAGCGCAGGAGAGGCGCACTGTAGGCCTGATGCGTGGTGCTGGCACTGGTGGTACTGGGCCGAGGACATGCACAGGAAGCCTGGTGCGGGGAGCTGCTACCGGAGGGCTGGTGTGTGGAGGTGGCACAGGATGGGCTAGACCGTGAAGGCGTACTGGAGATCTTGAGAGCATTGTTGGCACAGGACATGCAAGGCTAGGGATGTGCACAGGAGGCCTGGTGCGTGAGGCTGGCACTAACTTCACCAGCCGACTAACACGCACTTCAGGACGAGTATGGAGCGCTGACCCAGGTGCCATCAAATCCCTGACACGTTCCGTCGGGCGAATTCCATGCAAAAAGCACCAACACAGCAACTCCCTCATTTCTCTCTCCTCCAATTTCCCCATTAACTCCTTCACAGTCTCTGCTTCGCTCACCTCCAACACCGGCTCTGGTTCTGGTCTCCTCCTTGGCTCCTCAAGATAAACAGGGAGAGTTGGCTCAGGTCTGACTCCTGACTCTGCCACTCTCTCCCTGAGCCCCCGCCCCCCCAAAAAAAAATTTGGGGCTGACTCTCAGGCTTCCTTGCCAACCGTGTTCCCTCATATCGCCGGCTCCTCTCTCCGGCTGACTCTGCTCTCCTCGCTGCCTCCACCTGTTCCACCTTTGGGCGGCTACACTCCCCTGGTTTAGCCCAGGGTCCTCTCCCGTCGAGGATTTCCTCCCATGTCCAGAAATCCTTATTAAGCAACTCCTCTTTGGGCTGCTCCTCCCTGTTGACACGCTGCTTGGTCCGTTTACATTGGGTGATTCTGTAACGGTTTTCATGTGGTGAAGGAGAGTCGGACCAAAACGCAGCGTGTAGATTTCGATCCATGTTTAATGAACAAAAACACACTAAACACAAACACAATAAAACGTATCGAAAACCAAAACAGCCTATACTAGTGAAAACTAACACAGTCAGGAACAATGACACTAAGGACAATCACCCACAAAACAACCAAAGAATATGGCTGCCTAAATATGGTTCCCAATCAGAGACAACGACAAACACCTGACTCTGATTGAGAACCACTCCAGACAGCCATAAACTTTGCTAGATCACCCCACTAGCTACAATCCCACTATATACCAAAACCCCAAGACAAAACACACCACAATACAAAAACCCCATGCCACACCCTGGCCTGACCCAATACATAAAGATAAACACAAAATACTTCGACCAGGGCGTGACAGTCAGATTGAAACTGATTTTAGTGCTAGATTCAGTCAGATTGACACTCATTCTAGGGCTAGATTCAGTCAGATTGACACTCATTTTAGGACTAGATTCAGTCAGATTGACACTCATTTTAGTGCTAGATTCAGTCAGATTGACACTCATTTTAGTGCTAGATTCAGTCAGATTGACACTCATTTTAGTGCTAGATTCAGTCAGATTGACACTCATTTTAGTGCTAGATTCAGTCAGATTGACACTCATTTAAGGCCTAGATTCAGTCAGATTGACACTCATTTTAGTGCTAGATTCAGTCAGATTGACACTCATTCTAGGGCTAGATTCAGTCAGATTGACACTCATTCTAGGGCTAGATTCAGTCAGATTGACACTCACGGTCTCCACCGATAAATCCATGATTATCGAAAACTTCAATAAGCACTTCTCAACGGCTGGCCATGCCTTCCGCCTGGCTACTCCAACCTCGACCAACAGCTCCGCCCCCCCCGTAGTTCCTCACCCAAGCCTCTCCAGGTTCTCCTTTACCCAAATCCAGATAGCAGATGTTCTGAAAGAGCTGCAAAACCTGGACCCGTACAAATCAGCTGGGCTTGACAATCTGGACCCGCTATTTCTGAAACTATCTGCCGCCATTGTCGCAACTCCTATTACCAGCCTGTTCAACCTCTCTTTCATATCGTCTGAGATCCCCAAGGATTGGAAAGCTGCCGCAGTCATCCCCCTCTTCAAAGGGGGAGACATCCTGGACCCAAACTGCTATAGACCTATATCCATCCTGCCCTGCCTATCTAAGGTCTTCGAAAGCCAAGTCAACAAACAGGTCACTGACCATCTCGAATCCCACCGTACCTTCTCCGCTGTGCAATCTGGTTTCCGAGCCGGTCACGGGTGCACCTCAGCCACACTCAAGGTACTAAATGATATCATAACCGCCATCGATAAAAGACAGTACTGTGCAGCCGTCTTCATCGACCTCGCCAAGGCTTTCGACTCTGTCAATCACCAAATTCTTATCGGCAGACTCAACAGCCTCGGTTTTCGGATGACTGCCTTGCCTGGTTCACCAATTACTTTGCAGACAGAGTTCAGTGTGTCAAATCAGAGGGCATGCTGTCCGGTCCTCTGGCAGTCTCTATGGGGGTGCCACAGGGTTCAATTCTCGGGCCGACTCTTTTCTCTGTATATATCAATGATGTTGCTCTTGCTGCGGGCGATTCCCTGATCCACCTCTACGCAGACGACACCATTCTATATACTTTCGGCCCGTCATTGGACACTGTGCTATCAAACCTCCAAACGAGCTTCAATGCCATACAGCACTCCTTCCGTGGCCTCCAACTGCTCTTAAACGCGAGTAAAACCAAATGCATGCTTTTCAACCGATCGCTGCCTGCACCCGTATGCCCGACTAGCATCACCACCCTGGATGGTTCCAACCTTGAATATGTGGACATCTATAAGTACCTAGGTGTCTGGCTAGACTGCAAACTCTCCTTCCAGACTCACATCAAACATCTCCAATCAAAAATCAAATCCAGAGTCGGCTTTCTATTCCGCAACAAAGCCTCCTTCACTCACGCTGCCAAGCTTACCCTAGTAAAACTGACTATCCTACCGATCCTCGACTTCGGCGATGTCATCTACAAAATGGCTTCCAACACTCTACCAAGCAAACTGGATGCAGTCTATCACAGTGCCATCCGTTTTGTCACTAAAGCACCTTATACCACCCACCACTGCGACTTGTATGCTCTAGTCGGCTGGCCCTCACTACATATTCGTCGCCAGACCCACTGGCTCCAGGTCATCTACAAGTCCATGCTAGGTAAAGCTCCGCCTTATCTCAGTTCACTGGTCACGATGGCAACACCCATCCGTAGCACGCGCTCCAGCAGGTGTATCTCACTGATCATCCCTAAAGCCAACACCTCATTTGGCCGCCTTTCGTTCCAGTACTCTGCTGCCTGTGACTGGAACGAATTGCAAAAATCGCTGAAGTTGGAGACTTTTATCTCCCTCACCAACTTCAAACATCAGCTATCCGAGCAGCTAACCGATCGCTGCAGCTGTACATAGTCTATAGGTAAATAGCTCACCCTTTTTCACCTACCTCATTCCCATACTGTTTTTATACTGTTTTTATTTATTTACTTTTCTGCTCTTTTGCACACCAATATCTCTACCTGTACATGCCCATCTGATCATTTATCACTCCAGTGTTAATCTGCAAAATTGTATTATTCGCCTACCTCCTCATGCCTTTTGCACACATTGTATATAGACTGCCCATTTTTTTCTACTGTGTTATTGACTTGCTAATTGTTTACTCCATGTGTAACTCTGTGTTGTCTGTTCACACTGCTATGCTTTATCTTGGCCAGGTCGCAGTTGCAAATGAGAACTTGTTCTCAACTAGCCTACCTGGTTAAATAAAGGTGAAATAAAATAAAAATAAAAATTCTAGGGCTAGATTCTGCATGGCGTTGTTTTGGCGGTGTCACTCATCTTAATCTAACAGCCCATGTTTTGAAATTAGAACATCTTTTTACAATAAGTCTACTGACTGGTAACCACTGTCTGAACTTGATGTTAAATTGTTAAACATCATTTAGCTCCAGTCATTACTGTCTGTTGAATATTAATGTTAAGTGGATGGTGGTATAAAACACATCTTCATGGAGGGTCATAAACAGTATCTACTTCCTTGAAGTAAATTGACTAAACAAAAGCTCATTTATAAAGCAAATTACCCTGATAAAACCTTTTTTTATTTTTTTCATTGAATAGAAACTTCCCGAAATCGGGGAGTTTACATTTAACATTAGTGTACCAACGAGACACACCTTTACTAAGGGCCCCTATGGTTTCAACCTCTACCTTCAATCCACTAAGTGAGGTCTTCCAGAGCTCACACCTGGATAATCTGCCTGCTCAAACCACATTTCAATAAAGGAACATCGAAACAATGTATCAAGGACATTAAAACAGTGTCCTCTCTCTCGTTGTTCCTTGCTGCATATGCAGAGTGATGTTTACATGTCTCGGGAAACCTATTTAATAGCTAGCCGTTGGCGACGGTGGCCACAATGAAGCACATAACACACGCATCAAAGCCAAGCTCCTAGAATATAATGCTGTGTCAGGCATGATCAGGAGCAAGGGAGCAACAACGGCTCAGCCCGAAGTGGTAGGCCACACAAGCTCACAGAACGGGACCGCCGAGTGCTGAAGTGCGTGAACATCGTCTGTCCTCAGTTGCAACACTCACTACCGAGTTCCAAACTGCCTCTGGAAGCAACGTCAGCACAAGAACTGTTCATCAGGAGAATGAGTTTCCATGGCCAAGTAGCCGCACACAAGCCTACAATTGTGTGGATTAATGGTCTAGGCCTGTTTTTCATGGTTCGGGCTAGGCCCCTTAGAAATCTTAATGCTACCGTATACAATGACATTCTAGATGATTCTATGCTTTCAACTTTGTGGCAACAGTTTGTGGAAGGCCCTTTCCTGTTTCAGCATAACAATGTCCCCATGGACAAAGTGAGGTCAACACAGAAATGGTTTGTCGAGCTCGGTGTGGAAGAACTTGACTGGCCTACACAGAGCCCTGACCTCAACCCCATTGAACACCTTTTGGATGAATTGAAATGCAGACTGCGAGCCAGGCCTAATCACCCAACATCAGTGCCCGTCTTCACTAATGTTCTTGTGGCTGAATGGAAGCAAGTCCCTGCAATGTTCCAACATCTAGTGGAAAGCCTTCCCAGAGTAGAGGCTGTTATAGCAGCAAAGGGGGGACCAACTCATTACTAGTGCCCATGACTTTGGAATGAGATGTTCAATGAGCAGGTGTCCATATACTTTTGGTCATGTAGTGTATAGTGTATATGTATTAAACGAGAGCAGTAAAAATTTATTTTTTTGTCATACAAGTGGTTACGGTCTGATATACCACAGATGTCAGCCAATCAGCATTCAGGGCTCGAACAACCCCATTTCTAATTAAGCAATAATCTCTCTGTCTCTTTATCGCACACGATCACAAATACACAATGCAGACCCACATGCATACAAAACAGAGCAAGTATATTCCTCTAAATTCAGTGCACACACACTTGCTTATGTAAACTAACACTCGCTTATGCTACAACTACAACGTGATAGGTCTACACGTCAAATACCAGACTTTACTTTTTAATAATATAGTGCCCTGAAATCCACAGGCCCTCCAGGATTCTGCGACTGCAACATTACTTAGTAAAACAACAATTCCCTGCATATTATGCAAGGGCTTGCGAATAGAACTAATCACTGCAATATTTCTGCATAAAATAGTCCAATCATCGTAATAGTTCTGCATAAAACTACCCATCACAGCAGTTCAGATGTAGGATCTTAATTTGATCACCCTGTTGCCAGGGAGCACATTCCACCAATACAGGACATTTAGAATTTGAAGTAGTGTATTTGAAGTTTAAAAAGGCTTCTGAAGTTTTTCATTTCCACTTTGAAATTTCCGACATGATTTTCCCTTAAGAAAAATGTAGCAACCCCTACAAATATGTCCATGAATTATACTGAACGAAAATATAAACGCAACATGCAACAATTTTAAAGATTTTACTGAGTTACAGTTCATATAAGGAAATCAGTAAATATAAATAAATTCATTCGGCACTAATCTATGGATTTCACATGACTGAGCAGGGGCGCAGCCACTGGGGAGCCAGGCCAAGTCAATCAGAATGAGTTTTCCCCCACAAAATGCTTTATTACAGACAGAAGTAATCCTCAGTTTCATCATCTGTCCAGGTGGCTGGTCTCAGATGATCTTGCAGGTGAATAAGCTGGATGTGGAGGTACTGGGCTGGTTACATGTGGGCTGTGGTTGTGAGGCCAGTTGTACGTACTGCCAAATTCTCTAAAACGACATTGGAGGTGGCTTATGGTTGAGAAATTAACATTAAATGTTCTTGCAACAGCTCTAGTGGACATTCCTGCAGCCTGCATGCCAATTGCATGCTCCCTCAAAACAAGAGACATCTGTGGCATTGTGTTGTGGAACAAAACTGCACACTTTAAAGCGTATTTTTATTGTCTACAGCACAAGGTGCACCTGTGTAATAATTATGCTGTTTAATCAGTGTAATCATTAATATGCTACACCTGTCAGGTGGATAGATTATCTTGGCAAAGGAGAAATGCTCATTAACAGGGATGTTGTAAAGAACACGATAGGAGACAGTGCTCCGAGAAAAGTGTGTCTCAAAACAAACAATACCTCACAGTGATGGAGTACAAGGACCTGAACTAAATAGTGTGGGATGATGACATACAGGTGTGTGAACAGGTGATTAGAATTCCGGTGAATGGGATCTGGAGAGTGAGCTGGAAAGTTTGCTGTGTTCCGGGGATCTAAGTGTTTGGGAGTGTGAGTAGGACGCAGATGTCACAGATGTAAACAAATGTGTACACTTATTTGAGAACAATCAGCTAATAAGGGTCCAAAACTTTAAAGTTTACATTCATATAATCCACATTTCCTGGAGGATTATTTTCCCGCTGTCGCAAACTGGCTCAAATTAAGATCCTACATCTGCACAAAAAGAGGGCTAGCAAAAAGAGGGCTAGCAAAAAGAGGGCTAGCGGTCTGCACATTTACTGCATAATATGGTTAAATCCAGCCACACATCAACAAACCTTTTCTTTTGTCACCACATTTTCACAACAAATTGGACAAAATCATTGCAAATTGCAGCAAAATCTGGCATTTCCTATAGTGCCCAGCCTGACATCTGAACACACACACACACACACTAGACCAGGGGACTGGCAACTCCAGTCCTCGAGGGTCTGATTGGTGTCACAGTTTTTCTCCATCCATTTACATTACATTTAAGTAATTTAGCAGACGCTCTTATCCAGAGCGACTTACAAATTGGTGCATTCACCTTATGACATCCAGTGGAACAGCCACTTTACAATAGTGCATCTAAATCTTTTAGGGGGGGGGTGAGAAGGATTACTTATCCTATCCTAGGTATTCCTTAAAGAGGTGGGGTTTCAGGTGTCTCCTAGCAAACACAGCTGATTAATCAAATGTCATTCTAAACTGAAGATGATCAGGTGATTATTGGAGTCAGGTGTGTGTTAGCTGGGGCTGGGGCAAAACTGTGACACCAATCAGGCCCTGCAGGACTGGAATTTCCCACCCCTGTGACTATATCCGATGCTATACACTTTGAGCCATGATGCTCTTTGATGTAGAAAGTGGTTTAATTATGAAAAAGTCCCTGCTGGGACATCTATTATTCATGTGTTCTCTTCTTTACACAGGGACATCTCTGCTGCTCATGCAAGTGTGTGTGTGTGTGTGTGTGTGTGTGTGTGTGTGTGTGTGTGTGTGTGTGTGTGTGTGTGTGTGTGTGTGTGTGTGTGTGTGTGTGTGTGTGTGTGCGAATGTCCACATGAGTATGCGTGTGTGTTTCAAGGATGCGGGTGCGGACAGCAAGGTGCTAATTTACTGTTTAAATGGAGTGGTAAAGTTCACAGGGAGACGCTGCCACACAGAGGCTTGTGATTGATTAAACACCTAACATAACTCACAACTAGACAAGCTGACGTTTCATTCAATACAAACCTCATTAGACATGCTAATGGCTCATTTGAATGCGAGGTGCTATTGGTCATTTTAACTTACTCTACATGGGATGCACACATGGATGGAAATTAAGCTAGCCCGAGGCTAGTACTTTTCAGACCGACTAGTAAACAATGTGCCAAACCAGCCCACTGGATAGAGGAATGTTGTATTTTTTAAATATCGCATAGCACTGTTTTTAGACCTGGGCTAGTAAACATCGTGGTCTACTAGCCTGGCTGGCCACTGGCCCAAATTCTAAAATTCCATCCTTGGATGCAAGTGTAGCACATCTATCTGAGCTATTCCAGTAGAGTTGAAAAGAGATGACATTGACTTGAAATGATCAATGTCTCCCAACTCTCTCAATCATCGTTCAGTCAGCCACCTGTCAGACAAGAGAGTAAAACAACATGCTAACAGTCACTACGGCAACAACCCCACTCCACGCGACTATTGTACCTGATGATTATGCTAAAGATAAATTGTGTGTGTGAATATGAATGCATAAACATAACCAAACACTTATAATAATGCCACACTAACACAACAGCTCAGCCTGATCAAATATGCAGTCAATCTCAAGTGAGCATGTTACCATGAACTATGACTGACCGTTAATTGTCATAACTTTGTTCCAGGTTCCACTAGCAAAGATGGTGAATAAATTAAGACGTATCACTAAAATAGTTCAACTTCCGGTCCGTCAGCCTGGTCTCAGAGCCAAACGAAATATAAATTTACATATTTATGATAACTTCCAAGAAGTATGGTACCTACTAATGGTTTAGTTACATCAGACAGAAACAAAAGTAGAGGGAGGTTGGTCGGGGAAGATGGGTATGCGTAACCCACTACCGACTAGCAATCCAAAGGTTGCATGTTCGAGTGGTGTCGGGGACAACTGTAGCATTTTAGCTTCCCTTCCCCTTTTTCTAAACTTAACCAAATTCCCCAACCAGTTACATAAATTTATCTAACCTTTGTCATTTTAGTTCCCCTAACCTTCAATATGAATTATTCTATATTATCATTAGTTCTTCTAACCACCAGTGTAAATTCTCCCCAGTAATTGTCCTTTGTTGTTATGATGCAACAAGCAACCTGGTCTCAGAGAAAGATGTATAATACTGTACGTCCACCAAGATGTATGATCATTTACATAATCTAATTTGTATGCTATTGTACGACCAGGTAAGATGTATGATACTATACGTCCTCTTATTGTGTGACCGCAATTCCATTCCAAATGTAACCTAACATAACATATCATAGTGTCACAGATTTACATATAGAATAATATGAATTGCCCTGATATGATGTTGATCAACTCTCATTCATTGGGAAATATGAAGATGGAAGACGGATGTTGAGTTTTGAGAAGAGCCCAACCTTGTAGAATCCTCTTGCATCAGACTTCCCCATAAGGGAGGTCTTGTGGCCTATCGGGTGAGAGGACAGCAACAGAATCGTGATTATTCTTTATTACATTTTTCAGACCCCAGAGAGAGGGAGATGGAGAGAGATTTCTGTAACCTCTACAAAAGAGAAGAAGAGCTTTATGTCACACAAAGGAAATTATTCAACCCCATTCACAATCTGAGAGAGAGAGAGAGAGAGAGAGAGAGAGAGAGAGAGAGAGAGAGAGAGAGAGAGAGAGAGAGAGAGAGAGAGAGAGAGAGAGAGAGAGAGAGAGAGAGAGAGAGAGCTAAGATAGTGGGGTGGTGGGGAAATATAGGACAATCAATGTAAGATCGGGAGAGAGATTAGCAGACAAGAAAAATAAAGACTCTCTCTCTCTCGTCATTCACAGTCAATCACACCCTCCCACAAGTAAAGGTCATATCCATCCTGGCATTCACCTCAGATATCTCCCATGTCCAGGTGTTCCCCTTTTCTCCAAAATGCCTTGTCAGTTCATTGTAATTCCTCAGGAGGATGTTAGCTGGCCAGTTAGCTGCTGTTTTACCGAAAGAGAAGAGATGGGAACAGACAGACAGAGCAGAGCAGATCAGGTGATCCTCCAGCATTTTAAACAAGGCTGATCAACTGGCTGTGGAGAATCTCTCTGGAGGCGGCACAAACGCACACCTGGTGTGGAGAATCTCTCACATTAAAAGTTCACAGAGTGTCCTTGTTGCCTCGGCTGTTGTTGTTGTTGCTGTTATTTTCTGACGGCGAACAGAGGGTCCTCCGAGGTAACTGAGCACTCAGTGGACCAAATCATCTTCTGGAGAAGCACTCACGCCATGGAGGTAAGGCCTGACAGATGCTGTGTGTGTGTGTGTATTGAACTTTCTCCATTTATAGCCAATTTGTCTTAGCGTGGACTGATGAACATCCAGGCTTTTAGAGATACTTTTGTAACCCTTTCCAGTGTTATGCAAGTCAACAATTCTTAATCGTAGGTCTTCTGAGATCTATTTTGTTCCAGGCATGGTTCACATCAGACAATGTGTTTTGTGAATAACAAACTCAAATGTTTGTTTTTTATAGGGCAGGGCAGCTCTAACCAACATCTCCAATCTCGTCTCATTGACTGGACTCCAGGTTAGCTGACTCCTGACTCCAATTAGCTTTTGGAGAAGTGATTAGCCTAGGGGTTCACATACTTTTCCCAACCTACACTGTGAATGAAGAATACTGTCTTCAATATAGACAAGAAAATACAGTGATGTGTGTGTTACTAGTTTAAGCACACTGTGTTTGTCTATTCTTGGGACTTTGATGAAGATCAGATCAAATTTTATGACCAATTTATGCAGAAATCCAGGTAATTCCAAAGGGTTGACATAGTTTTTCTTGCCACTGTACATAACAGAGACTGCCAAGAGAAACCCGCAGACAGTAGTAATGACAGGGAATAAGAGATCTAGAGTAAAAGAAGATAGAAACAGACCAAGGTAAAAGAGCTACATAACAACCATGACTTTACACACACGCACACACACAGAAACAGATGTGAAGTTCTGGTCTCCAGCCATTACTTTCCTCCTCTAACCCCACAGGACTGGCGGTGTTCTGCCTGTTGGCTGTTATCATGAGGGCAGAGAGGAGAGAGAGAGTGGGTGGAAAGAAAGAAAGTGTGTGTGTGTGTGTGTGTGTGTGTGTGTGTGTGTGTGTGTGTGTGTGTGTGTGTGTGTGTGTGTGTGTGTGTGTGTGTGTGTGTGTGTGTGTGTGTGTGTGTGTGTGTAAATATTAATGAACACAACCAAAGCAACGGAAAAGATACATCACAATGATTAACCCTTAAACCCCAGGTGATCAAAAACACAAATTCGCTTTTGAACTACTAGTTACCGGAGTAAAAAGACAATTTACCATGGTTTCTGTCTTAATATGGAGGAATTAAAAGAATAATAATAATATGAGACATGGCATGCCTTTGTGCAGATTGCCATGTCTCATTTTCGATTCACTTTTTTCAAAGTATCTCTCTTTTCCAAACAAGCATTGCAGAGCTGGCTACAATTTCAATTTCATCCCCCTGAAAAGATAGAACAAATCTTTTAACAAATATTATGGCTGAACTCAAATGTGTTAGTTGATAAAATACCTATTTATGGGAAAGATGTTTATATAAAAGGCCCGTTGAGCTTTTCTTAGTAATCTACTTGATAACCATTTAGGGTTCAAATAAAGCTTTTGAATGAGTGAAGCTTTCAGAGAGAGGTTTAGTGCTTTTATATTTAATCATCTCAACCCACCCAAATCATATTCATTATATAGATAGGCACATTTTATTTGTCTGGTTTAGCATCCCAGAAAAAACAAAATATTTTTGGCTCATATGATTTGAAAAACGAATCATCAGCAGTAGGCAGCACCATAAGTAAGTGAGTAAACTGAGATACGACTAAGGAGTTAAACAGGGCAATTCTTTCATAAATAGACAGGTATTTACCTCTCCATGGTTGCAGGATCTTGTCTATTTTTACAAGTTTTCTATTGAAATTCATTGTGGAGAGCTCATTTATATATTTTGTGATATGAATACCGAGTATGTCTACATCACCCTCAGCGCATTTTACAGGTAAACTGCAAGGTAATGTAAAAGTTGTCTTTTTTAAGGATCCAATACGTAATATTGTACAAATAATTAGGTTTTATTCCAGAGAGTATAGAAAAGTTATCTAGAGCTTCAATGCGACATTGCAGAGATCTGGCTTGCGGACTTAATATAAAACTTGAGTCACCGGCATCCTGTCTGATCAGGATGAACAATACCTGGTAAAACCCTTTTAATTTTGAGTGCTATGTGTTTCGCTAGTATTTTTGCATCACAACATTGAAGTGTAAGGAGCCTCCAGGTTTTTAGATAGACTGGGTCTTTATATTTGCCATCTGGGTCTTGTTTTAATAATAGAGAAATCAGACCTTCCTGTTGAGTACCCGACAGACTACCATTTTTATAGGAGTAGTTAAAACAATCTAACAATGGAGCTTTTAGTGTATAAAAAAATAACTTGATATACCTCTACCGGTATCCCATCAAGCCCTGGGGTTTTTCCAGTCTGAAAGGATTTAATAGCCTCATAAAGTTCTTCCTCTCTAATTTGGCCTTCGCACGGATCTTTCTGTACATTTGTTAATTTTAAATGTTTTATATTATGTGGAAAGAATTCCTTACTGTAATCTTCATTCAGTGGGAAAGGACAGGACGGAAAAGAGAACATCTGCCTCAAATAATTAGCTTCCTCTTTTAAAATATCATTCCAAGAATCATAGATAACTCAATCTTCAGTAACGAGTTTCTGCAAATTATTTTTGTTAGCATTCCTGTATTGGAGATTCAGGAAGAATTTTGTGCATTTTTCCCCATATTCCATCCAGTTTGCTTTATTTTTGTAATATATTACATTAGATTGTTCTTGAATAAGTTCCTCAAGTTCAACTTATTTTGTTTCTCAGTAGTATCGTTTTTATTGCTGTCTACCTGTACGATTAGTTCATGGATTTCCCTTGTTGGTCTGTCTCTTTAGCCAGAAACTGCATTTTTATTATTAATGAACATTGAATTGAATGACCCCTGAAGGTACATTTAAAGGTATCCCAAGCAATAAGGGTATTTGCTGAACGTATATTATACTGGAAAAATTTAGTTATACATTTTTTTGTCTTTAGTTAAAAATAAGTTGTCCTCCAGTAAACTTTGATAAAATGTCCAATATCCCCATCCACGTGGATAATCAATAAGAGTTATGTGAAGGCCAATTAGATGATGGTCTCCTATTAAAACTTTTTTAATCTTCGATGCAAGAGAGAAAGAGACAAGAATGTAGTCAAGACGACTAGCTTGATTAAGTCTCTCTCACTAGGTCTGAGTTAAGTGTATATCTCACTAGGTTGGGGTTTTTAGTCTCCAAATATCCACTATTTCAAGCGTGAGACAAAACTCAGAAATAACAATATAATTCATGCCTTACCTTTGAAGATCTTGTTCTGTTGGCACTCCGATATCTCATAAACATCATAAATGGTCCTTTTGTTCATAAATTCTGTCGTTTTATCTCCAAAATGTCCATTTATTTGGCGCATTTGATTCAGAAAAACAAGTGACAGCAAATGTCTTAGAAATCTAGATCCACATAGAAAACTCATTGAAAACACTGCCACACCAAAAGAAAAATCCTGGATGGTTTGTCCTCGGGGTTTCGCCTGCCAAATTGTACTCACATCATTTTAACAGTTTTAGAAACATTAGAATGTTTTCTATCCAAATCTATGCATATCCTAACTTCTGGGCCTGAGTAGCAGGCAGTTTACTTTGCACACACTTTTCATCCAGACGTGAAAATTCCGCCCCCTAGCCCGAAGAGTCTCCTTCCATAATGATTAGATCATTTGTTGCCTGTAAGTTCAATACATTCGTACAAATGTTTTCAAAGAAGTGTGGATCATCCTGATTTAGACCATATAGATTAATGTTCCAAATCTCTTTTTTGTCCACTTTCAAAAGGATCCACCTTCCTTGTGAATCATTCCTAACTATTTGCACATTCAGATTGAATTTTTTGTTAATTAATATCATCACACCCTTTGAGTTCCTTTTTCCATGACAGAAAATTATTTCACCACCCCATTCCCTTTTCCACACAACTTCATCATAAGGTTGTAGAGTGGGTTTCCTGTAAAAAGTATGTTATATTCCTTTTCTTTTAGCCATGTCAAGACTGATCTTCTTTTTTATAATCTGCTGAACCGTTACAATTATAACAGGCTCTACTTATTTCACCCCTTACCATAACCAGATACTATTCTCAGTCTAAATTTACCATAATGAGTGCTTGTAAAGTTACAGAGGTATTATGATGGTCAAAACTAGAGCATTCAAATGTCTGATTTTTAGAATTCAAGAAATAGGTTCTAGCAATATTTGTTTTATTCCCTTGCCTGTTTGCCTGTGAGCCAATGCCACAGATGTTAGAAAATTGAAGATTGAGATATTATGTGTGTAGTAAATCTGAGTAGGTTGATGTGAATGATATTGGATGTGATATAGTGAGAGTTGGTGGGATGTCAGTTTAAGAGTAAGACTGTGTGATGTCCAAATAAATAATACCTCTGCCAATTTGCATGGTTGAGTGTCTATGTGTGTAACATGTAGTGCGTATAGCCTTAATGTGCATGATGATAATTGTAATCCATATCGTATCACCATCAGAGTTGCATCCTAATTACCTTTAACATCATTGAAAAACACATCCCAGCATTTCCATAGCAGTTGTTGTTTCGCATGATCATGAAACCGACCTTGCATTACTCTAGAGACAGTTTCACTACAGTACAGATGTATTCCGTACAATATGTTATTATTCCCAATGCCCCTATTCTGATATATTCCCCTTGCTTGTTGTAAACATATATAAACTTGTAGGCAAATACATAAAAAAGATAGACAAACAATAAACACATTAAATTAGAAAACATTTCTCGACAATAGAGAGAGGGAGGATCAGGTGTGTGTGTATATATACTGTAAGTCTGTATGTGTAAGCAAGCATGTAGTTGAGTACGTGTGTGTTCATATCCACTTCATACACTTCCCATACCTTCTTTATTTCAGAACCTGAAGTCCCCGTAGAATTTACTTCAGCCACGGTGTTATCGAGATGTCTCAGAATCGCTGTCCAACTATAAAGAGTTTGTCCACAATGATAAAGGCACGCGTACCATCACATGGTGGTCCTTCTGGAAGGTTCTAGCATCTCCACAGAGGAACTCTGGCGCTCTGTCAGGGTGACCATTGGCTCCTTGGTCACCTCCCTGACGAAGGCCCTTTCCCCCAGATTGCTCAGTTTGGCTGGGCGGTCAGCTCTAGAAAGAGTCTTCGTGGTTCCAAACTTCTTCCAATAAAGAATGATCGGGGCCACTGCATTCTTGGGGACCTTCAATGCTCCTGAAATGTTTTGTTTCCCTTCCCCAGATCTGTGCCTCAACACAATCCTACCTTGGAGCTTTACGGACAATTCCTTGGACCTCGTGGCTTGGTTTTTGCTCTGACAATCACTGTCAACTGTGGGACCTCATATAGACAAGTGTGTGCCTTTCCAAATCATGTCCAATCAATTGAATTTACCACAGGTGGACTCCAATCAAGTTGTAGAAACATCTCAAGGATGATCAATGGAAAAAGGAAGCACCTGAGCTGAAGTATGAGTCTCATAGCGAAGGGTCTGAATACTTATGTAAATAAGGTATTTCTGGTTTTTATTTTTAATACATTTGCAAAAATGTCTCAATCACCATCCCTACAGTGATGCATGGAGGTGGCAGCATCATGCTGTGGGGATGTTTTTCAGCGGCAGGGACTGGGAGACTAGTCAGGATCGAGGGAAAGATGAACGGAGCAAAGTACAGAGAGATTCTTGATGAAAACCTGCTACAGAGCGCTCAGCACCTCAGACTGGTGCAAAGGTTCACCTTTCAACAGGACAATGACTCTAAGCACACTGCCAAAAAAATGCAGAAGTGGCTTCGGGACAAGTCTCAATGTCCTTGAGAGGCCCAGCCAGAGCCAGGGCTTGAACCCGACTGAACATCTCTGGAGAAATTAGTTCACTGGGCTGTAGGTAAACCTATTCTAATTCAACTAAGGAAACCAAACAGACTGTTTGTCTAATTTCTACATTGATACAGTACATATTGTTTCAATATATCTATTTACATGGAATTAATTAGGAGTAGCTTGGTGCTAGTTTAACTAAATATAAATATTCATAGTGTTTTCAGTGGTTAATTACTTTCATACCGATTTATGAAACAAAATCTTGTAAATAATGTCTAGACTAATTTAGGGCTATATTCTTGCTGAAGCAGTACAGATTCCTCTATAGAAATGTAAAGTTAAGCGCTGAGGTAATTGATTTCATGGTAAGGGACTGAATTCATCTCCCCTGGGAGATTATATGCCTAGTGACGGTTGGTTTTCCTTTATGACGGGGATAATAAAGTTGTGCAATTCAAATAAATTATTTTGAGGGAGGGAGGGGAATAATGAACGTGCCCCGATATACCAACTACATCATATGATGTTAACGTCAGTCAGACTCTGTGAGAAGCCTATACTGATGCGCATACTTTTGTGCCTTTTATTCGTTCTGCTAAATTGCCGCCAAAAAACAGGGGAATACACCAAAAAATACAAGTAAAAAAAGAGCCCGGACTTCCAAATGCCTGTATCTTTGTCAGCATCTGTGAAAGCGAGTCAGACAACGGGAACACTGCCAAGACGCTGCTATACAAATATATTCTTGACTCCCTTTGATTCTATTCTCACCTCTCTCTGTATCTCTCGCTCTCTGTATCTCTCGCTCGCCGTCTCTCTCGCTCTCTGTATCTCTCGCTCGCTGTCTCTCTCGCTCTCTGTATCTCTCGCTCGCTGTCTCTCTCGCTCTCTGTCTCTCTCACTCTCTGTCTCTCTCACTCTCTGTCTCTCTCTACTTTTAAAAGCCTCCTTCATTCATGAGGTGAGGACCAGTCGATGAAAAAGTTATATATAGTGGATTCATTTGTATTACTGTTGTTTTGATCAGTTGCTATGGAGACCCGTGAACCACAAACCTGAATACTTTCTATGGACCTTAACAACAATGTAGAGTGGCTTATATTTGCAAATAGTCTGCTCATAGGTTCTGATTTTGTACAGCAACAACTGTCTGTGAGTCATATTAGTGTCACAGGCAGAACCCAGGTCTCCCACGGGAGAAACCAACTTCTTGACAAATAAACTAAGTGGGTAAAACTGATTTGAAAGTCTCAGGCAGGGCTACATCAAATCAAATACTATTGGTCACATACACATATTTAGCAGATGTCAATGCGGGTGTAGCGAAATGCATCAGCACAACACCGTTAGCCTGACTCATGTCCACTACACTACAACCAGAAAGAGAAAAACATACAAAGTATTTTTTTCATTCACACATATACAAACGTATAATCTACATGCATGTACACACTGCTATATCTACCTTAGCTGTCAAAGAATGCACAACTGCACAGTTTCACATTGTACATCCCTCTTGTTTAATGACACGTGCCACTCATTCTGACAACCCATGAATCCGTAAAGCAGCACAATGTCGTAAACCATAACAACGTACAGTACGGCGAACAGCACGTTGTACCATATATAACATCCCCCCAACCCCCCTTTCAAAAATCAGGCTCTGGTACATTTATAAACATGTCCATAGGCCCAGAACCTATAGTGATACCTGTAAGAAAGAAACATTAACTCTTAAACGGAAGAGGTAAATAACCATTCTCCAAACTAGCTAGTTCAGTCCATTAACCTGGAGGTAACTAAGACACCTAACGGAGCCTAAGAATGAAAGGAGGTTAATTTCGTGTAGAGGGCAGGATTTTTGTTTTTGTCTAAAAAACATACCCATTTGAAACTGCCTATTTCTCAGGCCCAGAAACTAGAATATGCATATAATTGTCAGATTAGGACAGAAAACACTAAAGTTTCCAAAACTGTCAAAATATTGTCTGTGAGTATAACAGAACTGGCGAAAACCTGAGGAAAATCAAACCAGGAAGTGCTGTTTTTCCTGAAAGTTCTCTGTTCCATTGGATGCCTTGCCTCCATTTTCAGGGATATCAACCAGATTCCTTTTCCCATGGCTTCCTCGAGGTGTCAACAGTCTTTAGACATAGTTTAAGGCTTTTATTAGGAAAAAATTAGCGAGAAAGATAACATTGCGTCAGTGGATAGCTGGGTGTTCGCAGAGTTTTGCTTGCGCAACAGAGTGGGGCAGCCATTATCTCTCCCTCTCCTATTGAAAAAGCGACAGTCCCGGAATATATATTTTAAAAACAACCTGAGGATTGATTATAAAAAACGTTTGACATGTTTCTGTGGACATTACGGATACTATTTGGAATTTTCGTCTGCGATGACGTGACCGCTCGAGCCTGTGGATTTCTGAACATAACGCGCCAAACATTTGAAGGTATTTTGGATATAAAAATATTCTTTATGGGAAAAAAAAGGACATTTATTGTGCAACTGGGAGTCTCGTGAGTGCAAACATCCGAAGATCATCAAAGGTAAGCGGTTTCATCTATTGCTTTTCTGACTTTCGTGACCAATCTACTTGGCTGCTAGTGTTTGTAAGGGAACACCCCCCTGAAATGTACAAACATGAATTGGAAGTCATTGGCACTGGACAAACCATATACAATACCACTCAATTCGACGTTGTTTCATTCAAAGTTGATTGCAAATGCCATATGGCAAATGCCAAGTGTAACACTTTGAAAATCCAACAGATGGTGAGTGCGCTGCACCGTGATTTTTCATATTGCAAAATGTCAACATCCAAAAGTAAAATTTTGAGAAACTGAACATTTTTTCAAAGAGGTATCACCCCCTTCACAAAAGTGCTTTCTGGGCCGTTTTTCGAAATTCGTTCAATTTTCTTTTTGTCAATTACACGTGTAAGAACTGTATCAACATACTTTAGTCATATTTTATTATCATCATCATTTTTTGTTTGTTTTAACTTGTGCATAAGGCATATGTTTTGTCCATTTGCAATATGATTTCATAGGAAGTCAAAAGCCGAAAATGTGTACTTTTTTCAAAAACGTATCACCCCTTAAAAAAATTCACGTGCATTTGCAATATGTTTTCAATGGGCATTTACCATCACGAATTTGGCATGCTCAAAAATCCTGCAGGAATGCGAAATTGACTGGCCTGATGAACTCGCGATGGCCGGGCAGTGATAGTGGTTCCTCTCCATCGCTCGTTGTGTTGATTTCATCATGTCCATTTGGTGATGTTTTTTCACCGTTGAATCATATTGCAAATGCACGTGCATTTGCAATATGTTTCAATGGGCATTTACCATCACGAATTTGTCATGCTCAAGACTCCTGCAGAAATGCTAAATCCCAAGTTTCGGCTTGATAGGTCATTTGGTGCCCGAGCAAGACCTTAATTGGTGCTGAAAAACATTTTTATTCCATGACTTGCTACAGGGTCCTTGAATGAGCTATCGGACAGAAACATTGGGGTCCGTCTATATGGGCCGAGGCGAGAGTCTTGCGACTCTGGGACATTTCTAAACTCGGCATTTTCGTGATGTAAAAATGAATTGAAGTTATTGCAAATGTACGAGGCTGTTTCTCGGTTCGAGAACCTTCTAAAGCCACATAACTCACTATGCATTATTGACCTGAGCTCTAGAACAGGTTTCTAAAGTTTCAGAACTCTAGGTCTGACGGTTCTTTAATAGTTCAAACAAAGTTAACTATTGCAGGCACTGTCTGTCTCTACGTACCCCAATGTGTCCCTCCTTCCAAGCTGTGTGCGTGTGTGTGATTTAGTTTTTCTTGGAAATTTAATGGGAGATATGACTGATTTACAGTTCATGAGGGTTGCCTAATCGCACATATGAAGTTTTGGAAAGATCAGACTTCTTTAACCCTTTATGGCACTTCACACCAATTATGGCACTTCCGGTTTGCACAGGAAGCTAGAGTAAAGACATATCCTCATTGGGGTATGCTTTTACAGAATCCTGAGTTTTAAGTCTTTACGTTAAGAACTGACTGATTTACACAGGGTTTCTATCAAACTGCAGGATGGGTATGGAAAAACACTTTTAGGGTGATTTTAACCACTTCCGGTTGCTTCAGGAAGCTTAGAATCGACACAGGTAGACCTCATAGTAGCCTGATGGACTGTCATCGAAGACAGGTTCATAAGGCCTTCATAACCCACATAGGCTTCAGGTTGACTTTAGAGGAGCAGGCAATGTATTTCTATGGGGAGAGAAGTCATTGTAATCTGTGAGATAAAAAAAAACTGATTTACTGTTAAGGGTTAATGCCACATGGTCAAGGTTAGGCTTGCACAGATCGGGAGGACCTCAGGAACGTACCTGAGGTCGAATTGTGCTTCTCACCCTAACGGTTCTCTCACTGTCACCTAAAAGCAAATTACATTTAGGGCCAGGCTTCATTTTGGGCCTTCTTTTTTCAAGGTCGCTGCACTCAGAGCGAGCTACGGTCAAGCGGGGCATCTCGTTGAACTCGGCACGGCCTTGAGAATATGGAAAGGCCATTGTAGGCTCTGTGTGTCTTTGAGCACCGCACTTTGTCACTCCATCCTTGGTGTGTGTGTGTGTGTGTGTGTGTGTGTGTGTGTGTGTGTGTGTGTGTGTGTGTGTGTGTGTGTGTGTGTGTGTGTGTGTGTGTGTGTGTGTGTGTGTGTGTGTGTGTGTGTGTGTGTTAGAGAGCTTTTCTTTGACATCTGTTGGGAAATGGGAAAAATGACTGATTTACAGTTCATGAGGGTTGCTTAATCACACATATGAAGTTTTAAAAAGATCTGACCTTTTTAACCCTTCAAAACAGCACCTATGACACCATTTTAAGACACTTCTGATTGGCACAGGAAGCTATAAGTAAACACATGTCTGGATTGAGGTAGGCTATTACAGAATCCTGAGTTTTAAGTCTTTATGTTAAGAATTGACTGATCTACACAGGGTTGAATGCAGTGATTTTCATAATTGCAGGTTATGTATATCAAAACACTTTTCGGGTGAATTTAATCACTTACGGTTGCTACAGGAAGCTTATAATCAACACAGGCAGACCTCATAGTGGCCTGATGGATTGTAATCGAAGACAGGTTCATACGGCATTCATAACCCACATAGGCTTCAGGTTGAATTTAGGGGTGCAGGCTATGTATTCCTATTGGGAGAGAAGTCAATGCAAACTGTTTGATGTAAACACCTTCTTTTAACTGTTAAATAAAGGTGAAATAAAAAACAAAAAAATTAAACTAGTCTCATGTCCAAAACTTTGAGTTTCGGGCCCTAAACAAGTCTTAATGTGCACTTCACCAAATGTAATACCATTTGAATATTTGAATATTTAGTAATAGTTAGTATATTACATTTACGCAAATCATGAATGCTTTTAAAAATATATGTATTACTTTCCAAATAATGTGTAGCCATAAGAAAGACCCCCCACCAAAAGCGATTGACTATCGGGGATCGCTATGGGGCGCTCACTCAGGCGATGTAGGCTTGTACACAATCGCCCAACCTTACACACACACACACACACACACACACACACACACACACACACACACACACACACACACACACACACACACACACACACACACACACACACACACACACACACACACACACACACACACACACACACTGTCTCTGTGGTTACAGTAGGCTAAAATTGGTCAATGGCTTTAGGAACAGCAGTAACATCAGGCAGGATTTAGGCTACCAACTACCTAGCCAGTTGTAGCTCAATCTTGGGTGCAATGATCACGTTCCAGCACTGAATGACTTTGTGGAGGCTCATTGATTTAACGTTATGTTAGCCAACATGCTACACTGACGAAGTTATGAATGCTATAGCTGTTGGCGATATTAGCCACGACTTACCGTTATTTGAATTTTTTTGCAGCTTCAAATGTAGAACAAAGTTGGTTGTTGCTCCTCCGTCTGTCATTTTCTTCCCGCGTGTTTTGCAAGTGGCAATCAGTTTTTTGTTGATGTCTGTTATCTGTTGATATTTGTTGGGTATCATCTTTCCATGGGCTCCATCTGAATTCACCCGCCGACTTTCCTCTGCACTGCCACGCGCAACTTTTTCTCAGCTGGCACAATTTGATTGCCTGCTGTCCGATTGGCTGCTGTCCGATTGGCTGCTGTCCGATTGGCTGCTGTCAAACTGTAATCCATTAAATTAAGAGTTGAGACGCTGCACATTTATTTTGCATAATTTTTTATATTTGGGCTTGGGGAGGGTATCAAGTCAGTTCGAGTCAAAAGGCTCAAGTCCAAGTTAAGTCACTAGTCGTTGGTGTTAAAGTCAAAGTCGAGTTGCAAGTCATCATATTTGTGACAAGGGTCACATGACCTCTGCCACACAAGGTCTCAACATCGCTGTTTGACTTTCACTATGCCCAAGTGACCCTTGTGCGCCAATGATAGAACACATGCACGCAGACCACTCAGGACCACAGTACAAAACCCTCGAGAGACACAGACTTCTTCCCAGCAAGAAAGTTTGTGCTTCACCCTGGCGAAAGTCGGCAGCTCTTCTGGCACACGTACTGGCCTTCCAGTGTGTATGCATACGCAGAGGGTAGACAGTGTGGGATCTGTTCTGGCCTGTTCTGGGTGTAGCTAATAGCTGGGACAGAACGACACACTTTAGCAAAGTGATTGTATTTTGAACAGCTCTTGCATATCGTTCCACGAGCTGGGCAGTTTGAAGCACTTGAATTGTGAGAGCTAGCCCGACAGTTGCCACAGCTACTTCTGTTTGTTTGTCTGTGTGCCTGTTGACGGACATGTCGGTGTCTGTGTCCATGCAGCTATCGGCGTGGGAGGGCGTGAACAGCACATAAAATAATATAAAAAAATAATGATTGTTTGTAGTGCGCCTGCTCAGGCTGAAGCTGCTGTGTGAGAATTGCTGGGGGCCAAGCGTATGCTGCAGAGCTGTCTGTTAGCCCAGTAGAGCATTCCAAAGCCACTTAAACCTGGAGTGCTATTTTAATAGCTCCATCAAGTTGTAAATGATCTGATTCCAAAAGTAGTTTCTCCCTTGTCTTTTCACATAATGTCCCCTCTATCAGCGGATCCCTTATGATCTCGCCCTGAAGTGTCCCGTAGTTACGAGAGCTAGCCAAATCCCTCAGATTTGCCACGTAACGTTGAATGGACTCACCCGGGCGTTGGTGTCTTTTCCGTAGCCGGTAGCGTCGGAGGAGCACTCGCGCTTTCCCGGCGAAGTGGTTCTGTAGGAGGCTAACTGCAGTGGTGAATGTAGGAGCCGATCCAAGCGCTCTGAAAATCCTCTGTCCCTCTGTACCGAGGCAGTGATGGAGCAGTGCTGTCCTCCGCTTGTCGGAGATTCTAGAAAAGTCTATAGCTTCGAGATAAGTTTTAAAACTTTTTAGACAGTTATTCCACGGTTCGCCATGCACGGAGAGGAATGATGCTGGTGGTGGTAAACTGAATTCAGCCATCTTCGTCGCCAAATTTATACCTAGCTTAGCTTTCAAAGAATGCACACCTGTACAGTTTCACATTGTACATCACTCTCTCGTTACTGACATCTGCCAATCATTCTGACAACCCATTCATCCATAAAGCAGCACACTGTCGTAAACCATAACAACGTACAGTAAACCATAACAGCGTACAGTAAACCATAACAACGTACAGTACACCATAACAACGTACAGTACGACAAATAGCACGTCATACAATACATAACGCACACACCATTTTACTTTTGTTTTTACCACCTAACATAGGTAGACCGTCATTGTAAATAAGAATTTGTTCTTAACGGACTTGCCTAGTTGAAAAATAAAACGTATTATGCATTTGTAAGGTTCTGCACACTGACACAGTTATGTCCTTTGTAATTTCACATAAATCCATGCCAATGCATTACTCAAAGTTAACACGATACAATAGGAACTTTTCATTTACACAAAGATGAAAGTCCTCCATATTTTGTGAGAGCAATGTTGGAATCAATTGTTCAATTCAATTCAAAACAACTTTATTTATCCCCTTTAGTAGCAACTAGGAAAGGTATCGCCACATTACATTATGGATATTGACATTCTTCACAAATAACGAAATATACAGCCAACAGACATAACATCCCCAATAATACACACAAAAGAATTAAGGTTCCTCAAAGGTTCTTTGGGAAGGGTGACGGTTCTATCTGGAACCAAACTGACTCCAAAAAAACACTTTGAGCCCTTTAATGGTTCTTTGTATTTCAAAATAGGGATTGCGGAAGGTTCTTTATAGAACCATGAATTCTCTGTAAAGGTTCCATAAAGAACCATATAAAAGGGTTGTAAACCTTTTTTGGTGCTACTGTATATAGAACCCTTTTTTAAATGTTCTTTAAAGAACGTAAGGAAAGGGTTCTTTATGGCATTGTACACGTTCCATTTCAAACCTTATGAGCAGGGTTCTTTACAGAACGTTTAATAAAGAGGTTCCATATAGCACCAAAAAGGGTTCCCATATGCTTGTGTAGAATATAGAATATCTAGAACCATTTGATTTTAGTGTGTACATAAATAAATATACTGAACAAATATATAAATGCAACATGCAACAATTTCAAAGATTTTACTGAGTTACAGTTCATATAAGGAAATCAGTCAATTTAAATACATTCACTAATCTATGCATTTCACATGACTGGGAATACAGATATGCATCTGCTGGTCACAGATACTGTACTTAAAAAAAAAAGTTAGTTTGCATGGGTCTGAAAACCAGTCCGTATCTGGTGTGACCACCATTTACCTCATGCAGTGCGACACATCTCCTACGCATAGAGTTGGTCAGGCTGTTGATTGTGGCCTGTGGAATGTTGTCCCACTCCTCTTCAATGGCTGTGCAAAGTTGCAGGATATTGGCGGGAACTGGAACCTGCTGTCATACACATCGATCCAGAGCATCCCAAACATGCTCAATGGGTGACATGTCTGGTGAGTATACAGACCATGGAAGAACTTTGACATTTTCAGCTTCCAGTGCGTTCCAATTGCCATCGATAAAATGCAATTGTGTTTGTTGTCCATAGCTTATGTCTGCCCATACCATAACCCCACTGCCACCATGGGGCACTCTGTTCACAACGTTGACATCATCAAACTGCTCACCCACACAACGCCATACACGCTGTCTGCAATTGTGAGGTCAGTTGGACGTACTGTGATATTCTCTAAATCAACGTTGGAGGCTGCTAATGCTAGAGAAATTAACATTCAATTCTCTGGCAACAGCTCTGGTGGACATTCCTGCAATCAGCATGCCAATTGCATACTCCCTCAAAATTGTGTTGTGTGACCAAACTGCACATTTTAGAGTGGCTTTTTATTGTCCCCAGCACTAGGTGCACCTGTGTAATGATCATGCTGTTTAATCAGCTTGTTGATATGTCACACTTGTCAGGTGGATGGATGGTCTTGGCAAAGGAGAAATGCTCACTAACAGGGATGTAAAACACATTTGATGAAAAAAATTGATAGAAATAAGCTTTTTGTGGTTATGAAACATTTCTGGGATCTTTTATTTCAGTTCATGAAAACATGGGACCAACACTTTACATGTTGTATTCATAATTTTGTTCAGTGTAGAATATGATATTATCTGTGTCCCTCTTGGAGTCGAGGGCGTCCAATTCACTCCTGGATAAACTGGCTTAATATACATTGTTAATGTAATGTATGAAAAAGAACAAGCAGTGTTGCATTTTTTATATTCAACTATGCAGCGATAACTACAAAAACTCTCAATATTCATGGGGAAAACATGTTATTAAAAAGTTTTTGGGGGGCTGATTCCAATGGTTTTCATGCAAATTTGAAATGTCTTTCATTTTACTATTGACTTCAATCTAACTGACTGATTGCATGGCTTTCAGGGCTGAACGGGGCATTCTAAATACCTGTGTCTCATTAAAATATTCCATTAGAAAGCAGCTCTCCGTGTGATCGTTTCCGAAAGTATTTGCTCATGAACCTGAAAATATTAGCAAGCCAACTAAGAACGCTTGAACCTTTTCAATAATGCATGGGAAGTGCTTTGGGGACTCCAGCAGGGACGATATTGATAGATTTTTATTCATCTATTCCACAGAGCTGTTATGTGTTTACCACCAGGTCCCTCGTAGAGGTGGTGGTTATAAAAGGTGCGCAATTAGCTTTACATCTTCTATTCTCCCAGTCAGAACATTAGCAGGAGAACTAGTGGTTTTAAAAGAGAGAAAGAGAGAGAGGACGGGTAAAGAGAGGAGAGAGAGAAGAGAGAGAGAGAGAACAGGTAAAGAGAGGAGAGAGAGGAGAGGTAAAGAGGAGAGAGAGAGGACAGGTAAAGAGAGGAGAGAGAGAAGAGAGAGAGGACAGGTAAGAGGAGAGAGAGAGAAGAGAGAGAGAAGAGAGAGAGGACAAGTAAAGAGGAGAGAGAGAAGAGAGAGGACAGGTAAAGAGAGAAGAGAGAGAGAGAAGAGAGAGAGGACAGGTAAAGAGAGGAGAGGTAAAGAGGAGAGAGAGAGGAGAGTGAGAGGACAGGTAAAGAGAGGAGAGAGAGAGAGAAGAGAGGACAGGTAAAGAGGAGAGAGGGAAAGGACAGGTAGAGAGAGGAGAGGTAAAGAGAGGAGAGAGAGGGGAGAGTGAGAGGACAGGTAAAGAGAGGAGAGAGATAAGAGAGGACAGGTAAAGAAGGAGAGAGGGAAAGGACAGGTAGAGAGAGGAGAGTGAGAGGACAGGTAAAGAGAGGAGAGAGAGAGAAGAGAGGACAGGTAAAGAAGGAGAGAGGGAAAGGACAGGTAAATAGGAGAGAGGGAGAGGACAGGTAAAGAGAGGAGAGAGAGAGAGAGAGAGAGAGAGAGAGAGAGAGAGAGAGAGAGAGAGGAGAGGTAAAGAGAGGAGGGACAGAGGAGAGAGAGGACAGGGAAACAGAGGAGAGAGGACAGGTAAAGAGAGTAGAGAGGGAGAGGACAGGTAAAGAGAGGAGAGAGAGAGGTGAGGTAAATAGAGGAGGGACAGAGGAGAGAGAGGAGGGGTAAAGATAGGAGGGACAGAGGAGAGAGAGGAGGGGTAAAGATAGGAGAGAGGACAGGGAAACAGAGGAGAGAGGACAGGGAAACAGAGGAGAGAGGACAGGTAAAGAGAGGAGAGAGAAAGAAGAGAGGACAGGTAAAGAGAGGAGAGAGAGATGAGAGGTAACGAGAGGAGAGAGAGAGAGGGAGGAGAGGTAAAGAGAGGAGGGACAGAGGAGAGAGAGGACAGGGAAACAGAGGAGAGAGGACAGGTAAAGAGAGTAGAGAGGGAGAGGACAGGTAAAGAGAGGAGAGAGAGAGGTGAGGTAAATAGAGGAGGGACAGAGGAGAGAGAGGACAGGGAAACAGAGGAGAGAGGACAGGCAAAGAGAGTAGAGAGAGAGACAGCACAATTAGACCCAACCAAATCATGAGAAAACAAAAAGATAATTACTTAACACATTGGAAAGAATTAACAAAAAAACAGAGCAAACTAGAATGCTATTTGGCCCTACACAGAGAGTACACAGCGGCAGAATACCTGACCACTGTGACTGACCCAAAATTAAGGAAAGCTTTGACTATGTACAGACTCAGTGAGCATAGCCTTGCTATTGAGAAAGGCCGCCTTAGGCAGACATGGCTCTCAAGAGAAGACAGGCTATGTGCTCACTGCCCACAAAATGAGGTGGAAACTGAGCTGCACTTCCTAACCTCCTGCCCAATGTATGACCATATTAGAGAGACATATTTCCCCAGATCACACAGATCCACAAAGAATTCGAAAACATATCCAATTTTGAAAAACTCCCATATCTACTGGGTGAAATTCCACAGTGTGCCATCACAGCAGCAAGATTTGTGACCTGTTGCCACGAGAAAAGGGCAACCAGTGAAGAACAAACACCATTGTAAATACAACCCATATTTATGCTTATTTATTTTATCTTGTGTCCTTTAATTATTTGTACATTGTGTATATATATATATATATATATGACATTTGTAATGTCTTTACTTTTTGAAACTGTTTTGAAACTATTGTATGTGTAATGTTTACTGTTAATTTTTGTTGTTTTTCACTTTATATATTCACTTTGTATGTTGTCTACCTCACTTGCTTTGGCAATGTTAACACATGTTTCCCATGCCAATAAAGCCCTTGAATTGAATTGAATTGAATTGAGAAGAGAGGACAGGTAAGGAGAGGAGAGAGAGAGAAGAGAGGACAGGGAAACAGAGGAGAGAGGACAGGTAAAGAGAGTAGAGAGAGAGAAGAGAGGACAGGTAAAGAGAGTAGAGAGAGAGAGAAGAGAGGACAGGGAAACAGAGGAGAGAGGACAGGTAAAGAGAGTAGAGAGAGAGAAGAGAGGACAGGTAAAGAGAGTAGAGAGAGAGAAGAGAGGACAGGGAAACAGAGGAGAGAGGACAGGTAAAGAGAGGAGAGAGAGAGGTGAGGTAAAGAGAGGAGGGACAGAGGAGAGAGATGACAGGGAAACAGAGGAGAGAGAGAAGAGAGGACAGGGAAACAGAGGAGAGAGAGAGGAGAGGTAAAGAGGAGAGAAGGAGAGGACAGGTAAAGAGAGAAGAGAGAGAAGAGAGGTAACGAGAGGAGAGAGGTAAAGAGAGGAGAGAGAAAGGAGAGGTAAAGAGAGGCGAGAGAGAGGAGAGGTAAGGAGAGGAGGGACAGAGAAGAGAGAGGACAGGGAAACAGAGGAGAGAGGACATGTAAAGATACTTTTTTGTATGGAGGTTTTTGTATGGAGGTCAATGTGAAAGTCCATTCTGTGGACAACTAATCCCATTGTTTGAACGGAGACATAAGTATCTCATTATTATATCAAAATCTTTGGTAAGTGTTTGTTCACTGTATGCGTGTGAGAAATAGAGAACAGGGAGAATGAGAAGAAAGGAAGAGGGAGAAAGAAGGATGAGCGGGAGAAAGAGAGAGAGAACTACCAGCATCCTATTTAATAGTAAAAAAAACTCTTAGTTATTTCTACTTGAGTCCTCAAATAAACGTATTATTATTACATATTCATTATTCTGAAACCCTCTTTTTGTGCTTAAATATTACATCAATATGTGGTATCACTGCAGCCCACACATTACATTCATTACCATTTATTTCAGCAAGCGGCTAGTATACATAACTTTAATGTGCATATTATCAATTTATGCAGCACCAGCGCCAAACATTAGGCCACAACGTACAGTAATATTCTAGTAAGACTGTAACAACTTGCGCTGGGAGTCGGGAAGCAAGTTCAGGCATCATTTAATAAACAAATAAACAAAACAAGAAACACGAACAACGCACAGACAAGAAACAGAAAAAAAGGACACCTGGGGAAGGAACCAAAGGGAGTGACATAAATAGGGCAGGAACCAAAGGGAGTGACATAAATAGGGAAGGAACCAAAGGGAGTGACATAAATAGGGCAGGAACCAAAGGGAGTGACATAAATAGGGAAGGAACCAAAGGGAGTGACATAAATAGGGAAGGAACCAAAGGGAGGGACATAAATAGGGAAGGAACCAAAGGGAGTGACATAAATAGGGAAGGAACCAAAGGGAGTGACATAAATAGGGCAGGAACCAAAGGGAGTGACATAAATAGGGAAGGAACCAAAGGGAGTGACATAAATAGGGAAGGAACCAAAGGGAGTGACATAAATAGGGCAGGTAATCAAGGAGGTGATGGAGTCCAGGTGAGTCTGATGACGCGCAGGTGCGCGTTACGATGGTGACAGGTGTGCGCTATAACGAGCAGCCTGGTGACCTAGAGGCCGCAGAGGGAGCACACGTGACATAAACATTCAAACTGTAGCTATCATTGCCAACTTTGAGTAACTACTGAGACAGTGATACAGAACTTAAGGTGGCTATACTATGTCCCATAGTCTTGTGCGAAAGTTAGGCACATTCAACTTCCCATATTCATTCTGTCTCCACTGGCATCACCCGGATAAGAATATCTGCATAAGGCCTACACGTTCTTAGCTGTCTACCAACCCGTAGGACCATATCAGGTCTGTATGACAGCACTCCTACACTATCACACACGTAAAGCAAATGTTTCATACACTTTGTTACATATCAACGTTACAAGCCGTTGGATTTACTGTCAGGGCCCATGTCTGACTGAATCTGTGCAGAAGATTAGGTGCTCCTATAGGCCCTCCTTGGTTGGTGACAGAAGCACCAGATCATCAGCCAACAGTAGACATTTGACTTCAGATTCTAGTATTGTGAGGCCAGGTGGTGCAGACTGTTCTTGAATAACACCACTAACAGACAGAGAGGATGTAGTATGGGTAGAATCCCCAGGAGGAGACAGGCATGAGGAGGAGACAGGCCACAGGAGGAGATGGGCACCAGGAGGAGACAGGCATGAGGAGGAGACGAGCACCAGGAGGAGACGGGCCCCAGGAGGAGACGGGCACCAGGAGGAGAATGTCTCACTGTTCAAACAGCGCTGTAGGAGATTAGTAGTTAGAGAGAGATAATGCAGAGGGATTGAGAAGGGGGAGGAGAGAGAGAGAGAGGGGGGTGAGAGAGAGAGAGAGAGGGGGGGGGAGAGAGAGAGAGAGGGAGAGAGAGAGAGAGAGAGAGAGAGAGAGAGAGAGAGAGAGAGAGAGAGAGAGAGAGAGAGAGAGAGGGGGGAGAGAGGGGGAGAGAGAGAGAGAGAGAGAGAGAGAGAGAGAGAGAGGGGGGAGAGAGAGAGAGAGGGAGAGGAGAGAGAGAGAGAGAGAGAGAGAGAGAGAGAGAGAGAGAGAGAGGGGGAGAGAGAGAGAGAGAGAGGGGGAGAGAGAGAGAGAGAGAGAGAGAGAGAGAGAGAGAGAGAGAGAGAGAGAGAGAGAGAGAGAGAGAGAGAGAGAGGGGGGAGAGAGAGAGAGAGAGGAGAGAGAGAGAGAGAGAGAGAGAGAGAGAGAGAGAGAGAGAGAGAGAGAGAGAGGGGGAGAGAGAGAGAGAGAGAGAGAGAGAGAGAGAGAGAGAGAGAGAGGGGGAGAGAGAGAGAGAGAGAGAGAGAGAGAAGGGGGAGTGAGAGAGAGAGAGAGAGAGAGAGAGAGAGAGAGGGGGAGAGAGAGAGAGAGAGAGAGAGAGAGAGAGAGAGAAGGGGGAGAGAGAGAGAGAGAGAGAGGGAGAGAGAGAGAGAGAGAGAGAGAGAGAGAGAGAGGAGGAGAGAGAGAGAGAGAGAGAGAGAGAGAGAGAGAGAGAGAGAGAGAGAGAGAGAGAGAGAGAGAGAGAGAGAGAGAGAGAGAGAGAGAGAGAGAGAGAGAGGGGGGGAGTGAGAGAGAGAGAGAGAGAGAGAGAGAGAGAGAGAGAGAGAGAGAGAGAGAGAGAGAGAGAGAGAGAGAGAGAGAGAGAGAGAGAGAGAGCTCTACAGATACAGAGCAATCGGAAAGTATTCAGACCCCTTGAATTCTTCAACATTTTGTTACCTTACACCCTTATTCAAAAATGTATTAAATTGTTTTTTTTCACACTTATCAATCTACACAAAAACAGGTTATAAAAACGTTCCTCGGTTACTCTGTTGGAACATCTTTGGCAGCGATTACAACCTTGTGTCTTCTTGGGTCACTGCAAGCTTGGCACTCCTCTATCTGGGGAGTTTCTCCTATTTTTCTATGCTGATCCTCTCAAGCTCTGACAGGTTGGATATTCAGGTCTCTCCAGAGATGTTCAATCGGGTTCAAATCCGGGCTCTGGCTGGGCCACTCAAGGACATTCAGACACAAAAGCCATTTCATTGTCTTGGCTGTGTGCTTAGGGTCGTTGTCCTGTTGGAAGGTGAATCTTTGCCTCAGTCTGAGGTCCTGAATGCTCTGGAGCAGGTTTTCATCAAGGTTCTCTCCGTACTTTGCTCTGTTCATCTTTCCTTCGAGTCTGACTAGTCTCCCAATCCATGTAACTGAAAAAGATCCCCACAGCATGATGTTGCCACCACCATGCTTCACCGTAGGGATGGTTCCAGGATTCCTCCAAATGTGACATTTGGCATTCAGGCCAAAGAGTTTGATCTTGGTTTCATCAGACCAGAGAATCTTGTTTCTCCTGGTCTTGAGAGTCTTTAGATGCCTTTTGGCAAACACCAAGAGGGCTGTCATGTGCCTTTTACTGAGGAATGGCTTCCGTCTGGCCACTCTACCATAAATACCTGATCGGTGGAGTGCTGCAGAGGTGGTTGTCCTTCTGGAAGAACTCTGGAGCTCTGTCAGAGTGACCAAGGTCCTTCTCCCCCGATTGCTCAGTTTGGCCGGGCGACCAGCTATAGGAAGAGTCTTGGTGGTTCCAAACTCCTTCCATTTAAGAATGATGGAGGCCACTGTGTTCTTGGGGAGCTTCAATGCTGCAGACATTTCTTTGGAACTCTTCCCCAGATCTGTGCCTCGACACAATCCTGTTTCGGAGCTGTACAGACAATTCCTTCGACTTCATGGCTTGGTTTTGCTCTGACATGCACCATCAAATGTGGGACCTTATATAGACAGGTGTGTGCCTTTCCTAAGCATGTCCAATCAATTTAATTTACTACAGGTGGACTACAATCAAGTTGTATAAATATCTCAAGGATGATCAATGGAAACAGAATACACCGGAGGTCAATTTCGAGCCTCATTGCAAAGGGTGTGAATACTTATGTGAATACGGTATTTTCTGTTTTTTATTTTTTATACATTTGCCAACATTTCTAAAAACCTCTTTTCACTTTCCCATTATAGGGTATTGTGTATAAATTGTTGAGGGAATTTAAAAAAAATAAGGCTGTTATAAACTTCTTCGGGATAGGGGTCAGTATTCGGAAGTTTGGATGACTAAGGTGCCCAACGTAAACTGCCTGTTACTCAGGTCCAGAAGCTAGGATATGCATATAATTGGTTGTATTGGATAGAAAACTCTAAAGTCTCCAAAACTGTTCAAATAATGTCTGTGAGTATAACAGAACTGATATGGCAGGCGAAAACCCGCGCGTAATGAACATACTTTTCTCTGTCTTAAATTGTATCATTTATTTACATATCAGGGTACCTGAGGATTGATTAGAAACGTTGTTTCACTTGTTTGGCTGAAGTTTATTGGTAACTTTTAGGATTAATTTGTATGCATTTTTAATGAGGGAAAATGGTGGATTACTGAATCAAGCACGCAAAATAAACTTAATTTTTTGGGATAAAAAGAAGGACTTTATTGGAAAAAACTACCATTTGTTATATAGCTGGGACCCTTGGGATTGCAAACAGAGGAAGATCTTCAAAGGTAAGTGATTTATTTTAACGCTATTCCTGACTTCCGTGACGCCTCTGCTTGTTTGGAAAATGTTTGTAATGCTTTTATATGCGGAGCGCTGTCCTCAGATAATCGCATGGTATGCTTTCATCGTAAAGCCTTTTTGAAATCTGACAAAGCGGCGTGATTAACAAGAAGTTAAGCTTTTAAACGATGTAAGACACTTGTATTTTCATGAATGTTTAATGTTACAAATTTTGTATTTTGAATTTCGCACTCTGCAATTTCAACGGATGTTGGCGAGGTGGGATGCTAGCGTACCACTGATCCGCAAGAAGACTTTATGTAGCAAAATGTGGAAAAAGTCAAGGGGTCTGTAAACTTTCCAAATGCACTGTATATCAATGAATTGGCATGGGCACTAGAACAGTCTGCACAACCCGGCCTCACCCTACTAGAATCTGAAGTCAAATGTCTACTGTCTGCTGATGATCTGGTGCTTCTCTCACCAACCAAGGAGGGCCTACAGCAGCACCTACTCTTCTGCACAGATTCAGTCAGACCTGGGCCCTGACAGTAAATCCAAGTAAGACCAAAATAATGGTGTTCCAAAAAAGTTCCAGTTTCCAGGACCACAAATACAAATTCCATCCAGACACTGTTGCACACAAAAAAATAGACACACCTTGGCCAAAACATCAGCACCACAGGTAACTTCCACGAAGCTGTGAACGATCTGAGAGAAAAGGCAAGGGCTTTCTATGCCATCAAAAGGAACATAACATTTTATATACCAATTAGGATCTGGCTAAAAATACTTGAATCAGTTATGGAACCCATTGCCCTTTATGGTTGTGAGGTCTGGGGTCCGCTCACCAAGCAAGGATTCATAAAATGGGAAAAACACCAAATTGAGACTGCATGCATAATTCTGCAAAAATATCCTCTTTGTACAACACAAAACACCAAATAATGCATGCAGAGCAGAGTTAGGCCGATACCTGTTGAATAGGGGACTCTTCTCCAGGTTCATATCTCTGTAGGTGACAACTTTGTTATGGAAGGTTTGGGAATCGCTTCCTTTTAGGTGGTTGTAGAATTTAAGGGTCTGTTTACAAACAGACCCTACAGAGCTCCAGGACAGCAACACAATTAGACACAACCAAATCATGAGAAAACTCAAATATATTTACTGGACACATTGGAAAGAGTTAACAAAAAACAGAGCAAACTAGAATGCTATTTGGCCCTAAACAGAGAGTACACAGTGGCAGAACACCTGACCACTGTGATTGACCCGAACTTAAGGAAAGCTTTGACTATGTACAAACTCAGTGAGCATAGCCTTGCTATAGAGAAAGGCCGACGTAGGCAGACATGGCTCTCAAGTAAAATCAGACTATGTGCACACTGCCTACAAAATGAGGTGGAAACTGAGCTGCACTTCCTAACCTCCTGACAAATATATTAACATATTAGAGACACATACTTCCCTCAGATTACACAGATCCACAAAGAATTTGAAAACAACCCATATTTATGTTTATTTATATTTCCTTTTGTACTTTAACAATTTGCACATCGTTACAAAACTATATAGACATAATATGACATTTAAAATGTCATATGAAAGAGAGAGAAATAGAGAGAGGTAAGAGATGGTGTATGAAATTCACTCGGACCTGATGATAACGGGACAGTAAGTCCACTAATAACAGATATCTCTGCAAGTAAAATATTGCAAACATCGAATGACACATTATCGACATGCAGAGAACAGCTATAGCCAATAGATTGAGGAACATAGATCTTTCTCTCCCACCTACATTACAGCCATTTAACTCCCCAGCTTAAGGTGAGGTAAGTTAAATGTGATCGTGGCATTTACATTAGGGTGATAGTGACACAGTTTAGCAAACACAGAGATAGTTAACCCTGCTAATCTCTTCTTCATTGGTGAAAGGACACCTTAATTGCCTTTTGAGCTGCCATGGATTGAAATCAATTATCTGAGTGAGGATACAAAGGTAAGAAGGGATGGAAGGATGAAAGGATGAAGAAAAGAGAGGGAGGGTGCATTGGAAGTGTAACAGCCCCATCTTGTATGTAGCAGGAATAGACGGGGGGGCTAATAGAGGCTAGGTATCTCTCTACTAGATGGGTATGGGGCTAATAAAGACTAGGTATCTCTCTACTAGACGGGGATGGGGCTAATAGAGACTAGGTATCTCTCTACTAGACGGGGATGGGGCTAATAGAGACTAGGTATCTCTCTACTAGACGGGGATGGGGCTAATAGAGACTAGGTATCTCTCTACTAGACGGGGATGGGGCTAATAGAGACTAGGTATCTCTCTACTAAACGGGGATGGGGCTAATAGAGACTGGGGGTATCAATTCAATTCAAGGTTTTGGCATTGTAAACATATGTTAACATGGCCAAAGCAAGTAAAGTAGATAATAAACAAAAGTTAATTAAACAATAACATTTGAACAGGTAACATTACACTCACAGAAGTTCCAAAATAATAAAGACATTTCAAATGTCATATTATGTCTATGTACAGTGTTGTAACGGTGTGCAAATAGTTAAAGTAAAAGAGGGAAAATAATTCAACATAAACATTGTATTGGTGTTTGTTCTTCACTGGTTGCCCTTTTCTTGTGGCAACAGGTCACAAGTATTGCTGCTGTGATGTCACACTGTGGTATTTCACCCAATAGATATGGGAGTATCAAAATTGGAGTTTCTTCAAATTCTTTGTGGATCTGTGTAATCTGAGGGAAATGTGTGTCTCTAATATGGTCATACACTTGGCAGGAGGTTAGGAAGTGCAGCTCAGTTTCCACCTCATTTATTGGGCAGTGAGCACATAGCCTGTCTTCTCTTGAGAGTCAGGTCTGCTTACGTCGGCCTTTCTCAATAGCAAGGCTATGCTCACTGAGTCTGTACATAGTCAGAGCTTTCATTAAGTTTGGTTCAGGTATTCTGCAACTGTGTCCTTTCTGTTTAGGGCCAAATAGCATTCTAGTTTGCTCAGTTATTTTGTTAGAGCTCCAGGACCAGCTTGCTTAGTGGACTCTTCTCCAGGATAATCTCTCTGTTGTTATGGAAGGTTTTGGAATCTCTTCCTTTTAGGTGGTTGTAGAATTTAACAGCTCTTTTCTGGATTTTGATAATTAACGGGTATCGGCCTAATTCTGCTCTGCATGCATTAATTGGTGATTAACATTGTACAAAGAGGATATTTTCGCAGAATTCTGCATGCAGAGTCTCAATTTAGTGTCTGTCCCATTGGTTGGTGAGCGGACCCCAGACCTCACAACTATAAAGGGCAATGGGTTCTATAACTGATTCAAATATTTTTAGCCAGATCCTAATTGGTATGTTGCATTTTATGTTCCTTTTGATGGCATAGTAGGCCCTTCTTACCTTGTCTTTCACAACTTTGTGGAAGTTACCTGTGGCGCTGATTTTTAGGCCGAGGTGTGCATCTTTTTTGTGTGTTCTAGGGCAACGATGTCTAGATGGAATTTGTATTTGTGGTCCTGGTGACTGGACCATTATTTTTGTCTTTCTGAGATTTACTGTCAGGGCCCAGGTCTGACAGAATCTGTGCAGAAGATGTAGGTGCTGCTGAAGGCCCTCCTTGGTTGGTGACAGAAGCACCAGATCATCAGCAAACAGTAGACATTTGACTTCAGATTCTAGTGCCCTCACCAATTTGTTGATATATGTGTTGAAGAGGGTGGGACTTAAGCTGCATGCCTGTCTCACCCAACGGCTCTGTGGAAAGATTTTTTTTAAATCAACAAAGCATGAGAAGACTTTGCCTTTGTTTTGTTTCTCAATAAGTGTGTGCAAGGTGAATACGTGGTCTGTCATACGGTAATTGGGTGAAAGCCTATTTGACATTTTCTCAGTACATTGTTTTCTGCTGTTAATGATAATGCAGAGGATTTTCCTAAGGTTGCTGTTGACGCATATCCCACAGTAGTTACTGGGGTCAAATTTGTCTGCACTTTTGTAGATTGGAGTTGATCAGTCCTTGGTTCCAAATATTGGGGAAAATACCAGAGCTAAGGATGATGTTATAGCCAATTGGAATTTGTAGTCTGTATATTTGATACATTTTTACAAATTTCCCAGAAGTGGTTAGAGTCTATGGATTCTTAAATTACATTGAGCTGATTTCTGACGTGCTGTTCCTTCTTTTTACGTAGTGCATTTCCGTATTGTTTTAGTGATTCACCACAGTGAAGGCGAAGGCTCAGGTTTTCTGGGTCTCTATGTTTTTGTTTGGATAGGTTTCTCGATTCCTTTCTTAGGTTTGCATTCTTCATCAAACCATTTGTCATTGTTGTTCATTTTCTTCTGTTTTCTGTTTGATATTTTTAGATTTGATAGGGAAGCTGAGAGGTCAAATACACTATTTAGGCTTTCTACTGCCAAGTTTACACCTTCACTTTTACAGTGGAACGTTTTGTCAAAGAAGTAGTCTAAAAGGGATTGAATTTGTTGTTGCCTAATTGTTTTTTGGTAGGTTTCCACACTACTTTCCTTCCATCTATAGCATTTCTTTAAATTATTCAGTTCCTTTGGCTTTGAAGCCTCATGATTGAGTATTGCTCTATTCAAGTAGACTGTGATTTTGCTGTGATATGATAGGGATGTCAGTGGGTTGACTGTGAACTCAGAGATTCTGGGTTGAGATCAGTGTTAAAGTAGTCTTCAGTACTACTGTCAAGAGATGTGCTACAGGTGTACCTACCATAGGACTATGTACATACCCAGCAGGAGTTGTGACCCATTTTTGTTGGTTCTGTTGTCGTAGTTGTGCCTAGGGGGGCACATGGGGGAGGGAATGCTGTCACCTCCAGGTAGGTATTTGTACCCCTGTACGCTGAGGGTGTCAGATTCTTGTCCACTTCTGGGATTTAGGTCGCCACAGACTAGTATCTCTCTGTACTAGACAGGGACAGGGCTAATCAAGGCTAGCTTACACGCTCTACTAGCCGGGGGCAAATAGAGGCTGGGTATCTCTCTCTACTAGACAGGGATGGGGCTAATAGAGGCTTGGTATCTCTCTACCAGACAGAGGGGGGGCTAATAGAGGCTGGGTATCGCTCTACTAGACGGGTGGGCCTAATAGAGAATGAGTATCTCTCTACTAGATGGGGAGGCCTAATAGAGGCTGAGTATCTCTCTACTAGACGGGGGGGGCTAATAGAGGCTGGGTATCTCTCTACTATGCAGGGGGCCTAATAGAGAATGAGTATCTCTCTACTAGATGGGGAGGCCAAATAGAGACTGGGTATCGCTCTACTAGACGGGGGGGCCTAATAGAGAATGAGTATCTCTCTACTAGATGGGGAGGCCTAATAAAGGCTGAGTATCTCTCTACTAGACAGAGGGGGGGGGGCTAATAGAGGCTGAGTATCTCTCTAATAGACGGGGGGGGTGCTAATAGAGGCTGAGCATCTCTCTCTACTAGCCGGGTGGGGGGGCAAATAGAGGCTGGGTATCTATCTCTACTAGACAGCTGAGGGGGTCTAATAAAGGCTGGGTATATCCCTCTACTAGACAGAGGGGGGGGGGGGCTAATAGAGGCCGGGTATCTCTCTACTATGCAGGGGGGGCCTAATAGAGAATGAGTATCTCTCTACTAGATGGGGAGGCCTAGTTGAGGCTGGTAATCTCTCTACTAGACGGGGGGGGGGGGGCTAATAGAGGCTGAGTACCTCTCTACTAGATGGGGGGCTAATAGAGGCTGAGCATCTCTCTACTAGATGGGGGGCTAATAGAGGCTGAGTATCTCTCTACTAGACGGGGGGGCTAATAGAGCCTGAGAATCTCTCTAATAGATGGGGGGGTTAATAGAGGCTGAGTATCTCTCTACTAGACGGGGGGGCTAATAGAGGCTGGGTATCTCTCTCTACTAGACAGGGATGGGGCTAATAGAGGCTGGGTATCTCTCTACCAGACAGAGGGGGGGCTAATAGAGGCTGGGTATCGCTCTACTAGACGGGTGGGCCTAATAGAGAATGAGTATCTCTCTACTAGATGGGGAGGCCTAATAGAGGCTGAGTATCTCTCTACTAGACGGGGGGCTAATAGAGGCTGGGTATCTCTACTATGCAGGGGGCCTAATAGAGAATGAGTATCTCTCTACTAGATGGGGAGGCCAAATAGAGACTGGGTATCGCTCTACTAGATGGGGGGGCCTAATAGAGAATGAGTATCTCTCTACTAGATGGGGAGGCCTAATAAAGGCTGAGTATCTCTCTACTAGACAGAGGGGGGCTAATAGAGGCTGAGTATCTCTCTACTAGACGGGGGGTGCTAATAGAGGCTGAGCATCTCTCTACTAGATGGGGGCTAATAGAGGCTGAGTATCTCTACTAGACGGGGGGGCTAATAGAGCCTGAGAATCTCTCTAATAGATGGGGGGGTTAATAGAGGCTGAGTATCTCTCTACTAGACGGGGGGGCTAATAGAGGCTGGGTATCTCTCTACTAGACGGGGGGCTAATAGAGGCTGGGTATCTCTCTTCTAGACGGGGGGGCTAATAAAGGCTGGGTATCTCTCTCCTAGACAGGGGGCTAATAGAGGCTGGATATCTCTCTACTAGACGGGGGGGGCTAATAGAGGCTAGGTATCTCTCTACTAGACAGGGGTGGCTAATAGAGGCTGGGTTTCTCTCTGCTCAATGGGGGGGTAATAGAGGCTAGGTATCCCTCTACTAGCAGGCGGGGCTAATAGAGTCTGGGCCTCTCTCTACTAGACAGGTGGGAGGGGGCTAATAGAGGCTGAGTATCTCTCTCTACTATCTCTCTCTACTAGACCTACCTTTCCTCTCATTTACACACACATCCAAAAGTATATTTACAGTACCAGTCAAAAGTTTGGACACATCAATTCATTCAAACCTTTTTCTATATTTGTACTATTTTCTACATTGTAGAATAATAGTGAAGACGTTAAAACTATGAAATAACACATATGGAATCATGTTGTAACCAAAAAAGTGTTAAACAAATCAAAATATATTTGAGATTTGAGATTCTTCAAAGTAGCCGCCCTTTGCCTTGATGACAGCTTTGCACACTCTTGACATTCTCTCAACCAGCTCAATGAGGTGGTCGCCTGGAATGCATTTCAATTAACAGGTGTGCCTTGTTAAAAATGTATTTGTGGAATTTCTTTCCTTAATGCGTTTGAGACAATCAGTTGTGTTGTGACAAGGTACGGGGGTATACAGAAGATAGCCCTATTTGGTAAAATACCAAAGTCCATATTATGGCAAGAACATGCCAAATAAACAAAGAGAAACAACAGTCCATCATTACTTTAAGACATGAAGGTCAGTAAATGCGGAACATTTGCAGTCGCAAAAACCATCAAGCGCTATGATGAACCTGGCTCTTATGAGGACGGCCACAGGAAAGGAAGACCCAGAGTTACCTCTGCTGCACAGATTTAAGTTCACTACAGTTACCAGCCTCAGAAATTGCAGCCCAAATAAATGCTTCAGAGTTCAAGTAACAGACACATCTCAACATCAACTGTTCAGAGGAGACTGTGTGAAGAGACAGTAGTGATGCAGCTCATTTGGAACTCCAGAAAGACAAGAGACAGTAGTGATGCAGCTCATTTGGAACTCCAGAAAGACAAGAGACAGTAGTGATGCAGCTCATTTGGAACTCCAGAAAGACAAGAGACAGTAGTGATGCAGCTCATTTGGAACTCCAGAAAGACAAGAGACAGTAGTGATGCAGCTCATTTGGAACTCCAGAAAGACAAGAGACAGTAGTGATGCAGCTCATTTGGAACTCCAGAAAGACAAGAGACAGTAGTGATGCAGCTCATTTGGAACTCCAGAAAGACAAGAGACAGTAGTGATGCAGCTCATTTGGAAAACTTAGAAGAGAGGCGACAGCAACGCCGACTTGGGATCTTTGATTCCAGAGCTCTTGGCATGTCTCACCCTTTCAGTAGTATAGAGAGAGGCTCAGACGTATCCGTGGGCTATTCAGTCGCAGTGTGGGATCTGGCTCCGACCCACGAGGGGATGAGGACGTATGAAAGATGTTAGGTTACTGTGCACTAAGTGAGTCGCTCTCCTCTCTTTGTATCTCTCTCTCTCCTCCTACTGTATATTCTCAGTCAGCGCCATTCCTCCCCTCTCTCAACATCTCTTCTCCTCCATACCCTACCTCTCTTTTTCCTCTCTCTCCTTCCCACCGCTCCTCAGTCACTCAGGGCATGATTTTGGGAGCCGCCTCCCTTCCTTCTCTCCCCTCCCTCCAAACTCCCAGATCCAACTTCTCTCTTCAACTCCCTGCCCTTATTTATCTTTCTCCTCGACCCTCTCTTTCCCTGTCTCCTCTCCCTCACTGTCTCTTGTTCCCTTTACTCACACTCCTCCTTCCCTATCGCCTCCTCTATGTTTGTCCCCCTCCCCTTTCATTCCTCTCCCTCACTCTGTGTCTCGTTAAAATAACACAGGCAGTAAGGGCTTGACCTGATTGACTTTTATTGCATTTCAATACCCTGGTTTCTGTCTGTCGGTCTCTTTCTCTCCCGCAGAGCATTCTCCTGTGCTGAGTTGTTGTGTATTAGCATGTCATCATTAATTCATGGTAAGCTTTAAACACTCAGAGATCTGAGAGACAAAAAGACAGGTTGTACACACTCAGAGCTCTGAGAGACAGACAGACTGGCTCTAAATATTCAGAGCTCTGAGAGAGTGAGAGAGAGACCTGCTCTACACATTCAGAGCTCTGGGAGAGAGAGTGAGAGAGAGACCGGCTCTAAACATTCAGAGCTCTGAGAGAGAGAGTGAGAGAGAGACCGGCCCTAAACATTTAGAGCTCTGGGAGAGAGAGTGAGAGAGAGACCGGCTCTAAACATTCAGAGCTCTGAGAGAGAGAGTGAGAGAGACCGGCTCTAAACATTCAGAGCTCTGAGAGAGAGAATGAGAGAGAGACCGGCTCTGAACATTCAGAGCTCTGAGAGAGAGAGTGAGAGAGAGACCGGCTCTAAACATTCAGAGCTCTGAGAGAGAGAGTGAGAGAGAGACCGGCTCTAAACATTCAGAGCTCTGAGAGAGAGAGTGAGAGAGAGACCGACTCTAAACATTCAGAGTTCTGAGAGAGAGAGAGTGAGAGAGAGACAGACATGTTCTAAACAGTCTGAACTCTGAGAGAGAGAGTGAGAGAGAAACCGGCTCTAAACATTCAGAGCTCTGAGAGAGAGAGTGAGAGAGAGACCGGATCTAAACATTCAGAGCTCTGAGAGAGAGAGTGAGAGAGAGACTGGCTCTAAACATTCAGAGCTCTGAGAGAGAGAGAGAGAGAGAGAGAGAGAGAGAGAGAGAGAGAGAGAGAGAGAGAGAGAGAGAGAGAGAGAGAGAGAGAGAGAGAGAGACCGGCTCTAAACATTCAGAGCTCTGAGAGAGAGAGTTAGAGAGACCGGCTCTAAACATTCAGAGCTCTGGGAGAGAGAGTTCGAGAGAGAGACCGGCTCTAAACATTCAGAGCTCTGAGAGAGAGAGTGAGAGAGAGACCGGCTCTAAACATTCAGAGCTCTGGGAGAGAGACAGACATGTTCTAAACAGTCAGAGCCATGAGAGAGAGAGTGAGAGAGAGAAAGACATGTTCTAAACAGTCAGAGCTCTGAGAGAGAGAGTTAGAGAGAGACCGGCTCTAAACATTCAGAGCTCTGAGAGAGAGTGAGAGAGAGACAGACATGTTCTAAACAGTCTGAGCTCTGAGAGAGAGAGTGAGAGAGAGACCGGCTCTAAACATTCAGAGCTCTGAGAGAGAGAGTGAGAGAGAGACCGGCTCTAAACATTCAGAGCTCTGAGAGAGAGAGTGAGAGAGAGACCGACTCTAAACATTCAGAGTTCTGAGAGAGAGTGAGAGAGAGACCGGCTCTAAACATTCAGAGCTCTGGGAGAGAGACAGACATGTTCTAAACAGTCAGAGCCATGAGAGAGAGAGTGAGAGAGAGACAGACATGTTCTAAACAGTCAGAGCTCTGAGAGAGAGAGTTAGAGAGAGACCGGCTCTAAACATTCAGAGCTCTGAGAGAGAGTGAGAGAGAGACAGACATGTTCTAAACAGTCTGAGCTCTGAGAGAGAGAGTGAGAGAGAGACTGGCTCTAAACATTCAGAGCTCTGAGAGAGAGAGTGAGAGAGAGACCGGATCTAAACATTCAGAGCTCTGAGAGAGAGAGTGAGAGAGAGACTGGCTCTAAACATTCAGAGCTCTGAGAGAGAGAGAGAGAGAGAGAGAGAGAGAGAGAGAGAGAGAGAGAGAGAGAGAGAGAGAGAGAGAGAGAGAGAGAGAGAGAGAGAGAGACCGGCTCTAAACATTCAGAGCTCTGAGAGAGAGAGTTAGAGAGACCGGCTCTAAACATTCAGAGCTCTGGGAGAGAGAGTTCGAGAGAGAGACCGGCTCTAAACATTCAGAGCTCTGAGAGAGAGACAGACATGTTCTAAACAGTCAGAGCTCTGAGAGAGAGAGAGTGAGAGAGAGACCGGCTCTAAACATTCAGAGCTCTGGGAGAGAGACAGACATGTTCTAAACAGTCAGAGCTCTGAGAGAGAGAGTTAGAGAGAGACCAGCTCTAAACATTCAGAGCTCTGAGAGAGAGTGAGAGAGAGACAGACATGTTCTAAACAGTCTGAGCTCTGAGAGAGAGAGTGAGAGAGAGACCGGCTCTAAACATTCAGAGCTCTGAGAGAGAGAGTGAGCGAGAGACCGGCTCTAAACATTCAGAGCTCTGAGAGAGAGAGTGAGAGAGAGACCGGCTCTAAACATTCAGAGCTCTGAGAGAGAGAGTGAGAGAGAGACCGGCTCTAAACATTCAGAGCTCTGAGAGAGAGACAGACATGTTCTAAACAGTCTGAGCTCTGAGAGAGAGAGAGAGATAGAGAGAGAGAGAGACCGGCTCTAAACATTCAGAGCTCTGAGAGAGAGAGTGAGAGAGAGACCGGCTCTAAACATTCAGAGCTCTGAGAGAGAGACAGACATGTTCTAAACAGTCAGAGCCATGAGAGAGAGAGAGTGAGAGAGAGACAGACATGTTCGAAACTGTCTGAGCTATGAGAGAGAGAGTGAGAGAGAAACCGGCTCTAAACATTCAGAGCTCTGAGAGAGAGAGTGAGAGAGAGTCCGGCTCGAAACAGTCAGAGCTCTGAGAGAGAGAGAGAGAGAGAGAGAGAGAGAGAGAGAGAGAGAGAGAGAGAGAGAGAGAGAGACCGGCTCTAAACATTCAGAGCTCTGAGAGAGAGAGTGAGAGAGAGACCGGCTCTAAACATTCAGAGCTCTGAGAGAGAGAGAGAGAGACCGGCTCTAAACATTCAGAGGTCTGAGAGAGAGAGTGAGAGAGAGACCGGCTCTAAACATTCAGAGCTCTGAGAGAGAGTGAGAGAGAGACCGGATCTAAACATTCAGAGCTCTGAGAGAGAGAGTGAGAGAGAGACCGGCTCTAAACATTCAGAGCTCTGAGAGAGAGAGTGAGCGAGAGACCGGCTCTAAACATTCAGAGCTCTGAGAGAGAGAGTGAGAGAGAGACCGGCTCTAAACATTCAGAGCTCTGAGAGAGAGAGTGAGAGAGAGACCGGCTCTAAACATTCAGAGCTCTGAGAGAGAGACAGACATGTTCTAAACAGTCTGAGCCATGAGAGAGAGAGAGAGAGAGAGAGAGAGAGAGAGACCGGCTCTAAACATTCAGAGCTCTGAGAGAGAGAGTGAGAGAGAGACCGGCTCTAAACATTCAGAGCTCAGAGAGAGAGACAGACATGTTCTAAACAGTCAGAGCCATGAGAGAGAGAGAGTGAGAGAGAGACAGACATGTTCGAAACTGTCTGAGCTATGAGAGAGAGAGTGAGAGAGAAACCGGCTCTAAACATTCAGAGCTCTGAGAGAGAGAGTGAGAGAGAGTCCGGCTCGAAACAGTCAGAGCTCTGAGAGAGAGAGAGAGAGAGAGAGAGAGAGAGAGAGAGAGAGAGAGAGAGAGAGAGAGAGAGAGAGAGAGACCGGCTCTAAACATTCAGAGCTCTGAGAGAGAGAGTGAGAGAGAGACCGGCTCTAAACATTCAGAGCTCTGAGAGAGAGTGAGAGAGAGACCGGCTCTAAACATTCAGAGGTCTGAGAGAGAGAGTGAGAGAGAGACCGGCTCTAAACATTCAGAGCTCTGAGAGAGAGTGAGAGAGAGACCGGATCTAAACATTCAGAGCTCTGAGAGAGAGAGTGAGAGAGAGACCGGCTCTAAACATTCAGAGCTCTGAGAGAGAGAGTGAGAGAGAGACCGGCTCTAAACATTCAGAGCTCTGAGAGAGAGTGTGAGAGAGAGACCGACTCTAAACATTCAGAGTTCTGAGAGAGAGAGAGAGTGAGAGAGAGACAGACATGTTCTAAACAGTCTGAGCTCTGAGAGAGAGAGTGAGAGAGAGACCGGCTCTAAACATTCAGAGCTCTGAGAGAGAGAGTGAGAGAGAGACCGGCTCTAAACATTCAGAGCTCTGAGAGAGAGAGTGAGAGAGAGTCCGGTTCTAAACATTCAGAGCTCTGAGAGAGAGACAGACATGTTCTAAACAGTCAGAGCCATGAGAGAGAGAGAGTGAGAGAGAGACAGAAATGTTCTAAACAGTCTGAGCTATGAGAGAGAGAGTGAGAGAGAAACCGGCTCTAAACATTCAGAGCTCTGAGAGAGAGAGTGAGAGAGAGTCCGGCTCGAAACAGTCAGAGCTCTGAGAGAGAGAGAGAGAGAGAGAGAGAGACCGGCTCTAAACATTCAGAGCTCTGAGAGAGAGAGTGAGAGAGAGACCGACTCTAAACATTCAGAGTTCTGAGAGAGAGAGAGTGAGAGAGAGACAGACATGTTCTAAACAGTCAGAGCTCTGAGAGAGAGAGAGAGAGAGAGAGAGAGAGAGAGAAGAGAGAGAGAGAGAGAGAGAGAGAGAGAGAGAGAGAGAGAGAGAGAGACCGGCTCTAAACATTCAGAGCTCTGAGAGAGAGAGTGAGAGAGAGACCGGTTCTAAACATTCAGAGCTCTGAGAGAGAGACAGACATGTTCTAAACAGTCAGAGCCATGAGAGAGAGAGAGTGAGAGAGAGACAGAAATGTTCTAAACAGTCTGAGCTATGAGAGAGAGAGTGAGAGAGAAACCGGCTCTAAACATTCAGAGCTCTGAGAGAGAGAGTGAGAGAGAGTCCGGCTCGAAACAGTCAGAGCTCTGAGAGAGAGAGAGAGAGAGAGAGAGAGAGAGAGACCGGCTGTAAACATTCAGAGCTCTGAGAGAGAGAGTGAGAGAGAGACCGACTCTAAACATTCAGAGTTCTGAGAGAGAGAGAGTGAGAGAGAGACAGACATGTTCTAAACAGTCTGAACTCTGAGAGAGAGAGTGAGGGAGAGACCGGATCTAAACATTCAGAGCTCTGAGAGAGAGAGTGAGAGAGAGACCGGATCTAAACATTCATTGCTCTGAGAGAGAGAGTGAGAGAGAGACTGGCTCTAAACATTCAGAGCTCTGAGAGAGAGAGAGAGAGAGAGAGAGAGAGAGAGAGAGAGAGAGAGAGAGAGAGAGAGAGAGAGAGAGACCGGCTCTAAACATTCAGAGCTCTGAGAGAGAGAGTTAGAGAGACCGGCTCTAAACATTCAGAGCTCTGAGAGAGAGACAGACATGTTCTAAACAGTCAGAGCTCTGAGAGAGAGAGAGTGAGAGAGAGACCGGCTCTAAACATTCAGAGCTCTGGGAGAGAGACAGACATGTTCTAAACAGTCAGAGCCATGAGAGAGAGAGTGAGAGAGAGACAGACATGTTCTAAACAGTCAGAGCTCTGAGAGAGAGAGTTAGAGAGAGACCGGCTCTAAACATTCAGAGCTCTGAGAGAGAGTGAGAGAGAGACAGACATGTTCTAAACAGTCTGAGCTCTGAGAGAGAGAGTGAGAGAGAGACCGGCTCTAAACATTCAGAGCTCTGAGAGAGAGACAGACATGTTCTAAACAGTCAGAGCTCTGAGAGAGAGAGTGAGAGAGAGACCGGCTCTAAACATTCAGAGCTCTGGGAGAGAGACAGACATGTTCTAAACAGTCAGAGCCATGAGAGAGAGAGTGAGAGAGAGACAGACATGTTCTAAACAGTCAGAGCTCTGAGAGAGAGAGTTAGAGAGAGACCGGCTCTAAACATTCAGAGCTCTGAGAGAGAGTGAGAGAGAGACAGACATGTTCTAAACAGTCTGAGCTCTGAGAGAGAGAGTGAGAGAGAGACCGGCTCTAAACATTCAGAGCTCTGAGAGAGAGAGTGAGAGAGAGACCGGCTCTAAACATTCAGAGCTCTGAGAGAGAGAGTGAGAGAGAGACCGACTCTAAACATTCAGAGTTCTGAGAGAGAGAGAGTGAGAGAGAGACAGACATGTTCTAAACAGTCTGAGCTCTGAGAGAGAGAGTGAGAGAGAGACCGGCTCTAAACATCCAGAGCTCTGAGAGAGAGAGTGAGAGAGAGACTGGCTCTAAACATTCAGAGCTCTGAGAGAGAGAGAGAGAGAGAGAGAGAGAGAGAGAGACCGGCTCTAAACATTCAGAGCTCTGAGAGAGAGAGAGAGAGAGAGAGAGAGAGAGAGACCGGCTCTAAACATTCAGAGCTCTGAGAGAGAGAGTGAGAGAGAGACCGGCTCTAAACATTCAGAGCTCTGAGAGAGAGTGAGAGAGAGACCGGCTCTAAACATTCAGAGGTCTGAGAGAGAGAGTGAGAGAGAGACCGGCTCTAAACATTCAGAGCTCTGAGAGAGAGTGAGAGAGAGACCGGCTCTAAACATTCAGAGCTCTGAGAGAGAGAGAGTGAGAGAGAGACCGGCTCTAAACATTCAGAGCTCTGAGAGAGAGAGTGAGAGAGAGACCGGCTCTAAACATTCAGAGCTCTGAGAGAGAGAGTGAGAGAGAGACCGACTCTAAACATTCAGAGTTCTGAGAGAGAGAGAGTGAGAGAGAGACAGACATGTTCTAAACAGTCTGAGCTCTGAGAGAGAGAGTGAGAGAGAGACCGGCTCTAAACATTCAGAGCTCTGAGAGAGAGAGTGAGAGAGAGACCGGCACTAAACATTCAGAGCTCTGAGAGAGAGAGTGAGAGAGAGACCGGCTCGAAACAGTCAGAGCTCTGAGAGAGAGAGAGAGAGAGAGAGAGAGAGAGAGAGAGAGAGAGAGAGAGAGAGAGACCGGCTCTAAACATTCAGAGCTCTGAGAGAGAGAGTGAGAGAGAGACCGACTCTAAACATTCAGAGCTCTGAGAGAGAGAGAGAGAGAGAGACCGGCTCTAAACATTCAGAGCTCTGAGAGAGAGAGTGAGAGAGAGACCGGCTCTAAACATTCAGAGCTCTGAGAGAGAGTGAGAGAGAGACAGACATGTTCTAAACAGTCTGAGCTCTGAGAGAGAGAGTGAGAGAGAGACCGGCTCTAAACATTCAGAGCTCTGAGAGAGAGAGTGAGAGAGAGACCGGCTCTAAACATTCAGAGCTCTGAGAGAGAGAGTGAGAGAGAGACCGGCTCTAAACATTCAGAGCTCTGAGAGAGAGAGTGAGAGAGAGACCGGCTCTAAACATTCAGAGCTCTGAGAGAGAGACAGACATGTTCTAAACATTCAGAGCTCTGAGAGAGAGAGTGAGAGAGAGACTGGCTCTAAACATTCAGAGCTCTGAGAGAGAGAGAGAGAGAGAGAGAGAGAGAGAGAGAGAGAGAGAGAGAGAGAGAGAGAGAGAGAGAGAGAGAGAGAGAGAGACCGGCTCTAAACATTCAGAGCTCTGAGAGAGAGAGTTAGAGAGACCGGCTCTAAACATTCAGAGCTCTGGGAGAGAGAGTTCGAGAGAGAGACCGGCTCTAAACATTCAGAGCTCTGAGAGAGAGACAGACATGTTCTAAACAGTCAGAGCTCTGAGAGAGAGAGAGTGAGAGAGAGACCGGCTCTAAACATTCAGAGCTCTGGGAGAGAGACAGACATGTTCTAAACAGTCAGAGCCATGAGAGAGAGAGTGAGAGAGAGACAGACATGTTCTAAACAGTCAGAGCTCTGAGAGAGAGAGTTAGAGAGAGACCGGCTCTAAACATTCAGAGCTCTGAGAGAGAGTGAGAGAGAGACAGACATGTTCTAAACAGTCTGAGCTCTGAGAGAGAGAGTGAGAGAGAGACCGGCTCTAAACATTCAGAGCTCTGAGAGAGAGACAGACATGTTCTAAACAGTCAGAGCTCTGAGAGAGAGAGTGAGAGAGAGACCGGCTCTAAACATTCAGAGCTCTGGGAGAGAGACAGACATGTTCTAAACAGTCAGAGCCATGAGAGAGAGAGTGAGAGAGAGACAGACATGTTCTAAACAGTCAGAGCTCTGAGAGAGAGAGTTAGAGAGAGACCGGCTCTAAACATTCAGAGCTCTGAGAGAGAGTGAGAGAGAGACAGACATGTTCTAAACAGTCTGAGCTCTGAGAGAGAGAGTGAGAGAGAGACCGGCTCTAAACATTCAGAGCTCTGAGAGAGAGAGTGAGAGAGAGACCGGATCTAAACATTCAGAGCTCTGAGAGAGAGAGTGAGAGAGAGACTTGCTCTAAACATTCAGAGCTCTGAGAGAGAGAGAGAGAGAGAGACAGACATGAAACAGTCTGAGCTCTGAGAGAGAGAGAGAGAGAGACCGAAACATCCAGAGCTCTGAGAGAGAGAGTGAGAGAGAGACTGGCTCTAAACATTCAGAGCTCTGAGAGAGAGAGAGAGAGAGAGAGAGAGAGAGAGAGAGAGAGTAGAGAGACCGGCTCTAAACATTCAGAGCTCTGGGAGAGAGAGTTCGAGAGAGAGACCGGCTCTAAACATTCAGAGCTCTGAGAGAGAGACAGACATGTTCTAAACAGTCAGAGCTCTGAGAGAGAGAGAGTGAGAGAGAGACCGGCTCTAAACATTCAGAGCTCTGGGAGAGAGACAGACATGTTCTAAACAGTCAGAGCTCTGAGAGAGAGAGTTAGAGAGAGACAGACATCTAAACATTCAGAGCTCTGAGAGAGAGTTAGAGAGAGACAGACATGTTCTAAACATTCAGAGCTCTGAGAGAGAGTGAGAGAGAGACAGAGATGTTCTAAACAGTCTGAGCTCTGAGAGAGAGAGTGAGAGAGAGACCGGCTCTAAACATTCAGAGCTCTGAGAGAGAGACAGACATGTTCTAAACAGTCAGAGCTCTGAGAGAGAGAGTGAGAGAGAGACCGGCTCTAAACATTCAGAGCTCTGGGAGAGAGACAGACATGTTCTAAACAGTCAGAGCCATGAGAGAGAGAGAGAGAGAGACAGACATGTTCTAAGAGCTCTGAGAGAGAGAGTCAGAGCTCTGAACATTCAGGAGTTAGAGAGAGACCGACAAACATTCAGAGCTCTGAGAGAGAGTGAGAGAGAGACAGACATGTTCTAAACAGTCTGAGCTCTGAGAGAGAGAGTGAGAGAGAGACCGGCTCTAAACATTCAGAGCTCTGAGAGAGAGAGTGAGAGAGAGACCGGCTCTAAACATTCAGAGCTCTGAGAGAGAGAGAGAGAGAGAGAGAGAGAGACTCTAAACATTCAGAGAGAGAGAGAGAGAGAGAGAGAGAGAGACATGTTCTAAACATTCAGAGCTCTGAGAGAGAGAGTGAGAGAGAGACCGGCTCTAAACATTCAGAGCTCTGAGAGAGAGAGAGAGTGAGAGAGAGACCGGCTCTAAACATTCAGAGCTCTGAGAGAGAGAGTGAGAGAGAGACCGGCTCTAAACATTCAGAGCTCTGAGAGAGAGAGAGAGAGAGACCGGCTCTAAACATTCAGAGCTCTGAGAGAGAGAGAGAGAGAGAGAGACCGAGAGAGACTCTAAACATTCAGAGCTCTGAGAGAGAGAGTGAGAGAGACCGGCTCTAAACATTCAGAGCTCTGAGAGAGAGAGTGAGAGAGAGACCGGCTCTAAACATTCAGAGCTCTGAGAGAGAGACAGACATGTTCTAAACAGTCAGAGCTCTGAGAGAGAGAGTGAGAGAGAGACCGGCTCTAAACATTCAGAGCTCTGAGAGAGAGAGACATGTTCTAAACAGTCAGAGCTCTGAGAGAGAGAGTTAGAGAGAGACCGGCTCTAAACATTCAGAGCTCTGAGAGAGAGAGAGAGAGAGACAGACATGTTCTAAACAGTCTGAGCTCTGAGAGAGAGAGTGAGAGAGAGACCAGCTCTAAACATTCAGAGCTCTGAGAGAGAGAGTGAGAGAGAGACCGGCTCTAAACATTCAGAGCTCTGAGAGAGAGAGAGAGAGAGAGACCGGCTCTAAACATTCAGAGCTCTGAGAGAGAGAGTGAGAGAGAGACCGGCTCTAAACATTCAGAGCTCTGAGAGAGAGACAGACATGTTCTAAACATTCAGAGCTCTGAGAGAGAGAGACCGGCTCTAAACATTCAGAGCTCTGAGAGAGAGAGTGAGAGAGAGACCGGCTCTAAACATTCAGAGCTCTGAGAGAGAGACAGACATGTTCTAAACAGTCAGAGCCTGAGAGAGAGAGAGTGAGAGAGAGACAGACATGTTCTAAACAGTCTGAGCTCTGAGAGAGAGAGTGAGAGAGAAACCGGCTCTAAACATTCAGAGCTCTGAGAGAGAGAGTGAGAGAGAGTCCGGCTCTAAACAGTCAGAGCTCTGAGAGAGAGAGAGAGAGAGAGAGAGAGAGAGAGAGAGAGAGAGAGAGAGAGAGAGAGAGAGACCGGCTCTAAACATTCAGAGCTCTGAGAGAGAGAGTTAGAGAGACCGGCTCTAAACATTCAGAGCTCTGGGAGAGAGAGTTCGAGAGAGAGACCGGCTCTAAACATTCAGAGCTCTGGGAGAGAGACAGACATGTTCTAAACATTCAGAGCTCTGAGAGAGAGTGAGAGAGAGACAGACATGTTCTAAACAGTCTGAGCTCTGAGAGAGAGAGTGAGAGAGAGACCGGCTCTAAACATTCAGAGCTCTGAGAGAGAGAGTGAGCGAGAGACCGGCTCTAAACATTCAGAGCTCTGAGAGAGAGAGTGAGAGAGAGACCGGCTCTAAACATTCAGAGCTCTGAGAGAGAGAGTGAGAGAGAGACCGGCTCTAAACATTCAGAGCTCTGAGAGAGAGACAGACATGTTCTAAACATTCAGAGCTCTGAGAGAGAGAGTGAGAGAGAGACTGGCTCTAAACATTCAGAGCTCTGAGAGAGAGAGAGAGAGAGAGAGAGAGAGAGAGAGAGAGAGAGAGAGAGAGAGAGAGACCGGCTCTAAACATTCAGAGCTCTGAGAGAGAGAGTTAGAGAGACCGGCTCTAAACATTCAGAGCTCTGGGAGAGAGAGTTCGAGAGAGAGACCGGCTCTAAACATTCAGAGCTCTGAGAGAGAGACAGACATGTTCTAAACAGTCAGAGCTCTGAGAGAGAGAGTGAGAGAGAGACCGGCTCTAAACATTCAGAGCTCTGGGAGAGAGACAGACATGTTCTAAACAGTCAGAGCCATGAGAGAGAGAGAGTGAGAGAGAGACAGACATGTTCTAAACAGTCAGAGCTCTGAGAGAGAGAGTTAGAGAGAGACCGGCTCTAAACATTCAGAGCTCTGAGAGAGAGTGAGAGAGAGACAGACATGTTCTAAACAGTCTGAGCTCTGAGAGAGAGAGTGAGAGAGAGACCGGCTCTAAACATTCAGAGCTCTGAGAGAGAGACAGACATGTTCTAAACAGTCAGAGCTCTGAGAGAGAGAGTGAGAGAGAGACCGGCTCTAAACATTCAGAGCTCTGGGAGAGAGACAGACATGTTCTAAACAGTCAGAGCCATGAGAGAGAGAGTGAGAGAGAGACAGACATGTTCTAAACAGTCAGAGCTCTGAGAGAGAGAGTTAGAGAGAGACCGGCTCTAAACATTCAGAGCTCTGAGAGAGAGTGAGAGAGAGACAGACATGTTCTAAACAGTCTGAGCTCTGAGAGAGAGAGTGAGAGAGAGACCGGCTCTAAACATTCAGAGCTCTGAGAGAGAGACAGACATGTTCTAAACAGTCAGAGCTCTGAGAGAGAGAGTGAGAGAGAGACCGGCTCTAAACATTCAGAGCTCTGGGAGAGAGACAGACATGTTCTAAACAGTCAGAGCCTGAGAGAGAGAGTGAGAGAGACATGACAGACATGTTCTAAACATTCAGAGCTCTGAGAGAGAGACAGAGTTCTAAACAGTGAGAGAGAGAGTTAGAGAGAGACCGGCTCTAAACATTCAGAGCTCTGAGAGAGAGTGAAACAGAGAGAGAGAGAGAGAGTGAGAGAGAGACAGACATGTTCTAAACAGTCTGAGCTCTGAGCTCTGAGAGAGAGAGAGAGAGACAGACATGTTCTAAACATTGAGCAGAGAGAGTGAGAGAGAGACTCTGAGAGCTCTGTAGAGAGACAGACATGTTCTAAACAGTCAGAGCTCTGAGAGAGAGAGTGAGAGAGAGACCGGCTCTAAACATTCAGAGCTCTGGGAGAGAGACAGACATGTTCTAAACAGTCAGAGCCATGAGAGAGAGAGTGAGAGAGAGACAGACATGTTCTAAACAGTCAGAGCTCTGAGAGAGAGAGTGAGAGAGAGACCGAGCTCTAAACATCCAGAGCTCTGAGAGAGAGAGAGAGTGAGAGAGAGACCGGATCTAAACATTCAGAGCTCTGAGAGAGAGAGTGAGAGAGAGACTGGCTCTAAACATCCAGAGCTCTGAGAGAGAGAGAGAGAGAGAGAGGATCTAAACATTCAGAGCTCTGAGAGAGAGAGAGAGAGAGAGAGAGAGCTCTGAGAGAGAGAGAGAGAGAGAGAGAGAGAGAGAGAGAGAGAGAGACCGGCTCTAAACATTCAGAGCTCTGAGAGAGAGAGTTAGAGAGACCGGCTCTAAACATTCAGAGCTCTGGGAGAGAGAGTTCGAGAGAGAGACCGGCTCTAAACATTCAGAGCTCTGAGAGAGAGACAGACATGTTCTAAACAGTCAGAGCTCTGAGAGAGAGAGAGAGAGAGAGACCGGCTCTAAACATTCAGAGCTCTGGGAGAGAGACAGACATGTTCTAAACAGTCAGAGCTCTGAGAGAGAGAGTTAGAGAGAGACCGGCTCTAAACATTCAGAGCTCTGAGAGAGAGTGAGAGAGAGACAGACATGTTCTAAACAGTCTGAGCTCTGAGAGAGAGAGTGAGAGAGAGACCAGCTCTAAAAATTCAGAGCTCTGAGAGAGAGAGTGAGCGAGAGACCGGCTCTAAACATTCAGAGCTCTGAGAGAGAGAGTGAGAGAGAGACCGGCTCTAAACATTCAGAGCTCTGAGAGAGAGAGTGAGAGAGAGACCGGCTCTAAACATTCAGAGCTCTGAGAGAGAGACAGACATGTTCTAAAGAGTCTGAGCTCTGAGAGAGAGAGAGAGAGACCGGCTCTAAACATTCAGAGCTCTGAGAGAGAGAGTGAGAGAGAGACCGGCTCTAAACATTCAGAGCTCTGAGAGAGAGACAGACATGTTCTAAACAGTCAGAGCCATGAGAGAGAGAGAGTGAGATAGAGACAGACATGTTCTAAACAGTCTGAGCTATGAGAGAGAGAGTGAGAGAGAAACCGGCTCTAAACATTCAGAGCTCTGAGAGAGAGAGTGAGAGAGAGTCCGGCTCGAAACAGTCAGAGCTCTGAGAGAGAGAGAGAGAGAGAGAGAGAGAGAGAGAGAGAGAGAGAGAGAGAGAGAGAGACCGGCTCTAAACATTCAGAGCTCTGAGAGAGAGAGTGAGAGAGAGACCGGCTCTAAACATTCAGAGGTCTGAGAGAGAGAGTGAGAGAGAGACCGGCTCTAAACATTCAGAGCTCTGAGAGAGAGTGAGAGAGAGACCGGCTCTAAACATTCAGAGCTCTGAGAGAGAGAGTGAGAGAGAGACCGGCTCTAAACATTCAGAGCTCTGAGAGAGAGAGTGAGAGAGAGACCGGCTCTAAACATTCAGAGCTCTGAGAGAGAGTGTGAGAGAGAGACCGACTCTAAACATTCAGAGTTCTGAGAGAGAGAGAGAGAGAGAGAGACAGACATGTTCTAAACAGTCTGAGCTCTGAGAGAGAGAGTGAGAGAGAGACCGGCTCTAAACATTCAGAGCTCTGAGAGAGAGAGTGAGAGAGAGACCGGCTCTAAACATTCAGAGCTCTGAGAGAGAGAGAGTGAGAGAGAGACCGGCTCGAAACAGTCAGAGCTCTGAGAGAGAGAGAGAGAGAGAGAGAGAGAGAGAGAGAGAGAGAGAGAGAGAGAGAGAGAGAGAGAGAGAGAGAGAGAGAGAGAGAGAGACCGGCTCTAAACATTCAGAGCTCTGAGAGAGAGAGTGAGAGAGAGACCGACTCTAAACATTCAGAGCTCTGAGAGAGAGAGTGAGAGAGAGACCGGTTCTAAACATTCAGAGCTCTGAGAGAGAGACAGACATGTTCTAAACAGTCAGAGCCATGAGAGAGAGAGAGTGAGAGAGAGACAGACATGTTCTAAACAGTCTGAGCTATGAGAGAGAGAGTGAGAGAGAAACCGGCTCTAAACATTCAGAGCTCTGAGAGAGAGAGTGAGAGAGAGTCCGGCTCGAAACAGTCAGAGCTCTGAGAGAGAGAGAGAGAGAGAGAGAGAGAGAGAGAGAGACCGGCTCTAAACATTCAGAGCTCTGAGAGAGAGAGTGAGAGAGAGACCGGCTCTAAACATTCAGAGCTCTGAGAGAGAGAGTGAGAGAGAGACCGGCTCTAAACATTCAGAGCTCTGAGAGAGAGTGAGAGAGCGACCGGCTCTAAACATTCAGAGCTCTGAGAGAGAGAGTGAGAGAGAGACCGGCTCTAAACATTCAGAGCTCTGAGAGAGAGAGTGAGAGAGAGACCGGCTCTAAACATTCAGAGCTCTGAGAGAGAGTGTGAGAGAGAGACCGACTCTAAACATTCAGAGTTCTGAGAGAGAGAGAGTGAGAGAGAGACAGACATGTTCTAAACAGTCTGAGGTCTGAGAGAGAGAGTGAGAGAGAGACCGGCTCTAAACATTCAGAGTTCTGAGAGAGAGAGTGAGAGAGAGACCGGCTCGAAACAGTCAGAGCTCTGAGAGAGAGAGAGAGAGAGAGAGAGAGAGAGAGAGAGAGAGAGAGAGAGAGAGAGAGAGAGAGAGAGAGAGAGAGAGACCGGCTCTACACATTCAGAGCTCTGAGAGAGAGAGTGAGAGAGGGACCGGCTCTAAACATTCAGAGCTCTGGGAGAGAGACAGACATGTCCTAAACATTCAGAGCCATGAGAGAGAAAAACAGACAGGCTCTACACACACAAACCTATTGGAGGAGAGTAGGAAGATGAAGGGTTTGATGAAGATGAGGAAAGTGATGGTGATGCCATGTCAATCTCCATTGTCAATCATCCACCATGACACCCATTGCAAAAACCATTAGCTCAGTCTGTAATGTTTGTGTAGTATGATCTAAAATAAAGACGCGCGGCAACAAGGTTCTGGCTCCAGCCTGTTTATTAACCTAACCCTTGCATGTCCTACATAGGTACGGATACCCCCAAGGGACATCCTACTACATCTTCCCCTCTCCCATGAACAAGAACTCAACATGCATAACCACTGAAGCATAACTGAAGTGGAATTTGGAAACCAGTATTGTTCTCTAACATGCTACTTCCCATCCTGAAACCATATGAAAGCATTCAATCACACAGTATGAACATTAACTTAGGTACAGTCTCTTTTTGCTGGGTATGTTCCCCAGCAGTATGTTTTCTCTTCACGTAACATAGTCTTTCAGCCACTCTGGTGGCTTCACATCCCTTTTTGGGTGCGCTTGTGACTCTGTGAGCATTCTCTCTCCTTCACCCTCTTTTTGTGCATTTTCTGTGGCTTCGGTCTGTGTGGCTGGTAGATCTGGAAGAGCTCTGAGGTGTGTTTTGTTCCTTCGTACCTCTTCTGAGCCTGTGTCCACCACATAGGAGCGTGGGGCATCCGCTTTCCTCAGCACTATTGCTGGTGTCTTTGAGTTTGTAATCCACACGCGTTGACCTTCTGCCAGCTCTGGCCTCTCCTTAGCACGGTGTCTCCGATTAAAGTCTCCAGTTTGCATTTGTTTCAGACGTTTGTTCCTCTCAGCGAAGGCCTTTCTGTTAGGCCATCGGGGTTTAAGCTGAGCCGGCGAGACAGGCAATGGGGAACGCAGCCTCCTGCCCATCAGGAGCTCGGCAGGCGACGGCCCATGATGCAGTGGTGTAACTCTGTAAGATAACAGAGCCCTGTATGGATCCTTGTTCTTTTTCAGCAGTCCCTTGACTGTTTTCACAGCTCTCTCTGCCTCACCATTACTCTGTGCATGGTAGGGGCTACTGGTCACATGTATGAAGTCATATACTGCGGCAAAAGCAGAAAAGGAGCTCGCAGAGAACTGGGGAGCGTCATCTGTAACCAGGACCTCAGCGACCCCTTGCCTGGAAAAAAATAACACCAGCTGATGTGGTTATGGGTGTCTTTGCTATTTCAATGTATCTTCAGTAGTATTCTACCACTAGCAGATAAGTGTCATTTTTCCAATAGAACATATCCACCCCTACCTTTTGCCATGGCCGTTTTGGCAGCTCCGTTGCCATCATTGGCTCCGGATGACAAGGTTGACATTTTGTACAGACCTCACACTGGGCTACTAGCTTGGCAATCTGAGTACTCAGACCAAGCCACCACACTGACTGTTGAGCCCTCAGTCTGCATTTGGTTATCCCCATGTGTCCATCATGCACTCTGTCTAGCATTTCTGGTTGTAGCATTACTGGGATAACTATCCGTTGTCCTTTCATGAGAAGGTCTCCATTACAGTGGAAGTCACTTTGGTGCACCCAATAGGGCTTCAGCAGTTGAGGCAGTTCCTCCTGCCTGGGCCATCCCTTTTTGCACTGCTGCACTATCTGTTGGCAGATGTGGTCTCGTTGTTGCTCTTCTGTAATCTGCTGTAGTTTGGTCTGAGATGCAAGTAGACTGTCTCTTACTGCATTAATGGACACCTGTACCTCACCCTCCACACATTGCTCCTCCTCTGATAATGGACGTTTAATTGGGGCCCTGGAGAGTGTATCTGCTGTGATCAGTACCTTCCCTGGCACATACACCATCTTGTAGGTGAACCTCAGTAATCTGAGGCGGAAGCGCAGAACTCTGGGAGGCAAGTCGTCCAGTGCTTTTGTCCCTAACAACAGTGGTTTGTGGTCAGTCTCTGCTGTAAACTGCAGGCCAATAAGGTATTGGCTGAGCCTTTCACATGCCCATGTGATCGCCAACGCCTCCTTCTCCACTTGAGCATATCTTTGCTCTGTGTCGGATAAGCTTCGGGAGATGTATGCTATTAGACGCCACTCCATGTTGTCCTGCATCTGTGTGAGGACCGCCCCTAGCCCAAAGGATGATGCATCTGTGTGAGGACCGCCCCTAGCCCAAAGGATGATGCATCTGTGTGAGGACCGCCCCTAGCCCAAAGGATGATGCATCTGTGTGAGGACCGCCCCTAGCCCAAAGGATGATGCATCTGTGTGAGGACCGCCCCTAGCCCAAAGGATGATGCATCTGTGTAAGGACCGCCCCTAGCCCAAAGGATGATGCATCTGTGTGAGGACCGCCCCTAGCCCAAAGGATGATGCATCTGTGTGAGGACCGCCCTAGCCCAAAGGATGATGCATCTGTGTGGGGACCGCCCTAGCCCAAAGGATGATGCATCTGTGTGAGGACCGCCCCTAGCCCAAAGGATGATGCATCTGTGTGAGGACCGCCCCTAGCCCAAAGGATGATGCATCTGTGTGAGGACCGCCCCTAGCCCAAAGGATGATGCATCTGTGTGAGTACCGCCCCTAGCCCAAAGGATGATGCATCTGTGTGAGGACCGCCCCTAGCCCAAAGGATGATGCATCTGTGTGAGGACTGCCCCTAGCCCAAAGGATGATGCATCTGTGTGAGGACCGCCCCTAGCCCAAAGGATAATGCATCTGTGTGAGGACCGCCCCTTTCCCAAAGGATGATGCATCTGTGTGAGGACCGCCCCTAGCCCAAAGGATGATGCATCTGTGTGAGGACCGCCCCTAGCCCAAAGGATGATGCATCTGTGTGAGGACCGCCCCTAGCCCAAAGGATGATGCATCTGTGTGAGGACCGCCCCTAGCCCAAAGGATGATGCATCTGTGTGAGGACTGCCCCTAGCCCAAAGGATGATGCATCTGTGTGAGGACTGCCCCTAGCCCAAAGGATGATGCATCTGTGTGAGGACTGCCCCTAGCCCAAAGGATGATGCATCTGTGTGAGGACCGCCCCTAGCCCAAAGGATGATGCATCTGTGTGAGGACTGCCCCTTACCCAAAGGATGATGCATCTGTGTGAGGACTGCCCCTAGCCCAAAGGATGATGCATCTGCTGATACTTTTGTCTTAGCGTGTGGACGGTACTGGGCCAGCACTCTCTGTGAGGCCAGATCTCCTTCGATTTTGTCAAACGCGACCTGTTGCATGTGACCCCATGACCAGTCATTCACTTTGGCTAGTAAGTCTCTCAGGGATTTGGTTGTATCTGAGAACTGTGGGAGGAACTTAACCACATATGTGGCCATGTCTAAGAAGGTCCTGACTTCAGCCACATTCTGGGGTCTGGGCATATCTGTGATGGCGCTGATCTTCTCTGGGTCTGGCTCTATTCCAGCTGCACTGATTTTGTGTCCCAAGAACAAGACCTCTGAAAAAAAAAAAAAGTAAATTTTTCATTGAGTGTCAGGCCAGTCTCCTGGAGTCGGGTCAGAACTGCTGTGAGCCTTACATCATGTTCTGCTCTGTCCCTTACATCATGTTCTGCTCTGTCCCTTCCATCATGTTCTGCTCTGTCCCTTACATCATGTTCTGCTCTGTCCCTTACATCATGTTCTGCTCTGTCCCTTACATCATGTTCTGCTCTGTCCCTTCCATCATGTTCTGCTCTGTCCCTTCCATCATGTTCTGCTCTGTCCCTTACATCATCTTCTGCTCTGTCCCTTACATCATGTTCTGCTCTGTCCCTTCCTCATACGAGCACATCGTCCACGTGGACTATGACGCCACTCAGCCCATCCAACAGCTGGGACATGCGTCTTTGGAAATGCTCAGGACCGGAAGCGATTCCAAATAGCAAAACATTAAAACAGTAATGGCCAAACGGTGTTATAAACGTTGTGAGGGCCCTACTCTCTGATGACAGCGGTATCGACCAGAAACCTGAGCGGGCATCCAGCTTTGTGAAGACTTGTCAGCCATCCAAATGAGCCAGTGACTGCTCCACTGATGGTAAGATGTGTCTCTCTTTGCAGAGTGCCTCATTCAATTTAGTCATGTCCACACAGATCCTTATGTCCCCATTGGCGTTTGGGACCACTACCATCCCTGCACACCAGTGTGTGGGACTCTCTATTTTAGACACCGCCCCAATTTCTTCCATCCTCCCCAACTCTTCCTTTACTCTGGCCAGTAAAGGGACACCCGGCGGGGGGTGGTAAGGGCATAGGGGACAGCATCCTCTTTCAGGCAGATTTTGTAGTGACCTTCTATCCTTCCTAGACCAGAAAACACTTTTGGGAATTTCTTTTTGAAAACCTCACCTGGGTCCTCCAGTTCGCTCACTCTCTCAATGAGTTGCAATGCTTCAATTGCTGGCAGCCCCAGCAACGGTCTGGCTAGAGAGTCAATGACGAAGACAGGCTGCATGGCACTTTTGTCTTTACTCTCCAGTTTAATCACCAACTGCCCTACCAGTGGTAAAATGTTATTACTGGGCCCGTACAGTGTTTTGTTTGTAGAGAGCAAAGGGCCATCTCTGCTATAGCTATACAGCCGAGTTGGGATAGCTGTCACTGCTGCCCCAATGTCTAGTTTAAATGACACAACCTCCCCATTGAGTTTAATGTCTGAATGCCAGCCAGTATTGTTTCCCTTTACTTCTCCCAGAAAGATGCTGTCCTGCTGTACCTCCTCTGAAACCTCATGCATTTGCTTTAATCGACAGACAGCTGAAAAGTGTCCTCTCCTGTGACATTTCCTACATTCAGCATCCTTTGCTGGGCAATCTTTCCATCTGTGGAAAGGGGATTTCCCACATTTGCGACAAACACTTGAACTAGCTACTGGTGCTGTCTGTGATTGTTTTCTCCACGTCTGTCTCTGTTCTGTGTTCCCCTCCGTTGTTTTAGCTCTGTATGAAAATGAATGTATTTCCTCACTCTCTTCGTTCTGCAAGGAGCTGCTGTCACGCAGAATCGACGGCTGTCTTTTTACTGTCTCACTCTGCCTAACCTGGTTTACAGCTTTGGACAAGGTAAGCTGGGAATCCAACTGTAACTTTTCAGAAAGTGATATATTTCTTATTCCGACTACAATCCGATCTCGGGAGCGCGCCAAACTGACAATGGTCTGCTAGTTTGTGAACAGCTGTGATAAAACTGTCGGTGGTCTCACCCTGCTCCTGTTTGCGCAAATTAAACATAGCTCTCTCAAATATAATGTTGTGTCTCCCTTCAAAATGCGTTTCAAAACAGTCTTTAATAACGGCACTGTAGTTAAGTTTCTCTTCCTCGGTCAACGTTGAAGCATTTAATATATCCTCGGCATCATCACCCATAGAGTAGATCAGTGTATTAAATTGAAATGCCTCATTTTTCACGTTTAAGCATGATGCTACCCTGTACCTTTCAAAGCGCCTGATGCTACCCTGTACCTTTCAAAGCGCCTGATGCTACCCTGTACCTTTCAAAGCGCCTGATGCTACCCTGTAACTTTCAAAGCGCCTGATGCTACTCTGTACCTTTCAAAGCGCCTGATGCTACCCTGTACCTTTCAAAGCGCCTGATGCTACCCTGTACCTTTCAAAGCGCCTGATGCTACCCTGTACCTTTCAAAGCGCCTGATGCTACCCTGTACCTTTCAAAGCGCCTGATGCATTTTGGCCCGTTTTGAATGTCCATACAAACAACATTCTCTAATGCGAAATCCATCAGCACTAGCCACTGGCCTGTCCATGTTTGTGCCAGAGCCCGTTGAACTTGGAGTCGCAAACCCTGAAATCCCGCCAGCTTCTTCCTCTTGCAACATGTTGCTTAGCAGTAGCTTAGTCCTTGCTCGTTAGCTAGCAAAATAATGATATGCGCTGTTTTTATCTCCAACACTGTGCCCTCCCTGCTTTGAAACAGCCTGAATGTATGATTTACTTGGTACCTCCTTCATGTTTATGTGAATTTTAAAACCACTTCTGACACCATGTAGTATGATCTTAAATAAAGACGCGTGACAACGAGGTTCTAGCTCCAGCCTGTTTATTAACCTAACCCTCGCATGTCCTACATAGGTACGGATACCCCCAAGGGACATCCTACTACAGTTTGGACCCAAAATCTCTGTGCAGTTGTAGCCTTAGCAGATTGAAAGATTAAGGGTGGCTTCAAAGCAAAACCCATGAAATGCAGCGTTGCGATGTGGCGGCAACTACTGGGGAGAAATGATTAGTAAAAACACTGCTCTCTGTTTTCAATTGGTTGACGGACAGTACAGCACAACACTAGGCCCTTACCCACAATGCACTCCTCCCATTGAAAACCTGATATTTGCGTCATTGCGTCATGTAAAGACATGTTACCGCGGAAACAATGTCAACAACTATGAGTTGAAAACCCAGTCTTCAGTCAGCTCAACTGTCCTACAACACAATATTCTATAACTGGCGAGTTTTGTCTCAGATACTGTGTGGGGAGGCTAGTCTACATGACAGATACTGTGTGGGGAGGCTAGTCTACATGACAGATACAGTGTAGGGAGGCTAGTCTACATGACAGATACTGTGTGGTGAGGCTAGTCTACATGACAGCTACTGTGTGGGGAGGCTAGTCTACATGACAGCTACTGTGTGGGGAGGCTAGTCTACATGACAGATACTGTGTGGTGAGGCTAGTCTACATGACAGATACTGTGTGGTGAGGCTAGTCTACATGACAGATACTGTGTGGTGAGGCTAGTCTACATGACAGATACTGTGAAGGGAGGTTAATCTACATGACAGATACAGTGTAGGGAGGCTAGTCTACATGACAGATACTGTGTGGTGAGGCTAGTCTACATGACAGATACTGTGTGGTGAGGCTAGTCTACATGACAGATACTGTGTGGTGAGGCTAGTCTACATGACAGCTACTGTGTGGGGAGGCTAGTCTACATGACAGATACAGTGTGGTGCGGCTAGTCTACATGACAAATACAGTGTAGGGAGGCTAGTCTACATGACAGATACTGTGTGGTGAGGCTAGTCTACATGACAGATACAGTGTGGGGAGGCTAGTCTACATGACAGATACAGTGTAGGGAGGCTAGTCTACATGACAGATACAGTGTAGGGAGGCTAGTCTACATGACAGATACAGTGTAGGGAGGCTAGTCTACATGACAGATACTGTGTGGTGAGGCTAGTCTACATGACAGATACTGTGTGGTGAGGCTAGTCTACATGACAGATACAGTGTGGGGAGGCTAGTCTACATGACAGATACAGTGTAGGGAGGCTAGTCTACATGACAGATACAGTGTGGGGAGGCTAGTCTACATGACAGATACAGTGTAGGGAGGCTAGTCTACATGACAGATACTGTGAAGGGAGGTTAATCTACATGACAGCTACTGTGTGGGGAGGCTAGTCTATATGACAGATACTGTGTGGGGAGGCTAGTCTACATGACAGATACTGTGAAGGGAGGTTAATCTACATGACAGATACAGTGTAGGGAGGCTAGTCTACATGACAGATACTGTGTGGTGAGGCTAGTCTACATGACAGCTACTGTGTGGGGAGGCTAGTCTATATGACAGATACTGTGTGGGGAGGCTAGTCTACATGCCAGATACAGTGTAGGGAGGCTAGTCTACATGACAGATACTGTGTGGTGAGGCTAGTCTACATGACAGCTACTGTGTGGGGAGGCTAGTCTACATGACAGCTACTGTGTGGGGAGGCTAGTCTACATGACAGATACTGTGTGGTGAGGCTAGTCTACATGACAGATACTGTGTGGTGAGGCTAGTCTACATGACAGATACTGTGTGGTGAGGCTAGTCTACATGACAGATACTGTGAAGGGAGGTTAATCTACATGACAGATACAGTGTAGGGAGGCTAGTCTACATGACAGATACTGTGTGGTGAGGCTAGTCTACATGACAGATACTGTGTGGTGAGGCTAGTCTACATGACAGATACAGTGTAGGGAGGCTAGTCTACATGACAGATACTGTGTGGTAAGGCTAGTCTACATGACAGATACAGTGTAGGGAGGCTAGTCTACATGACAGATACTGTGTGGGGAGGCTAGTCTACATGACAGATACAGTGTGGTGAGGCTAGTCTACATGACAGATACAGTGTAGGGAGGCTAGTCTACATGACAGATACTGTGTGGTGAGGCTAGTCTACATGACAGATACAGTGTGGGGAGGCTAGTCTACATGACAGATACAGTGTAGGGAGGCTAGTCTACATGACAGATACAGTGTAGGGAGGCTAGTCTACATGACAGATACAGTGTAGGGAGGCTAGTGTACATGACAGATACAGTGTAGGGAGGCTAGTCTACATGACAGATACTGTGTGGTGAGGCTAGTCTACATGACAGATACTGTGTGGTGAGGCTAGTCTACATGACAGATACTGTGTGGTGAGGCTAGTCTACATGACAGATACAGTGTGGGGAGGCTAGTCTACATGACAGATACAGTGTAGGGAGGCTAGTTTACATGACAGATACTGTGAAGGGAGGTTAATCTACATGACAGATACAGTGTGGGGAGGCTAGTCTACATGACAGATACTGTGTGGGGAGGCTAGTCTACATGACAGATACTGTGTGGTGAGGCTAGTCTACATGACAGATACAGTGTGGGGAGGCTAGTCTACATGACAGATACAGTGTAGGGAGGCTAGTCTACATGACAGATACTGTGAAGGGAGGTTAATCTACATGACAGATACAGTGTGGGGAGGCTAGTCTACATGACAGATACTGTGTGGGGAGGCTAGTCTACATGACAGATACTGTGTGGTGAGGCTAGTCTACATGACAGATACAGTGTAGGGAGGCTAGTCTACATGACAGATACAGTGTGGGGAGGCTAGTCTACATGACAGATACTGTGTGGGGAGGCTAGTCTACATGACAGATACTGTGTGGGGAGGCTAGTCTACATGACAGATACAGTGTGGGGAGGCTAGTCTACATGACAGATACAGTGTGGGGAGGCTAGTCTACATGACAGATACTGTGTGGTGAGGCTAGTCTACATGACAGATACAGTGTGGGGAGGCTAGTCTACATGACAGATACAGTGTAGGGAGGCTAGTCTACATGACAGATACAGTGTAGGGAGGCTAGTCTACATGACAGATACTGTGTGGTGAGGCTAGTCTACATGACAGATACTGTGTGGTGAGGCTAGTCTACATGACAGATACAGTGTGGGGAGGCTAGTCTACATGACAGATACAGTGTAGGGAGGCTAGTCTACATGACAGATACAGTGTGGGGAGGCTAGTCTACATGACAGATACAGTGTAGGGAGGCTAGTCTACATGACAGATACTGTGTGGTGAGGCTAGTCTACATGACAGATACTGTGTGGTGAGGCTAGTCTACATGACAGATACAGTGTGGGGAGGCTAGTCTACATGACAGATACAGTGTAGGGAGGCTAGTCTACATGACAGATACTGTGAAGGGAGGTTAATCTACATGACAGATACTGTGTGGGGAGGCTAGTCTACATGACAGATACAGTGTAGGGAGGCTAGTCTACATGACAGATACTGTGAAGGGAGGTTAATCTACATGACAGATACAGTGTAGGGAGGCTAGTCTACATGACAGATACTGTGTGGTGAGGCTAGTCTACATGACAGATACAGTGTAGGGAGGCTAGTCTACATGACAGATACAGTGTGGGGAGGCTAGTCTACATGACAGATACTGTGTGGGGAGGCTAGTCTACATGACAGATACTGTGTGGGGAGGCTAGTCTACATGACAGATACAGTGTGGGGAGGCTAGTCTACATGACAGATACAGTGTGGGGAGGCTAGTCTACATGACAGATACTGTGTGGTGAGGCTAGTCTACATGACAGATACAGTGTGGGGAGGCTAGTCTACATGACAGATACAGTGTAGGGAGGCTAGTCTACATGACAGATACAGTGTAGGGAGGCTAGTCTACATGACAGATACTGTGTGGTGAGGCTAGTCTACATGACAGATACTGTGTGGTGAGGCTAGTCTACATGACAGATACAGTGTGGGGAGGCTAGTCTACATGACAGATACAGTGTAGGGAGGCTAGTCTACATGACAGATACAGTGTGGGGAGGCTAGTCTACATGACAGATACAGTGTAGGGAGGCTAGTCTACATGACAGATACTGTGTGGTGAGGCTAGTCTACATGACAGATACTGTGTGGTGAGGCTAGTCTACATGACAGATACAGTGTGGGGAGGCTAGTCTACATGACAGATACAGTGTAGGGAGGCTAGTCTACATGACAGATACTGTGAAGGGAGGTTAATCTACATGACAGATACTGTGTGGGGAGGCTAGTCTACATGACAGATACAGTGTAGGGAGGCTAGTCTACATGACAGATACTGTGAAGGGAGGTTAATCTACATGACAGATACAGTGTAGGGAGGCTAGTCTACATGACAGATACTGTGTGGTGAGGCTAGTCTACATGACAGATACAGTGTAGGGAGGCTAGTCTACATGACAGATACAGTGTGGGGAGGCTAGTCTACATGCCAGATACAGTGTAGGGAGGCTAGTCTACATGACAGATACTGTGTGGTGAGGCTAGTCTACATGACAGATACAGTGTGGGGAGGCTAGTCTACATGACAGATACAGTGTAGGGAGGCTAGTCTACATGACAGATACTGTGTGGGGAGGCTAGTCTACATGATATATATTTATTTATTTGGTTAAACATGGAGCTCAACACAGCTGGGAGTTGAAGTTTAGGCATGAACTCCAAATTCGTTAGTTTAGGCGTTAACTCAGAATGGTTAAGGTTTGGGTTAGGCTTAAGACAAAAATATAAAAACAACTCTATCGCTGGATTCAATATTGCAACCTTTGGAATCAAAAGCAGATGCTTTTGCACATCCAGTATCCCTGTCCACAACGCCGTAGCAAAACAGAAACCTACTTGAAGGTAGCAGCTCTCACTGTTGCCCCTAGCGTCCGGTTTCCATATCATTTTCCAACGTCCTCAGACATGAATGGATGTCGAATACTGATTTGTATCATGGGTGACCTGGCTGACAGAGGTAGAGAGAGAGAGGTGGAGAGACGTAGACAAAGAGGTAGAGAGAGAGAGGTAGAGAGACGTAGACAAGGAGGTAGAGAGAGAGAGGTAGAGAGACGTAGACAAAGAGGTAGAGAGAGAGAGGTGGAGAGACGTAGACAAAGAGGTAGAGAGAGAGAGGTAGAGAGACGTAGACAAAGAGGTAGAGAGAGAGAGGTAGAGAGACGTAGACAAAGAGGTAGAGAGAGAGAGGTAGAGAGACGTAGACAAAGAGGTAGAGAGAGAGAGGTAGAGAGACGTAGACAAAGAGGTAGAGAGAGAGAGGTAGAGAGACGTAGACAAAGAGGTAGAGAGAGAGAGGTAGAGAGACGTAGACAAAGAGGTAGAGAGAGAGAGGTAGAGAGACGTAGACAAAGAGGTAGAGAGAGAGGTAGAGAGACGTAGACAAAGAGGTAGAGAGAGAGAGGTGGAGAGACGTAGACAAAGAGGTAGAGAGAGAGAGGTAGAGAGACGTAGACAAGGAGGTAGAGAGAGAGAGAGAGAGGTAGAGAGACGTAGACAAAGAGGTAGAGAGAGAGGTAGAGAGACGTAGACAAAGAGGTAGAGAGAGAGAGAGGTAGAGAGACGTAGACAAAGAGGTAGAGAGAGAGAGAGGTAGAGAGACGTAGACAAAGAGGTAGAGAGAGAGAGAGGTAGAGAGACGTAGACAAAGAGGTAGAGAGAGAGAGAGGTAGAGAGACGTAGACAAAGAGGTAGAGAGAGAGATGTAGAGAGACGTAGACAAAGAGGTAGAGAGAGAGAGAGGTAGAGAGACGTAGACAAAGAGGTAGAGAGAGAGAGAGGTAGAGAGACGTAGACAAAGAGGTAGAGAGAGAGATGTAGAGAGACGTAGACAAAGAGGTAGAGAGAGAGAGGTAGAGAGACGTAGACAAAGAGGTAGAGAGAGAGAGGTAGAGAGACGTAGACAAAGAGGTAGAGAGAGTGGTAGAGAGACGTAGACAAAGAGGTAGAGAGAGAGAGGTAGAGAGACGTAGACAAAGAGGTAGAGAGAGAGAGGTGGAGAGACGTAGACAAAGAGGTAGAGAGAGTGGTAGAGAGGTAGAGAGAGAGGTAATGAGAGGTGGAGAGGTAGAGAGAGTGGTAGAGAGATGTAGACAAAGAGGTAGAGAGAGAGGTAGAGAGACGTAGACAAAGAGGTAGAGAGAGAGAGGTAGAGAGAGAGAGGTAGAGAGACGTAGACAAAGAGGTAGAGAGAGAGAGGTAGAGAGAGAGAGGTAGAGAGAGAGAGGTAGAGAGAGAGAGGTAGAGAGACGTAGACAAAGAGGTAGAGAGAGAGAGGTAGAGAGACGTAGACAAAGAGGTAGAGAGAGTGGTAGAGAGACGTAGACAAAGAGGTAGAGAGAGTGGTAGAGAGGTAGAGAGAGAGGTAATGAGAGGTGGAGAGGTAGAGAGAGTGGTAGAGAGATGTAGACAAAGAGGTAGAGAGAGAGGTAGAGAGACGTAGACAAAGAGGTAGAGAGAGAGAGGTAGAGAGAGAGAGGTAGAGAGAGAGAGGTAGAGAGAGTGGTAGACAAAGAGGTAGAGAGAGAGAGGTAGAGAGAGAGAGGTAGAGAGATGTAGACAAAGAGGTAGAGAGAGAGAGGTAGAGAGAGCGGTGGAGAGGTAATGAGAGGTGGAGAGGTAGAGAGAGAGAGGTAGAGAGAGCGGTGGAGAGGTAATGAGAGGTGGAGAGGTAGAGAGAGAGAGGTAGAGAGAGCGGTGGAGAGGTAATGAGAGGTGGAGAGGTAGAGAGAGAGAGGTAGAGAGAGCGGTGGAGAGGTAATGAGAGGTGGAGAGGTAGAGAGAGAGAGGTAGAGAGAGCGGTGGAGAGGTAATGAGAGGTGGAGAGGTAATGAGAGGTCATGTATCTGATGCAGCAGGTCATCTGATATGCTCTGTTAATCACTCCCTTGGTTAAATTGATCGGAGCCGCTCTACATAAGGAACATTGATCAATCTAGCCAAGTGAAAGAGACACAGCAGCTCAATTTGGGAAGAGCCAGAGCCATATAGATTAACTCAGTCTGGCAAGTTTAGTTGAAGATTCATAATATGTTTTTTGCGTTTTAGAAGCTTTGAGAATGTTCTAAGAAGGCAACTTAGAAAGTAGAGTGTGAGAAATATCTGACCAGTCTGCTCTCTATCCCTATCGTTCTCCCATTACCTGCTCTCTCTTTCATTCACTAACTGTAGCTCAAATGTAGTCAGTCACTCTTTCTCGGGACAGTTACTACCATCTTGACCAAATGCTCACAAATTCCACACTGATGGTGTCTGAAAACCCGCCTTTATATTACCCACAGATTCACAGGTTAAATTCAGTTGACAAATGTTAAATTCACCTATAAGAGTTGTTGATGGGGTTGAGCTGACCTCAATGACATATTTGATATTCTAATGTGGGGATCATCAACTAGATTCAGCCGCGGGCTGATGTTTTTTGGTGTTGAGATGATGGTCGGAACATAATTACAAATAATTTGGAGTCTGCAAATTGACGGCAAGAAGCCCAGAAAGATATAAGAAGCCCAGAAAGATATAAGAAGCCCAGAAAGATATAAGAAGCCCAGAAAGATATAAGAAGCCCAGAAAGATATAAGAAGCCCAGAAAGATATAAGAAGCCCAGAAAGATACAAGAAGCCCAGAAAGATATAATGCTTGACTAAAACATAATCGTATGAGACCGTGCTTACATTTGTATATGATCATTTGTCTCTATTAAAGGGGAATACTTGGAAATAAAATCACCTGTGGGACAAAATGGGTCAGTTACTTTCTAAATGCAATCCGGTACTAGTTACCCGTCCAAAATTATAATCATTGATGTAACTTTTGGAATACCCAAACTCAGTAACGTAATGTGATTACATTCAGTTACTTTTAGATTACTTTCCCCTTAAGAAGAAGGCAAAAATGTATGTTACCAATTGAACATCTATTGCAGGATAAACCAATGTTACATTTTACACAGCTGGCCATATATGGATGTTACATTTGACTTTATGGGTTGGTTATGTAGTCTTCTTCTAACCCATCGCTTTCTACCACATATAATAATACGATGCAATGATATCTTTACATTAATATATATCATTTATAAGTCAAAAAATGGATGTAGTAACTACAGATTGCCCCTTTAAGTCTATCAAAATTGTGTGAGTTTGAGCATGTGTCCATGTGTCCAGCATTTGTCCACTGTCTGTCCACTGGTTTCAAAAACATTGATTGATGGGCATTGTTCACTTCTTGAATTCAACCATTTTGGGGTTCAAATACACATTTAGATTTGTGAACCGCCGTCCACAACAACCACAATACGTAAGATGCAAATAGCTAAATGAGAGAGCAGCAGTGTGATTCACATCAATGCGCTATGTAGATATCAATATGTGATATCCGTATCGCCGTAGACTACACCACTGCTGTCATCCTTACCTCCAAGCGTTTATTCTAATTGGATAATCTTTGGAGGTCGACAGGTCGCACCATTGGAAGACATAGCTTGGACTGTTGCCTACAAAAAGCCTATTCCTTCTTTTTTGCAGCGATTCATCCAACACATTTGGTGTTCATCATAGCGGTCTCTGATTTGTGGTCAGACTCGCTCAAATAGAACAAACTTAAACTTCCGCCTTTTTTCAATTATGATTTGAATGTCTTTGAAAAAACAGAGAAGTGTCAAAGATTTATTTGAGCAAGCATCCTTTCTGAATTTAAAAGTAATCCTAAAGTAATCATCTAGTTTTTCAAAATTACAGATGAAGTCAGAAGTTTACATACACCTTAGCCAAATACATTTAAACTCAGTTTTTCACAATTCTTGACATTTAATCCTAGTAAAAGTTCCCTGTCTTAGGTCAGTTAGGATCACCACTTTATTTTAAGAATGTGAAATGTCAGAATAATAGAGAGAGAGTAGAGAGAATGATTTATTTCAGCTTTTATTTCTTTCATCACATTCCCAGTGGGTCACTCAATTAATAATTGGTAGCATTGCCTTTAAATTGTTTAACTTAGTCAAACGTTTCGGGTAGCCTTCCACAAGCTTCCCACAATAAGTTGGGGGAATTTTGGCCCATTTCTCCTGACAGAACTGGTGTATCTGAGTCAGGTTTGTAGGCCTCTTTGCTCGCACATGCTTTTTCAGTTCTGCCCGCACATTTTCTATAGGATCGAGGTCAGGGCTTTTTGATGGCCACTCCAATACCTTGACTTTGTTGTTCTTAAGCCATTTTGCCACAACTTTGGAAGTATGCTTGGGGTCATTGTCTATTTGGAAGACCCATTTGCGACCAAGCTTCAACTTCCTGACTGATGTCTTGAGATGTTGCTTCAATATATCCAGATAATTTTCCTCCCTCATGATGCCATCTTTTTTTGTGAAGTGAACCAGTCCCTCTTACAGCAAAGCACCCCCACAACATGATGCTGCCACCCCCATGCTTCACTGTTGGGATGGTGTTTTTCGGCTTGCAAGCCTCCAACCTTTTTCCTCCAAATATAACAATGGGCATTATGGCCAAACAGTTCTATTTTTGTTCCATCAGACCAGAGGATATTTCTCCCAAAAAGTACAATCTTTGTCCGCATGTGCAGTTGCAGACCGTAATCTGGCTTTTTATGCCGTTTTCTCTAGCAGTGGCTTCTTCCTTTCTGTGCGGCCTTTCAGGTTATGCCGATATAGGACTTGTTTTACTGTGGATATAGATACTTTTCTACCCATTTCCCCCAGCATCTTCACAAGATCCTTTGCTGTTGTTCTGGGATTGATTTGCACTTTTAACACCAAAGTACATTCATCTCTAGGAGACAGAATGCGTCTCCTTCCTGAGCTCTATAACAGCTGCGTGGTCCCATGGTGTTTATACTTGTGAAAGATTGTTTGTACAGATGAACGTGGTACCTTTGGCTGATTTCCTTTGATTTTCCCATGATGTCAAGCAAAGAGGCCCTGAGTTTGAAGGTAGGCCTTGAAATAGATTCACAGGTTTACCTCCAATTGACTCACATTATGTCAATTAGACTGTCAGTAGCTTCTAAAGCCATGACATCATTTTCTGGAATTTTCCAAGCTGTTTAAAGGCACAGTCAACTTAGTGTATATTTACTTCTGATCCACTGGAATTGTGATATAATCTGTCTGTAAACAATTTGTTCTAAACTGACTTTTCTGGTTAAATAAAAAAAATAAAAAATGTACAAGCCCTTAATAACCAACAGCGCAGTTCACGAAGAGTTAAGAAAATATTTACCAAGTAGACTAAAATAAAAAGTAATAATAAAAAGTAACACAATAAGAATAACAATAACAAGGCTAAATACAGGGGGCACCAGTACCTAGTTAGTGTGTGGGGGTACAGGTTAGTTGAAGTAATTTGTACATGTAGGTGGGGGTGAATTGACTATGCATAGATGTCCCTTTAAGAGCAGCATAGCAGGGAGGACTTGAGTGCTGATGACACGTTGCGGAAATGAAAGTTAACTTGTGAGCAGGAATTCAATATGGTTACGAACTCTCTCCTACTCTTTACCCAAGTTTCACAAGGTCTACCTTTCGTCAAGTCAAAGAGGAGTAAGCACACTCAGGTGAGTAAAGAGAGACAGAGATATTTACCTGGAATTCTGCCATAATCCCTGCACTTCCTGTTCTTCCTCCTGTGTTCCACTTTTGGAAAATTCTGATAACATCAAGACAGCCTAGTATCAGATCATAAGTCACCTTCTCCAAACAGTAAAGGGGCAATAGGCAGTTGCTACATCCATTTTTTGACTTAGAAATTAATGATATATATATATATACACTACCATTCAAAAGTTTGGGGTCACTTCACAATGTTCTTGTTTTGAAAGAAAAGCAACATTTTCTTGTCCATTAAAATAACATCAAATTGATCGGAAATACAGTGTAGACATTGTTAATGTTGTAAATGACTATTGTATGTAGCTCAAAACGGCAGATTTTTTTAATGGAATATTTACATAGGCCCATTATCAGCAACCATCACTCACTCCAATGGCACGTTGTGTTATCTAATCCAAATTTTAAAAGGCTAATTGATCCTTAGAAAACCCTTTTGCAATTATGTTAACACAGCTGAAAACTGTTATCTGATAAAAGAAGCAACAAAATGGGCCTTCTTTAGATGAGTTGAGTATCTGGAGCATCAGTGGGTTCAATTACAGGCTCAAAAATGCCAGAAACAAAGAACTTTCTTCTGAAACTCGTCCGTCTATTGTTGTTCTGAGAAATGAAGGCTATTCCATGCGGCCCCGGTGCACAACTGAGCAAGAGGACAAGTACATTAGAGTGTCTAGTATGAGAAACAGATGCCTCAATAGTCCTCAACTGGCAGCTTCATTAAATAGTACCCACAAAACACCCATCTCAACGTCAACAGTGTGAAGAGCCGACTCCGGTATGCTGGCCTTCTAGGCAGAGTTGCAAAGAAAAAGCCACATCTCAGACTGGCCAAAAAAAAGAAAAGATTAAGATGGGCAAAAGAACACAGACACTGGACAGAGCATCCCGGAGTCGCCTCTTCACTGTTGACGTTGAGACTAGTGTTTTGTACTTATCCTCTTGCTCAGTTGTGCAACAGGACCTACCACTCCTCTTTCTATTCTGATTAGAACCCGTTTGCGCTGTTCTGTGAAGGGACTTTCATTTTGACTTGAGCTGCTAAGCAGAGAGGAAGTGGGAAAGCTGAGTTAGAAAGCTGATTGAATTTACCTGGGTAAGAGTACAGTACACTCTTGTCTTAACTCCTTCTCTTTATGATAAAAAGCTTTGTCTATCTCTAAAAACAATGTCAAAACTGTCAAAATTGTTTTGATATCACTACAAAAATGATCTTACATCTAACAATACATTTAGTATTCTGAAAGTTAATTACTGTGTAACGATGACTCATTACAGGAATGTCTATACTGTTTAACGTTGATTCATTCCAGGAAGTATTTTATAGTTATTTTATTGTGTTCCAGAAATGGCGTCCTCTAGCCGTCTCCTGTCTGAAGAGCAGTTCCAGTGCTCTATCTGTCTGGATGTGTTCACTGAGCCTGTCTCAACTCCATGTGGACACAACTTCTGCAAGGTCTGTATCAGCGGATACTGGGATACAACTGACCTGTGCCAGTGTCCAATGTGTAAGAGGACATTCTACACAAGACCAGAGCTCAATATCAACACAGCATTCCGAGATGTTGTAGATTATGTTAACAGGATCAGGGTCAAAAACAGAGAAAAGTCCCCTGCTGAGGCTGGAGAAGTGGTCTGTGACATCTGCACGAGGATGAAGCTCAAGGCCTTGAAGTCCTGCCTGGAGTGTCAGACCTCTTTCTGTGAGACTCACCTGCAGCCTCATCAGAGAGTCACCGGCCTGAAAAGGCACAAGCTAATAGACCCCGTTGAGAACATGGAAGACAGGATGTGTAAGAAGCATGACAGACAGCTGGAGCTGTTCTGTAGGACCGACCAGACTTGTGTGTGTCAGTTCTGCACTGAGGCAGACCACAAGACTCACCACACCGTCCCTCTAGAGAAAGAGTTTGGAGAGAGGAAGGCTCAGCTGGTGAAGACGGAGCAACATGTATGGCAGATGATCCAGGAGCGACTAGAGAAGGTGCAGAAGATCAAACATTCAGTAGAGTTCAGCAAGATAGATACACAGAGAGTGATGGCAGACAGTCTGCAGGTTTTCACTGATCTGATGGATTCCATTGAGAAAAGCAAGAAGGAGCTCATTGAGGAGGTTGAGGAGAAGCAGAAAGCAGCAGAGAATCAGGCTGAAGGGTTTATTAAAGAGCTGGAGCAGGAAATCAATGACCTACGTAGGAGACACACTGAGTTGGAACAGCTCTCACACACCGAGGACCACCTCCACCTCCTCCAGACCTTCCCATCCCTGTACACCACTCCAAACATCAAGGACTGGTCTGAGATCAGTGTTTACAGTGAGACGTGTGTGGGGAATTTGAGGAGTGTTTTGAGAAGCTTTGTGTCTGAGCTGGAAAAGACAGTGAGGAGAGCATTTTCTGAAAAATTCAATAATGCAATGGAGGACTTTCATGACGTCAATCTGAAAAAGATGCAGCAGTATGCAGTGGATGTGACTCTGGACCCTGATACAGCCTATGACAGGGTCGTCCAATCTAAGGACAAGAAACAGTTGAGAAAAGGAAGAAAAAATCTCCCTGACAACACAGATAGGTTTCGTTGAAGTTAGTCTGTCCTGTGAAGAGAGGGCTTCTCCTCAGCGAGATTCTACTATGAGGTGTAGGTGGAGGAGAGGACTTGCTGGAAGTTAAGGGTAGTAATTCCAATTTGATTTGCAGTGTTGTTTCTACACATTAATCACGTTGAGTCAAAATGAGGGAATGACCTTTGAGGTTTTTGGATTGAAGTTTACACACCTTGAGTGATATATAGAAACGTGCTGAATGATGTATGAAGGAGTGTATTGTTGTTTGTTTGTTTGATTGTTTGTTTGTTTTGTTTGATAAATATCACCAGATTGGGTCTGCTGGATGATCGAGATTACACCCTAAGGATTAGTGGTGACTCTGCAATGAGGTTGACAGTGTGTGTCATATTGGGAGTATAAGCCAATTTGGAAAAATTGTTTCAACAGAATGTGTTGTTACTCGCTTTGACATGTGTTTTAGAGATTTTCATTGGGAATATTGGTAGTAACAAACGGTGTTTGTTTGAATTTCTTGAAACGCTTGACTGGATTTCCTGAATCAGAGATTCACTGAAATGAATTGTTGTTCTGAATTGTCCTTTCTCAAAGTGATGGTGACTACAGATGGTATCTAAATGCATGGAAGAGATAATTTGACCAAACGGTGTAGACCTCAAAACCCCCTCTAACCGGCTGAAGATATGGCGCTCAGTTCGGCCCTGTCCTGCACCACTTCTATCAAGAGACCTGAGTCTGAGCCAGCAACCGGTGTACAGCATCCAGTTGAAGTTATCAACTGCCTTTTCTCTCATGCCCTTCTCTCAAGAGTGTGACAGGAGTCCACATGGAGTGAGCATGGAGAGATCCATTCCAAAACTTCTCTTATGTTGCCGGTATACTGGTTGACAAATGGACAATACACAATAGGAGTTGTGGTGGGACTCAAGTGAGACATTGAAATTGGGACATTGTCATGGGCCATCCACTTTGAACTGTGAAGCTATCTGAAGAAAAATGAAAAAATGCCAGAAGATTGAATGCCGGGAAACGGAGGGGGTTGGTCAACTGTGCCCGTAAATATTTTAAACTTTTCTGAAATAGTTTATTTTGGGGTATCAGTTTGATTGTGGAGGTCTACACACTGCTAAATGTATAGCAATTTAGGCTAAGAATGCATTGAGATAGTGATCTGTAATTAATCATGATGAGAGAGTTAATACTAGAATTTTGAGATTAATATTTTGTATGTTAATATAAATGTACATTCTGCCAGTGTTGATGTGTTAAATTGAGGGTTTACATTTTGAGTGATAGAACCAATGTGAATGCTATTCTCAACATGCCTTGGTGAATGGAAAGGTGATCTCTGATCGTGAGAGGGAAACTGATCCTAATCTATTTGACCTATATCCATTACCAAAATGAAATGTTTAATGATAATACTCAGGAATTATAGCAGGTTTGTGCTAATGGTGCATAGCCATAGGTGTTGCCTTATAAATAGTGGGATTGTGATGCTAGTCCTGGGTTATGTTCATTGGGCAGTAAATGGAAGAAATGTTACTTAAAACATCTTAAGGATTAGCCACTTTTTTTCAATTTTCACCGAAAATGAAATACCCGAATCTCACTGCTTGTAGCTCAGGATCTGAAGCAAGGATATGCATATTCTTGGTACCATTTGAAAGGACACACTTTGAGGTATAATATAACACAATAGATCTGGTAAAAGATAATACAAAGAAAAAAACAACCATTCTTTTTTTGAACCATCATCTTTGAAATGCAAGGGAAAGGCCATACTGTATTATTCAAGCCCAGGTGCAATTTAGATTTTGGCCACTAGATGGCATCAGTGTATGTGCATAGTTTTAGACTGATCCAATGAACCATTGCATTTCTGTTAAATTTGTTTTAGCAAGCATGCTCAAATGTTCCTAATTTGTTTATTAATACATTTTTTATGTTCAAAATTGTGCAGCCATGACTAAGCATTCTTAGAGACCAGCTATGTAAGTAACAGCATTTTTTTGTAAAGGTCACTCTACTCTGCCCAACGGTCAAGTGTTGGGCTGACTAGTCTCATTATTTCAATAATTAATCAATATTAAATAAAGAATTGTTTGACGAAATGACAAAGTCTCTATCAGTATGAATTTCCACGACAAAGTCACTCTGAATAAGAGTGTCTGCTAAATTACTCAAATGTAATGTCAAAATGATTCTGTTGAAAACAACGGGTGGACATTTTGGAAGCAGTTGTAACGTCGTTCTTCGTTTGTGGAAAGAGAGTCGGACCGAAATGCAGCGTGGTGGTTACTCATGACTTTAATGACTGAAGAGCGAAACATGAAATAACTATTACATATACAAAAACAACAAACGGAACGAGAAAACCTATACAGCCTATCTGGTGAAACTACACAGAGACAGGAACAATCACTCACGAAATACAAAGCGAAACTCAGGCTACCTAAATACGGTTCCCAATCAGAGACAACGAGAATCACCTGACTCTGATTGAGAACCGCCTCAGGCAGCCAAGCCTATACAACACCCCTAATCAGCCGCGATCCCAAATACTACAAACCCCAATACGAAAATACAATAACATAAAAACCCATGTCACACCCTGGCCTGACCAAACATATAACGAAAACACAAAATACAATGACCAAGGCGTGACAGCAGTCTCCTGTTCTTATAGATTGTTCAGATGGCAATGTCAGGAAACCAATGTGCACGCTTCAATAGGGCAGAAGTCTGTGTTGTTGGGATTCTGGAAGACCAGATAGCTACCAACAATGACAAGGAACTGCCATGTGGGGAATAATAAGTAGCTAGTTTCATCTTGTTCTTGGTACCATGTCTTATTTTGAGGTGTTTTGACTGATTATGTCAATGACAATATGGCTAAAATGCTCTAGCTAACCAACAACTGTGATGATGTATTTGAGAGACAAGGGTTCATTCTGCTAATTTATTTATGTTTTCAATAAACATTGGAGACAAAATATAGTTTACATGTTTCAACGTTCTCAGCCAACCCCGTCTGTTTTGCCCCATAGTTACGCACACGTTTGTTAATAAACAAATAACTAATCTATTATATGTCAGTGATTCAGACCCATTCAGCAATATGGCGTGCTTCAAATTCAAATAACTCTGGCTTCCTGCAGCATCGGGAGTTTACCATAGGAATACATAAATGTGCTATCACTATCTACTGGATTTAATGTATATGACCTCAAACTCAACCCTGGACCTCAAAGCCAATTCCACTGCATTTTTTATTGTCCCACTCTAATCAGGGACCAACAACCTCTCCCTCAATGTGAGCAAGAAAAAGGAGATGATTGTGGGCTACAAGAAAAGGAGGGCTGAACAGGCCACCATTTACATCGACAGGGCTGAAGTGGAGCGTGTTGAGAGTTTAAAGTTCGTTGGTGTCCACATCACCAACAAACTATCACGGTCCAAACACACCAAGACAACCATGAAGAGGGCACGACAACACCTTTCCCCCTCAGGAGACTGGAACAATTTGGCATGGGTCCCCAAATCCTCAAAAAATCCTGACTGGTTCCATCACCGCCTGGTATGGCAACTGCTTGAACGGCAAGCGGTACCGGAGCACCAAGTCTAGTTCCAAAAGGCTCCTGAACAGCTTCTACCCCCAAGCTATAAGACTGCTGAACAAGTAATCAAAAAGCCACCTGGACTACTTACATTTTGTTTTAACACTGCTGCTACTTGCTGTTCATATTCTAGGCATAGTCAATTTACCCTTACCTACATGTACAAATGACCTCGAATAACTTGTACATCCGCACATTTACTCAGTACCGGTGCCCCCTGTACATAGCCTCGCTATCGTTATGTAATTCTACTGTGTTACTTTTTTTATTTTCACTATATTTTACTTAGTAAATATTTTCTTAATTAACTCTATTTATTGACCTGCACTGTTGGTTAAGGGCTTGTAAGTAAGCATTTCACAGTAAGGTCTACAACTGTTGTATTTGGCGTATGTGACAAATAAAATTAGATTTTCTCAGCAATTAGATTTGATTTAGACTGGGGACACCAGGTGTGTGCAATTAATTATTAGGTACAACAGAAAACCAGCAGGCTCCGAACCTCATAGGGTTTGAGTTGAGTACCACTGGTATGGTTTGAAAACAGCCTGACTCTAAAAATAACTCTGTCCCTTTAAGAGCAGCAGAGCAGGGAGGACTTGAGTGGGGATGCCACTTTGCTTTAAAAAAAACTTGTGAGCAGGAATTACATATGGTAACGAAATCTCATACTCTTTACACAAGTTTCACAAAGTCTACCCTTCATCAAGACAAAGAGGAGTAAGCACACTCAGGTGAGTAAAGAGAGAAACAGAGATATTTACCTGGATGTGTGGGATTCTGACATAATCATTGCACTTCCTGTTCACTGAGCCTGTAAGGTCTGTATCAGTGGATATTGGGATACAACTGACCTGTGCCAGTGTCCAATGTGTAAACAAATATTCCACCGAAGACCAGAGCTAAAAACCAACACACCATTCAGAGATGTTGTAGATCATTTTAAGATGATCAGAATCAGACACAGACACAGACGAGTCCCCTGCCGAAGCAGGAGAAGTGTCCTGTGACGTCTGCACTGGGACAAAGCTCAAGGCCCTGAAGTCCAGCCTGGAGTACCTGACCTCTTTCTGTGAGACTCACCTGCAGCCTCATCAGAGAGTCACCGGCCTGAAAAGGCACAAGCCAATAGACCCCGTTGAGAACCTGGAAGACAGGATGTGTAAGAAGCATGACAGACTGCTGGAGCTGTTCTGTAGGACCGACCACACGTGTGTGTGTGTGTCAGTTCTGCATTGAGACAGACCACAAGACTCACCACGCCGTCCCACTAGAGGAAGAGTGTGGAGAGAGGAAGGTTCAGCTGGGGAAGATGGAGCGACAGATAAGGCAGATGATCCAGGAGCGACTAGAGAAGGTTCAGATCAAACATTCAGTAGAGTTCAGCAAGAGAGATGCACAGAGCGAGATGGCAGACAGCCTGCAAGTATTCAGTGATCTGATGGATTCCATTCAGAAAAGCCAGGCTGAGTTCATTGAGGTGGTTGAGGAGAAGCAGAAAGCAGCAGAGAATCAGGCTGAAGGGTTTATTGAAGAGCTGGAGCAGGAAATCAATGACCTACGTAGGAGACACACTGAGTTGGAACAGCTCTCACACACTGAGGACCACCCCCTCCAGAGCTTCCCATCCCTGTGTACCCCTCCAAATACTAAGGACTGGTCTGAGATCAGTGTTCACAGTGAGCTGTGTGTGGCGAATGTGAGGAGAGTTTTGAGGAGCTCTGTGTCTGAGCTGGAGAAGACTGCTAGGAGAGCATTTTCTGAGCTTGAGGAAAAATTCAATAAAGCAATGGAGAAGTTTCCTGACATCAATCTGAAGAAGATGCAGCAGTTTGCAGTGGGTGTGACTCTGGACCCTGATACAGAAAATGCCTTTCTCAGCCTGTCTGTGGACGGAAACAAGTGAGAGGTGTACAGAAGCGGCACCCGCTAACACCGCAAAAAATGTTGGTAGTTTCAATAGCTCTGTCCTGGGAAAAGAGGTCTTCTCCTCTGGGAGATACTACGATGAGTTGTAGGTGTAGGGGGTGACTTGCTGGGAGTTAGGAGTGGCCAGAGAGTCCATCGACAGGAAGGGGTTGTCACTGAGCCCTGAGAATGGATTCTGGACTGTGGGACTTTAAAAAAGGGATAGTTGTCAGGCCAACAACTCTCCTTCTCTAACTATATTCATTGAGAAGCCCCAGAAAGTAGGGGTGTTTGTGGATTTTGAGGAGGGTTAGGTATCCTTCTACAATGTGGAGGCCAGGGCTCATATCTACTCTTTCATTGGCTACAATCACTGAGAAACTCCATCCATACTTCAACCATGCTAATCTTGGTGCTGGTAAAAACACTGCCCCATTGGTCATTACTCCTGTCAATTACAAAGACTGAATCAGAGTCCTCTAAAGTCATGGAGGTTTCAGCAACACAGAATCGGCAATGTAATAAAAATTACGAACCTGACAACGCTGAAAACGAAACGTGTTTGTTAATGCAAAATGTGAATAAGTGCTTAAGCCTGTCTTCTCTGGTGATTTCTACATTTGTTTTTTCATACTGCTTGTTCCTGCCAGCACCTGGGTCTAGACTGTGACAGAAAAATTATGTATTTACCACATTTGTTGGTTATTTAACAATGATTTACTTAACAAACAGTAAGATATTTCTGTCCTATAAATGCTGTGTTTTATGGTCTCCACTCTAGCACCCTGCAGCTAATCTGGGTGTAGGGTTTTACTGGAGATAGCTTGAGCTGACAATTGATTGATATTTTGGTGATGAAAACCAACAGCCACATTCCATTCTATGATTAGTGGTGCATGTGAGCCATATGTCTATGTCTGACTGAGCCTGCATTCCATAGACAATAAATGGTGTATGTTTAACCCGAGATAGAGAAAGCCTGGAGGAACAGAACAAGGGCCTCAGTATTCCTAATTATCCTGGCATGTGGGGAAACTAAGACGAGGTAGGGTTCAAAATAACACCAGAGGCAGATAAACAGGAGATGAACCCAGAGTGGCTCTCTCGTTTAGCCATTTTGCACCGTTGTTGTGGATGGCGGGTCACAAATCTAAATGTGTATTTGAACCCCAAAATGGTTGAATTCAAGAAGTTAACAATGCCTACCAATCAATGTTTTTGAAACCAGTGGATAGACAGTGAAAAATGTGCTTTTGCAACAGCTGCATAGTGTGGATCCCAGCCTATGGAATAAAAGTAGGGCTTTTATTGCTCAATCTAATTCATGCTGATAAAAAAAAAAGTCAATAAGCCGAATGGACACATGTTCAAACTCGCACACTTTTAATAGACTTGAAGGGGTAATCTGTAGTTGCTGCATCCATTTTTGGACTTATAAATGATATTATTGTAAAGATATGATTTCATTGTATTATTATATGTAGTAGAAAGAGATGGGTTTGAAGAATCCTACATAATCAACCCATAAAGTTTAAAAAACGGGTTGTGGATGAAATCTGTTATTCTGTGGGTAATATAATGGCGGGTTTTCAGACACCGTAAGTGAGGAATTTGTGAGCATTTGGTCAAGATGGTAGTAACTTCCCTGAGACAGAGTGACCAAATTTGAGCTACAGCTAGTGAATGAAAGAGAGAGCAGGTAATGGGAGAACGATAGGGATAGAGAGCAGACCGGTCAGATATTTCTCTCTCTCTACTTTCTAAGTTGCCTTATTAGAACATTCTCAAAGCTTCTAAAACTGACAAAACACATTCTAAATCTTCAACTAAACTTGCCAGACTGAGTTAATCTATATGGCTCTGGCTCTTCCTAAATTGAGCTGCTGTGTCTCTTTCATTTGGCTAGGTTGATAACTGTTCCCTATGTAGAGCGGCTCCAATCAATGTAGCCAAGGGAGTGATTAACAGAGCATGTCAGGTGTCCTGCTGCATCAGATACATGACCTCTCATTACCTCTCTCTCTACCTCTCCACCGCTCTCTCTACCACTCTCTCTCTACCTCTGTCAGCCAGGTCACCCATGATACAAATTAGTATTCGACATCCATCCATGTCTGAGGACGTTGGAAAATGATATGGAAACCGGACGCTAGGGGCAACAGTGAGAGCTGCTACCTTCAAGTAGGTTTCTGTTTTGCTACGGCGTTGTGGACAGGGATACTGGATGTGCAAAAGCATCTGCTTTTGATTCCAAAGGTTGCAATATTGAATCCAGCGATAGAGTTGTTTTGATATTTTTGTCTTAAGCCTAACCCAAACCTTAACCATTCTGAGTCAACGCCTAAACTTACGGATTTGTAGTTATTGTCTACACTTTAACTCCCACATGTTTTGAGGTGTTTATATAGACAGTACCAGTCAAATGTTGACACACCTACTCAAGGTTTTTCTTAATTTTTTACAATTTTCTACATTGTAAAATAATAGTGAAGACTTCAAAACTATGAAATAACGGCCTCCCGGGTGGCGCAGTGGTTAAGGGCGCTGTACTGTAGCACCAGCTGTGCCATCAGAGTCCCTGAGTTTGCGCCCAGGCTCTGTCGTAACTGGCCGCGACCGGGAGGTCCGTGGGGCGACGCACAATTGGCCTAGTGTCACCTGGGTTAGGGAGGGCTTGGTCGGTTCCAACCACCTTGTCTTTGTAAGATGAAGAGTAGGTGAACGGATCACCTCTGCATGTGTGGTTCCCACCGTGAATCATGGAGGAGGTGGAGTTGTGATGGTATGGGGATGCTTTGCTGGTGACACTGTGATTTATTTAGATTTCAAGGCACACTTAACACAGCATTGTGCAGTGATACGCCATCCTGGTTTGCGCTTACTGGGACTATAATTTTCTTTCAACAGGACAATGGGCCACAGTGTCTCCTGACCCCTCCTGTCTCAGCCTCCAGTATTTATGCTGCAGTAGTTTGTGTCGGGGGGCTAGGGTCAGTTTGTTATATCTGGAGTAATTCTCCTGTCCTATTCGGTGTCCTGTGTGAATCTAAGTGTGCGTTCTCTAATTCTCTCCTTCTTTCTTTCTCTCTCTCGGAGGACCTGAGCCCTAGGACCATGCCCCAGGACTACCTGACATGATGGCTCCTTGCTGTCCCCAGTCCACCTGGCCATGCTGCTGCTCCAGTTTCAACTGACCTGAGCCCTAGGACCATGCCCCAGGACTACCTGACATGATGACTCCTTGCTGTCCCCAGTCCACCTGGCCATGCTGCTGCTCCAGTTTCAACTGTTCTGCCTTACTATTATTTGACCATGCTGGTCATTTATGAACATTTGAACATCTTGGCCATGTTCTGTTATAATCTCCACCCGGCACAGCCAGAAGAGGACTGGCCACCCCACATATGCTCTCTCTAATTCTCTCTTTCTTTCTCTCTCTCGGAGGACCTGAGCCCAAGGACCGTGCCCCAGGACGACCTGACATGATGACTCCTTGCTGTCCCCAGTCCACCTGGCCATGCTGCTGCTCCAGTTTCAACTGTTCTGCCTTACTATTATTTGACCATGCTGGTCATTTATGAACATTTGAACATCTTGGCCATGTTCTGTTATAATCTCCACCCGGCACAGCCAGAAGAGGACTGGCCACCCCACATAGCCTGGTTCCTCTCTAGGTTTCTTCCTAGGTTTTGGCCTTTCTAGGGAGTTTTTCCTAGCCACCGTGCTTCTACACCTGCATTGCTTGCTGTTTGGGGTTTTAGGCTGGGTTTCTGTACAGCACTTTGAGATATCAGCTGATGTACGAAGGGCTATATAAATCAAATTTGATTGATTGAATGACCCAAAGCACACCGCCAGGTTGTTGTTAGTGGGGTTTTAAATTCCTATATGTTTTGTTGCCAAAACCAAATTCGCACTCTTTCTATTTCATTAATGATTTGTAAGTTCATTAATTATGCATGAAGTAGATCGAGACCAGTCTTAAAAGCCAGGTAACAGCGTTTAATTCAAGAGAGTACTACCACATACACATATTACCACAGGTTATAAACTGAAAATGACGTCAGCGTTTTCTAAACGTTCTATCTCTTAGAGGCCCTATAGTTTCTCGAGCTTTCGCTCCACGCCTGAAGTCAAGGTCAGTCAGTATAAATCAGCATTCTAGACAGTCTGGAGATAGGCCGTTCCTGCCACCTGGAGATTGTACAAATGAATGAACTAAGGAACAGACCTTCATTGTTACTAAACTCCTGACTACATTATATACAATTGGGTAATGGAGCAAGAGAGAAAATGCATATGTACAGTACATTATAGCATTTGGACTAGTCAGTTCTGATTGGAATGTATACGTAATTAGTCATTTCAACCATAATTTCCTCCAACAGTTGTGCAAGGGGTAAATCGGACACAGTGGGTAGATTAACAAGAAGTTTATCTTTCATTTGCTGTATTGGACTTGTTAATGTGTGAAAGTTACATATTTCAAAAAAATATTTTTGAATTTCGCGCACTGCCTTTTCAGCGGAATGTTGTCCAGGGGTTCCACTAGCAGAACCCCTGCGCTAGAAAGGTTAACACTTTTTTTGGGGTACTACATGATTCCATATGTATTATTTCATAGTGTTGTGCTAAATAGCTCATGTTAGCCAGTGATAGAGTTCAGTAATAGATCATGTAATTCCAGTTGCAAGGGTTGTTTTGTTTGCTCAATGCACTGTCTGTGTGTCGGTATATTGTCTATAAGTGGATCCTTGTGATTGTATTTTCTTTTCTTTTTAGACCACATAGGCCTAATAAAATAGTTCAAATGGTAGGCTAACCGTGTCTCTCTCTCTCACTCTCTCTGTGGCGACTTAAAGAAGAGTAAAGTTAAGGCCTGAACATCTTGCTCAATTTATCTGAGCTAACATCTGAATGTTTATCGGCGTCCATTTTGAAAGTGTTGAACAAAGGCCTACCTCGTCGCAGTTCATTTGCTTGCTTATGCTTAGTTAATAATATAAGAACATACATTATGAATTTACATAAATGTAATAAAGTCAAATGAAGCCAAAACTCATGTCGGCTTCCATTATTCTTAAAGGAGAATGCAGTTGTAATCGAGTTACACAAATCCACAAGGAGTTAGTAGAAACCATATTTATTTAATTAAGCAAGTCTGCCACATCAGCTGTGTTTCTTAAAATGGCAGAATAAACTGTTTCGCTGCCAGACGAGGCTCGACTGATAGCCAGTTGTCGCGGTGGTAAGGATCGTGCTGAAAGGAAAGCTCCCCTGTCAGGACAGCTTTATGTAAGCCCTAACAGTTTGTGGGCGCCGTTGGTCACCATTCTAATGCAATGAATGCATTGTTTAGTGTTGTGTTGTGTAGTGGCTTTGCTGGCATGCATCTAAAAAGAAGAAATTGGTTGAGTTTGCGCCACCATTCTCCACTGATGAATTTCTGTCTAATTCAGATTTTTTTATTTTTTTTTATTTTAATTCTGACTTGAGACTGGTACTCTCTGTACCTCTCTGTACCACACCTCCAGTCCTGCTGTAAAGGACGTCCTATACTCCGCTACACCACAGGACCTCCAGTTCCTCCTCTTAACTAAACAGCTCCACTGAAGAGTTGACGCTGCACAGGAGGTTGGCGGCACTGGGGGAGGACGGGCTCGTGGTAATGGCTGGAGCGGAACAGGTGGGATGGTATCAAATACATCAAACACAAGGTTTGATGCCATTCCATTTGCTCCGTTCCGGCCATTGTGATGAGCCATCCTTCACTCAATTTCAGTATTTTTTTAAGCGTAACCTTTATTTAACTAGGCAAGTCAATTAAGAACAAATTCTTATTTACAATGACGGCCTACACCGGCCAAACCCGGACGACACTGGGCCAAGTGTGCACCGCCCTATGGGACTCCCGATCACGGCCGGTTGTGATAGAGCCTGTGATCGAACCAGGGTCTGTCGTGACCTCTGCACCACTCAGGAGCCCTAAAATGTCCCCTTCCGTTTACAGCTGTCCTTATGTCTCCTTACATTCTTATACATTGAGGTTAAGTAACTAGACAGGTGAAATCAGGTTCCTAAATGGTTGTGGTCAGATCAGTGCGAACAAAGGAGAGGAGACAAGTAAAAGAGAACACTGTAGACTATTGAGACAGACCCAGAAGTCATCATTGGAACAACACTGCCCCCTGATGACCCAGCAATGTCTTATTTTACAAGGCAAGTCAGTGAAGAACAAACACTTATTTTCAATGACATCCTAGGAACAGTGGGTTAACTGCCTTGTTCAGGGGCAGAACGAGAGATTATTATTTTTTTTTTTACCTTGTCAGCTCAGGGATTTGATCTTGCAACCTTGCGGTTACTAGTCCAACACTCTAACTACTAGGCTACCTGTAACAACACAACATTCTCTTGGCATATATTACAGTTTGTATAATAATACACACAGCTTCAGTTCTCCGTGGGACACAATTTATAATGACAATCTCGTCCCAGTAAATCCCCTGATTAACATTTTTGTATCAGATGATCCTCATCTGCATCATAAGATGAAATAATTCTCAACGTAGGAATATGTTTCTGCATGGCAGCATACATGCATGTCAAAGCAGTGATTGGTCTGTGGATGTGGGTGAGGCAGCAGTCCCCAGTTCGTACATGAAGAAAATATCATGAAGAAATTAACAAATGAGCATCCACTTTTTCACCTCGCTGCTGCTTTCCTGGATCCTCCCTCTTTCCCCCTCTCGCTCTCTCTCTCTCTCTGTCTCTCTCTCTCTCTCTGTCTCTCGCTCTCTCTCTGTCTCTCGCTCTCTCTCTCTCTCTGTCTCTCGCTCTCTCTCTCTCTCTCTGTCTCTCTCTCTCTCTGTCTCTCGCTCTCTCGCTCTCTCTCTCTCTCTGTCTCTCGCTCTCTCTCTCTCTCTGTCTCTCGCTCTCTCTCTCTCTCTATCTCTCGCTCTCTCTTCTCTCCTCCTCCCTCCTTCCCTTTCCCCCTCTCTCTCTCTCTCTCTGTCTCTCTCTCTCTGTCTCTCGCTCTCTCTCTCTCTCTGTCTCTCGCTCTCTCTCTCTCTCTGTCTCTCGCTCTCTCTCTCTCTCTCTCTCTCTCTCTCTCTCTCTCTCTCTCTCTCTCTCTCTCTCTCTCTCTCTCTCTCTCTCTCTCTCTCTCTCTCTCTCTCTCTGTCTCTCGCTCTCGCTCTCTCTCTCTCTCTCTGTCTCTCGCTCTCTCTCTCTCTCTGTCTCTCGCTCTCTCTTCTCTCCTCCTCCCTCCTTCCCTCTCTCCCTCTCGCAGAATTCCTTGATGCGGTTACAAGGACATGAGCGGCCGTGAATACTAACTACTGTACTCCTGTTCTGGCTTTTATTCTTGTCCTGTTACTGTCATCATCATTCACCCCTCGACAAAACTCCTTGTGATTCAGCTCGTCTGTATTGCCCTCCTACTGTGTGAATCCCACTCAGACAGTACAGTATATTAGAGTCACACTGTGTGGTATCCTATGGCTACTGCTCACCTTTCCCCATGCCTGTATTCGGTTGGTTTATCTTCTCCCACCGATATCTTATTTACTAAACTCAGGTAGGTAGCATATCAGAGGAGGCTGGTGGGAGGAGATATAGGAGGATGGGCTCAGAGTGGGTGAAAACGCGCTTTGATGATGACTTCTCCCTTCTTTATGTTACAAAATACATGTTACCAAAACAAATATGGATTCTTCGTGTTCTGAGTAGTTCAGCGAGATCTTTCTCTAGCATGTTATTTTTTTTAGTGTGTCATTAGAATTAGAATGTCATTAACATTGTATCCAAGAAGCCAGATTTCGTAACCTAATACGTTGGGTGATACACACTTCTGTTGACAGAGCGGCGTGGCTTTATCGCTGAAAGTTTTGAAGAGTTCACATTTTGTGGTCATCGTCTTCCAAGCTGTTGCCGCTGGTCGCAAAATTAGCACGACACGAGCTGAATCAAATGTAAAAGGCTTTGCAAATAAAAAAAGATTGGGTGCGCTCAGTGCTTCCTTGACATTTCACAGAGATACGCTTGATTTTGTGATAAGTCTTCGAAAAACAACAGGAATTTTGCATTAATATGACTGGCGTGTACTAAAATAGATAAATACTACATGTCTAAAAATCAATATCTATCTTACCTCTATATTGGAAACGAGAAGGGAGATTATAAGTTCAATAGTGAGCCTGTCAGGTAGACTTACTGGCGTTATCTTATTTTCCTGATTCTTGACCACCTTTCTTCTCTGGCCTCCATTGATTTAGTCACCCTAATCTTGGCCATCCTACAAGGGTAAAAACTCCAATAAGTTTTGAACGGGCCACGATAGAAACATGAGGTTCGGACTATTGGTTTTATTACAGGAGTATTTGCACAATTATTATTTCCACAATTAGTGAAAATATACATTTTGATTGGACACCCTGTGGAGAGAGAGGAACACACCTTTCGGCATTATAAGTGGTCAAATGACTCCTAAGTGGCTACGATAGAAGTAGGAAGAGAGATAAAGAACATTTATGAGACATTTTAACAATCAATCCCCCACTTTACGCCTTGCCTCTGCCCTGTGGAACAGACTGAAAGCAGACGGGAGACAGCAGATAGCGATTGGTAGTTAGCACAGGGTCTGTGGTGTTAGTGGACAGTAATGGGTCTCTCTGAGAAGCGTAGGGAGCTTGTCAGGGTGGCCTAACGAAGACAAAGCCTAGGGCTGGGACTGGGTTAGGGGGAAGAGGAGTGGGTTGGGGGGCTAATGTGGTATTAATGGGGACCTCTACTGTCCTTGGCAAATCATGAGGTTTTGGTTGGTGCACAAACACACACACACAGTAGTGTACACACACTAATCACACACACAATGAGAGAGCACACACACACCCACCTACACTGTAGACCCGCAACAAGCCCCAAACTAAGCACTCGCCACCATGTACGAGTTTAGTAAGAGCAGTGGCAAGCGGCATTTGGGGCTGTACACATCCTCTCATTTGCGTAACATCATTTATGTCTGTCTGTCTGTCTGTCTGTCTGTCTGTCTGTCTGTCTGTCTGTCTGTCTGTCTGTCTGTCTGTCTGTCTGTCTGTCTGTCTCTCCACATCACATTTAATAGTACTGGTAACGGTTCCAAAATGGCACAGCGTACCACCATTGCCTTGTTTCAGGGGAATGTAGTGTGCCAACAACATCGGTTGCTTTTAATGCTCTGCATCCCTAATGGCCATCTGGTCAAAAGTAGTGCACTACATAGGGAATAGGCAGCTATTCGGTACACAACTTGACTTTCCCCTCAGGATAAAAAATAAAGTGTTAACAGCTGAGTTGAGGACCCTGAGAGTACCGCGATCACTTTATTACCACAGACACAAAACAACAATCCTCTGACAGAATCTAAATGCATGTTAATATGTGTTCAGCACTCTGGGTGGTCCAGCATGACGTTATTGGATGTGGATGTTGGCGTTGTGATCAGTTCTTGTATCACAATAAAGGGGAAGTCCATTATTTATATACAATGACATACAATGGCATCAAGGGAAGTACTGAGCCCCCCATTATCCATCTCTCCCTCCCTCCCTGTAGTGGTACAGTCACCCTCTGGTCCTGTGAATTGAGTTGTAAATTCCCGTCTGCCGTGAAATGACTCTAAAGAGCTCTGAGCGGGTGAGCGGAGCTATAAATTGAAGACAGTGGATCCTGGGGTAAGTAGTTGTATGCGACATGCATTACCCAACACCAGTTTAATGCACTTGGAGATTAATTGATTTAAAGCTATTTGAGAAGTTAATGTTTCAGGTATTATTCTGCTAAGTGGGTAGTAATGTCCCTGTGCTCTCCAGTGGATAGAATGTAATGGTATAGATAGAGAGCATTGGAAAGGTATTGCAACTGATAGAGGAAAATTGATTTTGGAGTCATACTATATTTCAAACAGAAAAACACATTCTCACTCAGACGCACGCACGCACGCAAGCACACACACACACACACACACACACACACACACACACACACACACACACACACACACACACACACACACACACACACACACACACACACACACACACACACACGCACGCACACGCACACACACACGTGCACACACACGCACGCACACACACGTGCACACACACACACACACACACACACACACACACACACACACACACACACACACACACACACACACACACACACACACACACACACACACACATACACACACATACACATACACACACACACACACACACACACAGGGTGAGGGAAGCTGGATGCATGTATTCACACTCTCTCACACAAACACACACACACCACGAAAACACGCACCTCTACTCCCAGCCTATCCTTGGCCCAGAGCAGAGGTAGAGGTAGAGCGATGGTTGTAAAGCAAAACATAACATTAGCTTCATTGGCATCTGCCAAGAGGCTGACAGAGGAAACGCTGTCACAACGTTGTAAAGATGTACCTGAAACACCACCAGCCCTCACAGTCTGACAGCACAGCATCACTCACCCTGTGTGTGTGTGTGTGTGTGTGTGTGTGTGTGTGTGTGTGTGTGTGTGTGTGTGTGTGTGTGTGTGTGTGTGTGTGTGTGTGTGTGTGTGTGTGTGTGCGTGCGTGCGTGCGTGCGTGCGTGCGTGCGTGCGTGCGTGCGTGCGTGCGTGCGTGTGTGTGTGTGTGTGTGTGAGGCCATCAGCATTCTCCCTGTCTTCCTCCTAGAAGTGGCCTGCACAGTCAATAACCCAGACCTCTCTGTCACTGAGGACTGTGGGTGCCATGTGAACGAGCCAGGTGAGAACCAAGGAACTCTAACTCAACACCCGTAATGAAAGTATAATTTAGAATTAGAAAAATACTCAAATTCTCTTGCAATCCAATGAGGGCTATGGCAAAAACGGACTTTTCTTCAAAGAATTCATGTTTAAATGGCTAAATAATTGAACAGTGCACCAGAAGTACTTGGAGTTGGAGTATTTTTCTAACCCCAAATTATACTTTTGTTACATTGTTTTACATTGACCACCAAACGTTGCCGATGCTAGCTAGCTAGCCACTTAATGTCACTTGTTTTCTCAAAATGTACGTTAGCTACCTAAGTTATCCATGTTACTAATACAACTCCCATCTGCTGTCACCATCAGGATACGATTCGAGAGCACTAGTTACCTCCAAAAGTGTGTATAGCGTTGACCGCATGCTGACAGTGAATTCAGCATCATTCATTGGCTAGCTAGCTACAGTACAAACATCATTTGACCAGGATCCCATGAAGGAATTCTAATGACTGTCCACCACAACACACAACATACCCAAAAGTTTCCTGATTAGCAAGCCATTGTCTATTAGAAACACAGTTTGAAATCATTGTGAGGGGATTTCGCCAGTGGTTCAATGGGGAATTGGGCAAAAAAGTTGTTTTGAGGTTGCATCAGTAACCAAGGGGGGTGGGGCTTAGCGAAGGGTCAATTGTTTACGCCAGGGATCATCAGCTAGAGTTAGCCGCAGGCTGATTTTTCTTGTGTGGATAGTCAGGGGGCCTGAACATAATTACAAATCATTTGTAGACTGCAAATTGACCTCACGAAACTCATGCAGACATAACATTTCACTAAAACATATTCATTTCAAACCTTGCTAACATTTGCATGGGATCACATATCTCGCTCTATTAAGCATGGGAATACTTTGGAACTGATTTCCAAAAATAAAATCAGTTGGAGCTGATTTGTTGGTGTTTTTACAATCTCTTATGCCCAACAATAAAAACTAAAATTAAATAAACTCTTATTTTGCTCATAAAACTTTTGGGGGGGGGAATACAATCACCCGCAAGCTAAAATTCAGCCCACGTCGGGGAACGCTGGTTTATGGTGTTCACCTTATGGTTTCCCGCCCACTTGACCCAGATCCCGGGCGAAAGTGATTGTTTTCCTTCTCCCACTCCGTTAAACAAACACTGCATGAAAAGCAGAGTTCCTGGGTGAAAGTGATTGTTTTCCTTCTCCCACTCCGTCCACAAACACTGCATGAAAAGCAGAGTTCCTGGGTGAAAGTGATTGTTTTCCTTCTCCCACTCCGTTCACAAACACTGCATGAAAAGCAGAGTTCCTGGGTGAAAGTGATTGTTTTCCTTCTCCCACTCCGTTAAACAAACACTGCATGAAAAGCAGAGTTCCTGGGTGAAAGTGATTGTTTTCCTTCTCCCACTCCGTCCACAAACACTGCATGAAAAGCAGAGTTCCTGGGTGAAAGTGATTGTTTTCCTTCTCCCACTCCGTTCACAAACACTGCATGAAAAGCAGAGTTCCTGGGTGAAAGTGATTGTTTTCCTTCTCCCACTCCGTCCACAAACACTGCATGAAAAGCAGAGTTCCTGGGTGAAAGTGATTGTTTTCCTTCTCCCACTCCGTTAAACAAACACTGCATGAAAAGCAGAGTTCCTGGATGAAAGTGATTGTTTTCCTTCTCCCACTCCGTTCACAAACACTGCATGAAAAGCAGAGTTCCTGGGTGAAAGTGATTGTTTTCCTTCTCCCACTCCGTTCACAAACACTGCATGAAAAGCAGAGTTCCTGGGTGAAAGTGATTGTTTTCCTTCTCCCACTCCGTTAAACAAACACTGCATGAAAAGCAGAGTTCCTGGGTGAAAGTGATTGTTTTCCTTCTCCCACTCCGTTCACAAACACTGCATGAAAAGCAGAGTTCCTGGGTGAAAGTGATTGTTTTCCTTCTCCCACTCCGTCCACAAACACTGCATGAAAAGCAGAGTTCCTGGGTGAAAGTGATTGTTTTCCTTCTCCCACTCCGTTCACAAACACTGCATGAAAAGCAGAGTTCCTGGGTGAAAGTGATTGTTTTCCTTCTCCCACTCCGTCCACAAACACTGCATGAAAAGCAGAGTTCCTGGGTGAAAGTGGATCTTCTATTGTATATTGGAATCTAGAGGAGTAGAGCGAAAACAAGACGTTGAATTCCACCCACCTGAATTCCACCCACCTGAGTGGCTGCTATCCTCCGTAGTTCAATTAATCACTGATTGCTGTACTTAGTTGGAAACACTAATTGCTTCTGTAACTGCATGGACTGTTTCACTGAAAATAACATTAATCATGAGCTTGGTACACGTTTTGGCACAAATTCTGTTTAATACTCTAGTCCACATGCCTGTAGCTCTGTGCCCTGACAGTATCAAATGAAAAACTGGTAGCTGGTTTGATTATAATGACCTTTGGGTAGGTGTTTTTGGGAGATACATTGAGTGTATGTAGCCAAAGGCTTGTGGAGCCTCTTCCAACCAGGTGGATGGAATTCAACTGTTGTTTTCACAGTAGTCCCATATTGCCAATAACCAGTCATTTCACAACATGTCAAAACGTGTTTGGGGGAAATTCAAGGTAAATGATGAAGGTCAAATGGGAGAATTTCCCTTTACTATATCTCAATCTGTGGGTTGGATAAACTTCCCCTTTTTATATTCATTATACAAAAATTCATGACTATAGACTGATGCAAATGGTACTATGTTCTATGGGTCGTAGATGCACCGTCGAGAGTGCCTGCAGAGGATGAGAGAGGCATCTGGAGAGGAGTTCATGTGGACCTGATTAAAGATGAGGAGGATGGCCTGCAGAGGATGAGAGAGACATCTGGAGAGGAGTTCATGTGGACCTGATAAAAGATGAGGAGGATGGCCTGCAGAGGATGAGAGAGACATCTGGAGAGGAGTTCATGTGGACCTGATAAAAGATGAGGAGGATGGCCTGCAGAGGATGACAGAGACATCTGGAGAGGAGTTCATGTGGACCTGATAAAAGATGAGGAGGATGGCCTGCAGAGGATGAGAGAGACATCTGGAGAGGAGTTCATGTGGACCTGATAAAATATGAGGAGGATGGCCTGCAGAGGATGAGAGAGGCATCTGGAGAGGAGTTCATGTGGACCTGATAAAAGGTGAGGAGGATGGCCTGCAGAGGATGAGAGAGACATCTGGAGAGGAGTTCATGTGGACCTGATAAAAGATGAGGAGGATGGCCTGCAGAGGATGAGAGAGACATCTGGAGAGGAGTTCATGTGGACCTGATAAAAGGTGAGGAGGATGGCCTGCAGAGGATGAGAGAGACATCTGGAGAGGAGTTCATGTGGACCTGATAAAAGGTGAGGAGGATGGCCTGCAGAGGATGAGAGAGACATCTGGAGAGGAGTTCATGTGGACCTGATAAAAGGTGAGGAGGATGGCCTGCAGAGGATGAGAGAGGCATCTGGAGAGGAGTTCATGTGGACCTGATAAAAGGTGAGGAGGATGGCCTGCAGAGGATGACAGAGACATCTGGAGAGGAGTTCATGTGGACCTGATAAAAGGTGAGGAGGATGGCCTGCAGAGGATGAGAGAGACATCTGGAGGGGAGTTCATGTGGACCTGATAAAAGATGAGGAGGATGGCCTGCAGAGGATGAGAGAGGCATCTGGAGAGGAGTTCATGTGACCTGATAAAAGGTGAGGAGGATGGCCTGCAGAGGATGAGAGAGACATCTGGAGAGGAGTTCATGTGGACCTGATAAAAGGTGAGGAGGATGGCCTGCAACACGGCAAACTGACGTGGCTCATCAAGCCCTGCTACCAGAGCTACTTGACGAGCCACACCACACAGACCATGTCTGATGAGTTATCGTCAGCCTACAATGCCTTCAGAAAGCGTTCACACCCCTTGACTTTTTCCACATTTTGTTGTGTTACTGCAGCCTACATTTAAAATATACTGAACAAAATAAACACATGTTTCATGAGCTGAAATTAAAGATCCCAGAAATGTCCCATATGCACAAAAAGTGTATTTCTCTAAAGCACTCTGTACATATATACAAAGGAGCATTTCTCACATCCATATATACAAAGGAGCAACTCTCATAACACATCCACCTGATAGGTGTGGCATATCAATAAGCAGATATTTTTTGTTAACTAGGCAAATCAGTTAAGAAGAAATTCCTATTTTCAATGACGGCCTAGGAACAGTGGATTAACTGGCTTGTTCAGGGATGGAACAATAGATTTTTACCTTGTCAGCTCGGGGATTTGATCTTGCAACCTTTCGGTTATTAATCCAACACTAAAACCACTAGGGCACCTGCCGCTACCTGCGGTGTTTGAACAGCATGATCATTACACTGGTGCACTGTGTGCTGGGGACAATAAAAGGCCACTCTAAAATATGAAGACAACACAATGTCAAATGATGTCTCAAATTCTGAGAGATTGTTAATTGAATGTAATGTTAATTTCTCTACCATAAGCTGCCTCCAACGTAGTTTTAGAGAATTTGGCAGTACGTCCAACCGGCCTTACAACCACAGACCACATGTAACCAGCCCAGTACCTCCACATCCGGCTTCTTCACCTGCGGGATCATCTGAGACCAGCCACCCGGACATCTGATGAAACTGAGTATTTCTGTCTATTTCTGTCTGTAATAAAGCTCTTTTGTGGGGAAAAAAATCATTCTGATTGGCTGGGCATGACAACCCAGTGGATGGGCCTGGCATCCGGCTTCTTCACCTGTGGGATCCATAGATTAGGGCCTAATGAATTCATTTAAATGTACTGTTTTCCTTATATGAACTGAAAATCAGTGAAATCATTGAAATTGTTGCATGTTGCGTTTATATTTTTGTTCAGTATATGTTGAGAAATATTTTTTAAAAATTGTCCCACCACTCTGACGATCCCGCAGGTATTCTTTATATCGGACTGAGAATGCTATACATATTCATGAAATGATGCTAGTAGCCTAGCATTTCACTCCATTGAATACAGGCGGTTGACCTCACAGCCCTCATCTAATATTTAAAAAAGGATTACAATAATGAGATTTATCCACCAATCCAAAGAAATGATAGGTGGGACCGAGAAAGGCAGCCGTGCCGCTTTGTGGACAACGACTCCCATTGTCAGAGCGGAGAGAGGTAACATCTTGTCAGTATATCCATAATATTTGGTGATGTGAAGCTTGAGACAGGCATTTGTAGTTCTGCAGTTAATAAGCATTTCATTTTTGGGGGGGTAAATACAGGTGAATATATTGATTAAAGACATCTTGTCTGAGAGAGATTTACAAGGTTATGCCAGGGGGAGGCTACACAAAATACAGCCCCTATTTGAAGTGTTTCAAAATCCCCTGTGGAAAAAATGAATAGTGGAAACAGGATTGGAACCATTTCCGTGTTTGACCGCTAGGTTTTATGGGTATTTTGATTCATCCTGTGGTACTCTTGTAGTGGCAGATATTGGCTAGGATCTCACCTGTTTGGTGTACTTACTGTATCCATTTTTGTATTGATTGGTGATGTACTATAATGTGATGTATTAAACTTAAATATCTGACGCAAAGCTACAAAATCGCTGTCAATTGGGGGGAATGATTGCATGAAAGATTCTAGAGTTGTAAAATGTGCTTCACAGACCAGTTATCTACCATGACACTACGCTTAAGAAGAGAGTGAAATATTATTTGGTTCTGCAGCTGAAGATGTGTTCAGTGAATGTCAACAGGGACATGCTCACCAAGGAACAACATTAACATTCATGTCAGGGTGAAGACACAGGTGTAACATTACGAGAACACATCCACCATGTTGATAGCAGATTTTTCTCCACTAACCTCTCTAACTCATTCAAACAGCCACACTGCCATCTTGTGGAGGTAGATATAATGGCATGCAGGGGATTGTTGATTATGGGCTGAGCTCCAAATCTGAATTTGTTATCTCCTTGGGGTGCATCTTAATAATTGTCTGGAGTGGTTTCCTTTCCTGTTGCTTAGAATGGCTATAAATGAAGGAGAGGAGACAAGGAGTGGAAATCACTTTAGACTGTTGTGGGCTGGCTGGTAGCCTCGCTGTTAAGAGGTTTGGCTGGTAACCAAACGTTTGCTGGTTCATATCCCCAAGCTGACTATGTGTAATCTGTCAATGTGCCCTTGAGCAAGGCACTTAACCCTAGTTTCTCTGGGTAAGAGCATCTGCTAAATATGTGAGATGGAGCCAACCATCTTCAGTTTTTTTTAATGAGTCATCCCAATAGAGTGTTGGGTACAGATAGATTTAAATTATTTAGATGTTTGAAAGTGACTTCATGTGACATTCTACGTTCTTGCCATTCTATTTCTTTAGTACAGTACTGTTATCTTAGGAGGTTAGGAGTGGTAAAATGTTCAATCCTGAATACAGAGGTGTAGAAATGGAATGGAATTCGTAAGTACGCTAGAGAATGATCCTTACCAGGCGATGTCAGAGTATGGCCCTAAAATAGACTCCATTCACCCAAGACTGTTCTCTCTGCTACTGCATGGCGAGCGGCACCGATGCACCAAGTCTGGAACCAACAGGACCCTGAACAGCTTCGACCCCTAAGCCATACGACTGCTAATAGTTTGTCTGGGTATCTATTGGACAATCTCAATTGACCCTTTTTGCACTAGCTCTTTTGACTCATCACATACACTGCTGTTACTGTTTATTCTATATCCTGTTGCCTAGTCACTTTATCCCTACCTATATGTACTTATCTACCTCCATGACCTCGTACCCATCAACTTGGTACTGGTACACCGTGTATATAGCAATGCTATTGTTACTCATTGTAGATTTATTCCATGTGTTATTATTATTCTATTATTCTATTATTTTCTATTATTATTTGTTTGGAAGGATTTCACTGTTAGTTTAAAAACATTTTTTTTTTATTTAACCTTTATTGAACTAGGCAAGTCAGTTAAGAACAGTGGGTTAACTGCCTTGTTCAGGGGCAGAACAGTGGGTTAACTGCCTTGTTCAGGGGCAGAACAGTGGGTTAACTGCCTTGTTCAGGGGCAGAACAGTGGGTTAACTGCCTTGTTCAGGGGCAGAACAGTGGGTTAACTGCCTTGTTCAGGGGCAGAACAGTGGGTTAACTGCCTTGTTCAGGGGCAGAACAGTGGGTTAACTGCCTTGTTCAGGGGCAGAACAGTGGGTTAACTGCCTTGTTCAGGGGCAGAACAGTGGGTTAACTGCCTTGTTCATGGGCAGAACAGTGGGTTAACTGCCTTGTTCAGGGGCAGAACAGTGGGTTAACTGCCTTGTTCAGGGGCAGAACAGTGGGTTAACTGCCTTGTTCAGGGGCAGAACAGTGGGTTAACTGCCTTGTTCAGGGGCAGAACAGTGGGTTAACTGCCTTGTTCAGGGGCAGAACAGTGGGTTAACTGCCTTGTTCAGGGGCAGAACAGTGGGTTAACTGCCTTGTTCAGGGGCAGAACAGTGGGTTAACTGCCTTGTTCAGGGGCAGAACAGTGGGTTAACTGCCTTGTTCAGGGGCAGAACAAGGCAGAGATTCAATCCACCAAACTTTCAGTTAGTGGCCCAACGCTCTAACCACTAGGCTACCTGCCACCCCAGTCAACATATGTTAGTTATGAAGCATTTGACAAAGACAATTTGATTTGACCTTGACTCCATCAACTGTCATTGATGTTATTGATCATAATTTTTCATTGAAAAAACTCCCTTGCTATGTCTTTACATCACCTGCCCCCACATGGTTGGAGAATGACTTATCCAATAGAACTCAGAGAGTGCTCTCAAATGGAAGCTTCTCTAACATCGGAAATGTACAGTGCGGTATCCCTCTGGGAAATTGCCTTGGGCCGTTACTCTTCTCTAGTTTTACAAAATATTTGCCACTTGTCCTACAGGAAGCTAAAATGACTGCATATGCTGATGATTGCACACTCTACACATCAGCACCTACAGCCAGTGAGCTCTTAGCAAGGAGCTACAGTGTCAGAATCGGTCATTAACAGTAAACTGGTCTTAAACTAAAAGCGTTGTATTTGGTTCAAAACATTCTCTAAGACATAGACCTCAACTAGAGTTGTGCATAAAGGGTGTGAACATTGAACAAGTTGAAGAAGTTGAACTCCCAGTGTAACAGTATCATTTTAAACCGTCCCCTCGCCCATACCTGGGCGCGAACCAGGGACCTTCTGCACACATCAACAACAGTCACCCACGAAGCATCGTTACCCATCGCTCCACAAAAGCCACGGCCCTTGCAGAGCAAGGGGAGCTACTACTTCAAGGTCTCAGAGCAAGTGACGTAACCGATTGAAACGCTATTTAGCGCGCACCGCTAACTAAGCTAGCCGTTTCACATCCGTTACACCAGGAGTAACTTTGGATGGTCAGTTATCATGGTCAAGTCATATTGACAAACTTGTTGTGAAGATGGAGAGGGGTATGTCTGTTATAAAAAATATGTTCTGTGTTTTTGACACTGAAATCAACTGTACTATTTGTTCACACTCTGGTCTTGTCCCATCTTGATTACTGTCCGGTAATATAGTCAGGTGCAGCACAGAAAGACCAAGCAAAGCTGCACCAGACTCAAAACAGAGCAGCACACCTTTCCCTTAAACTGCACGTACAGAACTAACATCACAATAGTCGTTCGTGGTTGAGAGCTGAGGAGAAATATACTTTTTTAAAGAAACATTTGTGTGTTGAAAATGCCTTAACCACTAATCTATTTGAATACACTTCAGACATACAGTACAAGTCAAAAGTTTGGACACACCGACTCATTCAAGGGTTTTTCTTTATTTTGACTTTCTACATTTTGACTTTCTACATTGTTTTCTACATTGCAGAATAATAGTGAAGATATCAAAACTATGAAATAACACATATGGCATCATGTAGTTACCAAAAAAGTTTTAAACAAATCCAAATATAGATTTTAGATTTTAGATTCTTCAAAGTAGCCACTCTTTGCCTTGATGAGAGCTTTGCACACTCTTGGCATTCTCTCAACCAGCTTCATCACCACCAAAAACCCTGACATTTCTCTCCCTAACTATAAACATTTTCCGCCAAGATAGAACTGCCAAAGGGGGCGGTGTTGCAATCTACTGTAGAGATAGCATGCAGAGTTCTATCTTACTATCCAGGTCTGTACCAAAACAACAACTTCTACTTCTAAAAATTCACCTTTCCAGAAACAAGTCTCTCACCGTTGCTGCTTGCTATAGACCACCCTCTGCCCCCAGCTGTGCCCTGGACACCATATGTGAATTGATTGCCCCCATCTATCTTCTGAGCTCGTGCTGCTAGGTGACCTAAACTGGGACATGCTTAACACCCCGGCCATCCAACAATCTAAGCTTGATGCCCTCAATCTCACACAAATTATCAATGAACCTACCAGGTACAACCCCCTACCCTCATAGATATCATCCTAACTAACTCGCCCTCCAAATACACCTCTGCTGTTTTCAACCAAGATCTCAGCAATCATTGCCTCATTGCCTGCATCCGTAATGGATCTGCGGTCAAACGACCACCCCTCATCACTGTCAAACGCTCCCTAAAACACTTCAGCGAAACAGGCCTTTCTAATTGACCTGGCCGGGGTATCCTGGAATGACATTGACCTCATCCCGTCAGTAGAGGATGCCTAGTTATTCCTTAAAAGTCACAATCTAAAATAAGCATGCTCCATTTAAAAAAAATAGAACCAGGAATAGATATAGCCCTTGGTTCACTCCAGACCTGTCTGCCCTGTACCAGCACAAAAACATCAAAATTATCTGTCGAAATTGTTGCAACCCCTATTACTAGCCTGTTCAACCTCTCTTTCGTATCATCTGAGATTCCCAAAGATTGGAAAGCTGCCGCGGTCATCCCCCTCTCCAAAGGGGGAGACACTCTAGACCCAAACTGCTACAGACCTATATCTATTCTTCCCTGTCTTTGAAAGCCAAGTTAACAAACAGATTACCGACCATTTCGATTCTCACCGTACCTTCTCCGCTATGCAATCTGGTTTCAGAGCTGGTCATGGGTACACCTCAGCCACGCTCAAGGTCCTAAGCAATATCATAACCACCATCGATAAGAGACATTACTGTGCAGCCGTATTCATCGACCTAGCTAAGGCTTTTGACTCTGTCAATCACAGCATTATTTTTGGCAGGCTTAACAGCCTTGGTTTCTAAAATGATTGCCTCGCTTGGTTCACCAACTACTTCTACGATAGAGTTCAGTGTGTCAAATCGGAGGGCCTGTTGTCCGGACCTCTGGCAGTCTCTATGGGGGTGCCACGGGGTTCAATTCTCAGGCCGACTCTCTCCTCTGTACACGTCAATGATGTCGCTCTCGCTGCTGGTGATCTTTGATCCACCTCTATGCAGATGACACCTTTCAATGCCATACAACTCTCCTTCCAACTGCTCTTAAATGCAAGTAAAACTAAATGCATGCTCTTCAACCGATCGCTGCCCACACCTGCCCGCCCGTCTAGCATCACTACTCTGGACAGTTCTGACTTAGAATATGTGGACAACTACAAATACCTAGGTGTCTGGTTAGACTGTAAACTCTCCTTCTAGACTCACATTAAACATCTCCAATCCAAAATTACCTCTAGAATCGGCTTCCTATTTCACAACAAATCCTCCTTCACTCATGCTGCCAAACATAAAACTGACCATCCTACCAATCCTCGACTTCGGCGATGTCATTTACAAAATAGCCTCCAACACTCTACTCAACAAATTGGATGCAGTCTATCACAGTGCCATCCGTTTTGTCACCAAAGCCCCATATACTACCCACCATTGTGACCTGTATGCTCTCTTTGGCTGGCCCTCACTTCATACTAGTCGCCAAACCCACTGGTTCCAGGTCATCTACAAAGATCATACTTTTAGGAGAAATGTTCTCTGGTTGATGAATCAAAAATATAACTTTTTGGCCATAATGACCGTCGTTATGTTTAGAGGAAAGGGGGGAGGCACTTGCAAGCCGAAGAACACCATCCGAAACCGTGAAGCACGGAGGTGGCAGCATCATGTTTTGGGGGTGCTTTGCTGCAGGAGGGACTGGTTCACTTCACAAACTAGGGAGGAAATGAGGGAGACATTTTTTTCTGGATATATTGAAGCAACATCGCAAGACATCAGTCAAGAAGTTGAAGCTTGGTCGCAAATGGGTCTTCCAAATGGACAATTACCCCAAGCATACTTCCAAAGTTGTGGCAAAATGGCTTAAAGACAACAAAGTCAAGGTATTGGAGCAGCCATCACAAAGCCCTGACCTCAATCCTATAGAACATTTGTGGGCAGAACTGAAAAAGCGTGTGCGAGCAAGGAGGCCTACAAACCTGACTCAGTTACACCAGCTTTGTCAGGAGGAATGGGCCAAAATTCACCCGACTTATTGTGGGAAGCTTTTGGAAGGCTAACGGAAACGTTTGACCCGAAGTTAAACAGTTTAAAGGCAATGCTACCAAATACTAATTGAGTGTATGTTAACATCTGACCCACTGGGAATGTGATGAAAGAAATAAAAACTGAAATAAATCATTCTCTCTAATATTATTCTGACATTTCACATTCTTAAAATAAAGTGGTGTTGCTAACTGACCTAAGTCAGGGATTTTTTACTAGGATTAAATGTAAGGAATTGTGAAAACTGAGTTTAAATGTACTTGGCTAAGGTATATGTAAACTTCCGACTTCAACTGTAAGCATCAAAAGTAAACGTATAAACCATTTCAAATTCCTTATATTAATCAAACCAGACGGCACAATTGTCTTGTTTTTTTTATTGACGGATAGCCACGAGCACTCTCCAACATTCAGACATAATTTACAAATTAAATATTTGTGTTTAGTGAGTCCGCCAGATCAGAGGCAGTAGGGATGACCAGGGATTTTCTCTTGATAAGTGTGTGAATTGGAGCATATATCTGTCTAGTGAAGTAAAAGTAAAAGTTGTAAAAAATATAAATAGTCATGTACAGATACGCCAAAAGTAGTACTTTTAGTATTTTAGTATTTTTACTTAAGTACTTTTCACCACTGATGAATATGTGTCACACCTTGGTCTTAGTATTTTGTGTTTTCTTTATTATTTTGTTCAGGCCAGGGTGTGACATGGGTTTATTGTGGTATTTCGTATTGGGGTTTTGTGTTATTGGGATTGCGGCTGTGTCGGGGTGTTGTATGGGTTTGGCTGCCTGAGGCGGTTCTCAATCAGAGTCAGGTGATTCTCGTTGTCTCTGATTGGGAACCGTATTTAGGTAGCCTGAGTTTCGCTTTGTATTTCGTGGGTGATTGTTCCTGTCTCTGTGTAGTTTCACCAGATAGGCTGTAATTAGATTTCACGTTCCGTTTGTTGTTTTTGTATTTTGTATAGTTATTTCATGTATCGCTTTTGTCATTAAAGTCACGAGTAACCACCACGCTGCATTTCGGTCCGACTCTCTTTCTACAAACGAAGAACGACGTTACAATATGTATGGATACTGTGTAAATAGTAGTTGTCCCTTGGTGTCTATCCAATATATTACTCTTATAATTTTTTCATTATTTTAATGCAATATCTTATGTTGTTCTTGTCTATAACTGTTCTGTACTTTGTAATGTATTTGTACGTTTTGTGTGGACCCCAGGAAGAGTAGATGCTGCATGTGCATTAACTAATGAGGATCCTAATCAACTAAAATAAACTATGACCCTCAGTTTATGGTGATATTGTCAGAGTCACAGATCGAAGTAGGCGTATGTGTGCGTGCGTGTGTGAGTGTCAGCATGTGTGTGTTTGAGCGTGTGTGAGTTTGAGCATGTGTGAGTTTGAGCGTGTGTGAGTTTGAGCGTGTGTGAGTGTCAGCGTGTGTGTTTGAGCGTGTGTGAGTTTGAGCGTGTGTGAGTTTGAACGTTTGTGAGTGTCAGCGTGTGTGAGTTTGAGCGTGTGTGAGTGTCAGCGTGTGAGTTTGAGCATGTGTGAGTTTGAGCTTGTGTGAGTGTCAGCGTGTGTGAGTTTGAGCGTGTGTGAGTTTGAGCGTGTGTGAGTTTGAGCGTGTGTGAGTTTGAGTTTGAGCGTGTGTGAGTTTGAGCGTGTGTGAGTTTGAGCGTGTGTGAGTGTCAGCGTGTGTGAGTTTGAGCGTGTGTGAGTTTGAGCGTGTGTGAGTTTGAGCGTGTGTGAGTGTCAGCGTGTGTGAGTTTGAGCGTGTGTGAGTGTCAGCGTGTGTGAGTTTGAGCGTGTGTGAGTGTCAGCGTGTGTGAGTTTGAGCGTGTGTGAGTGTCAGCGTGTGTGAGTTTGAGCGTGTGTGAGTTTGAGCGTGTGTGAGTGTCAGCGTGTGTGAGTTTGAGCGTGTGTGAGTGTCAGCGTGTGTGAGTTTGAGCGTGTGTGAGTTTGAGCGTGTGTGAGTGTCAGCGTGTGTGAGTTTGAGCGTGTGTGAGTTTGAGCGTGTGTGAGTGTCAGCGTGTGTGAGTTTGAGCGTGTGTGAGTGTCAGCGTGTGTGAGTTTGAGCGTGTGTGAGTTTGAGCGTGTGTGAGTGTCAGCGTGTGTGAGTTTGAGCGTGTGTGAGTGTCAGCGTGTGAACTGAGTTTGAGCGTGTGTGAGTTTGAGCGTGTGAGAGTGTCAGCGTGTGTGAAATCACAATTTTGATCACATTTTACAGCATCCCTGGCCTGCCTATCAGCTCTCCTTTACAGTAGTTTGAGCGTGTGTGAGTTTGAGCGTGTGATCCCTGGCCTGAGTGTGATCCCTGGCCTGCCTATCAGCGTGTGCCTATCACCTATGAGTTTGATCTTTCTATAACGTGTGTGAGTGTCAGCGTGTGATCCCTGGGTTTGAGCCCTGTGCTGTGAGTTTGAGCCCTGTGTGATCCCTGGGCTGATGTCAGCGTGTCACCTGAGTTTGAGCGTGTCCCTGGCCTGCCTATCACCTATATTTTACAGTGTCAGCGTGTGTGAGTTTGGCGTGTGTGAGTTTGAGCGTGTGTGAGTTTGAGCGTGTGTGCTTACAAGGTCACTTCAGTCAGCTTGAGAAATATTCCCTGCCCAAAACACTAAAAACTCAAACTAATTTGAACTGACAAGAAAACAGATCTCTCTCGACAAAGCTTGTTCAGCAATCTGTTAAATTATGGATTCATAAAACACTGCATTTTCTGGGGAGAGGGGGGTTCTGCACATTCGAGAGTACAGTACAGAGTTTGCTTACAAGGGGCAAATCACAATTTTGATCACACAGCAATCTCCTCTATTTTACAGTAGTTATCCCTGGCCTGCCTATCAGCTCTCCTTTACAGTAGTGATCCCTGGCCTGCCTATCACCTCTCCTTTACAGTAGTGATCCCTGGCCTGCCTATCACCTATATTTTACAGTAGTGATCCCTGGGCTGCCGGTCACCTTTCTATAACAGTAGTGATCCCTGGGCTGCCGGTCACCTTTCTATAACAGTAGTGATCCCTGGGCTGCCGGTCACCTTTCTATAACAGTAGTGATCCCTGGGCTGCCGGTCACCTTTCTATAACAGTAGTGATCCCTGGGCTGCCGGTCACCTTTCTATAACAGTAGTGATCCCTGGGCTGCCGGTCACCTTTCTATAACAGTATCCCTGTGATCCCAGTGGATTCCTGCTGGTCACCTTTCTATAACAGTAGTGATCCCTGGGCTGCCGGTCACCTTTCTATAACAGTAGTGATCCCTGGGCTGCCGGTCACCTTTCTATAACAGTAGTGATCCCTGGGCTGTAGTGATCCCTGGGCTGCCGGTCACCTTTCTATAACAGTAGTGATCCCTGGGCTGCCGGTCACCTTTCTATAACAGTAGTGATCCCTGGGCTGCCGGTCACCTTTCTATAACAGTAGTGATCCCTGGGCTGCCGGTCACCTTTCTATAACAGTAGTGATCCCTGGACTGCCGGTCACCTTTCTATAACAGTAGTGATCCCTGGGCTGCCGGTCACCTTTCTATAACAGTAGTGATCCCTGGGCTGCCGGTCACCTTTCTATAACAGTAGTGATCCCTGGGCTGCCGGTCACCTTTCTATAACAGTAGTGATCCCTGGGCTGCCGGTCACCTTTCTATAACAGTAGTGATCCCTGGGCTGCCGGTCACCTTTCTATAACAGTAGTGATCCCTGGGCACCTTTCTATAACAGTAGTGATCCCTGGTCACCTTTCTATAACAGTAGTGATCCCTGGGCTGCCGGTCACCTTTCTATAACAGTAGTGATCCCTGGGCTGCCGGTCACCTTTCTATAACAGTAGTGATCCCTGGGCTGCCGGTCACCTTTCTATAACAGTAGTGATCCCTGGGCTGCCGGTCACCTTTCTATAACAGTAGTGATCCCTGGGCTGCCGGTCACCTTTCTATAACAGTAGTGATCCCTGGGCTGCCGGTCACCTTTCTATAACAGTAGTGATCCCTGGGCTGCCGGTCACCTTTCTATAACAGTAGTGATTGCTGGCCTTGTAATAATCCACCTTGGATAGACAGAGTTGTTTGCATATGCAGATTTCATAAAGTGTTGTGGTAAAAACTGAGCAACTCAATCAGGGAATAATGTATGCGCTGGCTGCTTCCACAGACTGAGCCTGGCCCCCTATCTGTTAAGATAACATAGAGGAGCTGGAGCTTCTTCCCAGGCACTTTAAAATGTCGCCTGTAATTTGTCATATAGACCTGCCAGATGATCTGCAACAACCATTAGGCCAACCTTTTCCACCCGACAACTCCATATCTCTCAATTTCTCTATGGGTGAATGTGTGCTGTTATCACCCTTCCTGTTATGAATAGTGATGCCTCTGCTGTGGTATACAATGATCCCACACCATTACAGGCTACAGTATTAAAACATAAACAATTTCCTGCTTTCCCACAGTGCACCACATGCTCAATGAAAGATGAGCTCCACGTACAGAGACAGAGCCATACAAATCCCAGGGTGAAACACAATTCAATCCAATTCCTCTACACAGCAACTTCTCCAGTTTAAAATAATATATAACACTGAGTGTTAAATCAACAGAGAATAGTTGTTGCAAATAAATCATCCTAGTCCTATGGACTTCACCAAGTGAGATCCGAAAATAATATTTTATCATTAGAAAAATATATATTTAACACAATACCAATACGCATTTCATAAGGCCTTATTTTGAGGTCCAATTTTTACTCTAATACAGGTTAAGGGGATATCAGTTGCACAACTGAATGCATTCAACCAAAATATGTCTTCCGCATTTAACCCCACCTCTTTGAATCAGAGAGGTGTGGAGACTGCCTCAATCATCTTCCATACACATCACTATTCAGACCCTTTACTAAGTACTTTGTTGAAGCCCCTTTGTCAGCGACTACAGCCTCGAGTCTTCTTGGGTATGACGCTACAAGCTTGGCACACCTGTATTTGGGTAGTTTCTCCCATTCTTCTCTGCAGATCCTCTCAAGCTCTATCAGGTTGGATTAGGAGTGTCGCTGCACAGCTATTTCCAGGTCTCTCCGGAGATGTTCGATCGGGTTCAAGTACGAGCGCTGTCTGGGCCACGAAAGGACATTCAGAGACTTGTCCCAAAGCCACTCCTGCGTTGTCTTGGCTGTGTGCCAAGTCCTGTTGGAAGGTGAACTTTTCCCCAGTCTGAGGTCCTGAGACCTCTGGAACAGATTTTCTTCAAGGATCTCTCTGTACTTTGCTCAGTTCATCTATCCCTCAATGCTGACTAGTTTCCCAGTGCCTGCTGTTGAAAAACATCCCTACAGCATGCTGCTGCCACCACCATGCTTCCCCCTAAGGATCGTGCCAGGTTTCCTCCTTATGTGATGCTTGGCATTAAGGTCAAAGAGTTCAATCTTGGTTTCATTATGGTCTGAGAGTCCTTTAGGTGCCTTTTGGCAAACTCCAAACGGGCTGCCTTGTGTCTTTTACTGAGGAGTGGCTTCCGACTAGCCACTCTACCATAAAGGCGTGATTGGTGGAGTGCTGAAGAGATGGTTGTCCTTCTGGAAGGTTCTCCCATCTCCGCAGAGGAACTCTGGAGCTTTGTCAGAGTGACCGTCTGGTTCGTGGTCACCTCGCTGACCAAGGCCCTTCTCCCCCGATTACTCAGTTTGGCCGGGCGGCCAGCTCTAGGAAGAGTCTTGGTGGTTCCAAACTTCTTCCATTTAAGAATGGTGGAAGCCACTGTGTTTTCAGGGACCTTTAAATGCTAAAGACATTTTGCTGTACCCTCCCCCATATCTGCGCCTTGACGCAATAATGTCTCGTTATATAGACAGTTATATAGACAGTGTGCCTTTCCAAATCATGTCCAATCAATGGAATTTACCACAGGTGGACTCCAATCAAGTTGTAGAAACTTCTCAAGGATGATCTATGGAAACAGGATGCACCTGAGATCTCAGAGCAAAGGGTCTGAATAATTATGGAAATAAGATATATATATATATTTTAAAAAACATTTGCACAAATTCTAAAAACCTATTTTTGCTTTGTCATTATGGTTTATTGTGTGTAGATTGATGAGGAACAAAAATATATTTTTAGTCCATTTTAGAATAAGGCTGTAATGTAACAAAATGTGGAAAAAGTCGAAGGGTCTGAATACTTTCTGAATGCCCTGTATAGATAGGGGTAACGGGACTAAACAGGATAGATAATAACCAGTAGCAGCAGTGTATGTGATGAGTCAAAAGAGTTGCCATACAGTTGCCATACCAGATACCATACAATTTCAGTAACGGGTGGAAAAAAATCTAAATATCTGGTTGGATTAGATTCGAAAATATGATATGTTATTTATCTTTGTGTACCCCAATCAATCAATCAATCAATGTATATGCACAAACATGACATTGAAACAAACAAATGATGGACGTGGTTTTGGTTCAAATTGATGTGTATGAGTTGCAGGCCCCTCTATTAGGGTAAACTTAGGCCCTCAAAATAAGGCCTTATGAAATATGTATGGTATTATATTAAATAAATCATATTTGCTTAGGATCTCACTTGGTGAATTCCATAGGACTGAAAATTGATGAATGTCTTTGTCACTAACAAATACAGCCATTTGTGCTAATTACAATTCTCTCCAAAGACAAGGCACTCTGGGAAATATTAGAATAAGACTTTACACTAAGCAGTGTGTTAATTTTAACACTGCTCCGGTGTCTATATGGGTCCACAGACTGAACACTTTCAGTGTTGATTTATCTTGTTTTTTTAACACTGGAGAATTTGCTGTGTACCACTTAGTCTGCCTACTCCACCTCCCCAGGGGAGATTTATAGTAGTCCTAGCCCCATAAAACACAACAACTATCTGCGTTCACACACGCACACGCACACACGCACATACACACACACACGCACAACACACACACACACACACACACACACACACACACACACACACACACACACACACACACACACACACACACACACACACACACACACACACACATCACACACACACACACACACACACACACACGCACACACACACACACACACACACACACACACACACACACACACACACACACACACACACACACACACACACACACACACACACATCACACACACACATCACACACACACACGCACACACGCACATACACACACACACACACACACACACACACACACACACACACACACACACACACACACACACACACACACACACACACACACACACACACACACACACACACACACACACACACGCACATACACACACACATCACACACACACACACACACACACACACACACACACACACACACACACACACAGAGAAGCGTAACTAGATTTAAGGAGATGAATGAATAATGATTACGATAAACAGGCGCTCTGGAATGGAACCTCACTTAAACACGGGTATTAAACAGTACCACTTGGCTGTAGAGGCTCCTAATCCTGGCCTTAAACGCTGGTAAAAATAGGACTGGGAATAGCAGTCATCCAGAAAGCAGAGAGTCAGGAGATTAGAGGAAGGGATTAGCTATCCAATTGTTCTCTAAATGCAGCTGCTCGGTGAGCGCTGTGGATTGGGAAGGAGAGGTAAGAGAAAAGGCTTGGAGAGGTTCTGGCTGCTGGTGCTCTGTTCAGCTCACCTCGCCTGCCTGGAAAGCTAATGCTTGTTATTCCATTAGACATAATGAGCTGAGAGAGAGAGGGAGCACAGAGGAGGAGAAGAGAAGCTGAAAGGGTGATGGTGAATCATGGTTTATGGATGCAGAGAGACAAGGGAGTAGGAGGGAGGACAAGAGGGTGACTAGTGAGATTTCCACACATAGTTGTGTAGAGAATGGATGTATTTTATGTCACTCCAGTGGAGTGTGCATGTGTGCGTGTTTGTGTGTGTAGAACCTGTGTTGCAACATCCCATGTTTTTGTATAACTGCACTTCCTCCATCCTCTACCTGTCTAATGATAACAGTAAGGGAGCACCTCTACCTGTCTAGTTGTCACACTAAGAGCTCCTCTACCTGTCTAATGATGACACCAAGGGAGCTCCTCTACCTATCTAATGATCACAATAAGGGAGCTCCTCTACCTATCTAAGGATCACAATAAGGGAGCTCTTCTACCTGTCTAATGATCACACTAACCACCAGGGAGCTCTTCTACCTGTCTAATGATAACACTAACCACCAGGGAGCTCTTCTACCTGTCTAATGATAACACTAACCACCAGGGAGCTCTTCTACCTGTCTAATGATAACACTAACCACCAGGGAGCTCTTCTACCTGTCTAATGATAACACTAAACACCAGGGAGCTCTTCTACCTGTCTAATGATAACACTAACCACCAGGGAGCTCCTATACCTGCCTGATGATCACACTAATCACCAGGGAGGTCCTCTATAAAAACTCCAGTCTGCAGAAGCTGCCTTCCTTGTTTAACAGTCAGCCAGCCTGCAGAGAGGGAGAGAGACTGGTCTTAGCAGACATTAGATCACTGACTTGGATACAAGCCAAGAGCTGGGATGAAAACTTAATGTTTAATAAAAGTAGATTCCATCTAAGGGGGAGATTTGAGTCAGTATTGAGGTATCTAATATTTTTATTCTAAAAAACCTCAGGCGAGCTTCTCGACAATTCTCAGTCCATTTCCACAAAATTAAGTTTAAGTTACAAGGAGAGGAGATGTTTGTAGATTAATGTAGATCCTATATCTCGATGTAGATCTCATCAATTCTGTGATTAGACTGTTTCATAAGAGGCAGCTTATGAGGATTTCCATCAGTGAAATGTTATTCAATGAGAAATGTAATGACATCATAACTCTTCATAGATTAAATGTCTCTGCACTGTAGCGAGAAATGTCAGATGTCACAAGATTAACTTCCATAAGATTAAAAGCGGTACCCATTTTATGCAGCATTACAGCCTTATAGGAAACTAAACTGTATTAAAAACATGTTATAAAATGTAATAAACATGTGATGAACATCATGTAATATGTTTAAAGGTATACATTCTCAGGTGGTGAGTCTGTTTTAGTCAAAACAGTGTCAAAACAGTGTTGTAGGCTACTTTTTATCATAGAGGACCATCTTTGGAAAAGTGTTTTAATTAATACTGCTAAGTGCTGTCCCCCGGGAATACAATGTATGTCCTCCTGTATATGTTTTTAACCAAATACATTTAATTAAATTCATTTACATTTACATTACATTACATTTAAGTCATTTAGCAGACGCTCTTATCCAGAGCGACTTATAAATTGGTGCATACACCTTATGACATCCAAATTCACACCCGCATCCAAATTCACACCCGCACCTGACTGAAGTTAGATAAGTCATTACCTTACAGGACAGCATGGGATGTCTAGTAGGGATCCATTTCAATAGTCTACAATGGCCTCCCTGGCCTCCCTGTCCAGCTCTTTAACACCATTGCAATGTACTTTTACTTAGGAGAGGAGATGAGGAGAGGATGCCACATTCGACTATTGAGATGTAGACATTAGCATCCTGCCAGACTGAGACAGCCCGGTTGGTGACCTAGGCCAGTATCTACAAAGCATCTCAGAGGAGGTATGCTGATCTAGGATCAGGTTCCCATCTGGCCATATAGTCTTATTCAATATGATATAAATAGCTAAACTGATCCTACACTCTTAGGAAAAAAAGGGTTCCAAAAGGTTTTTATGGCTGTCCCCATAGGATAACCCTTTTTGTTCTGGGTAGAACCCTTTTTGGTTCCAGGTAGAACTGATTTTGGTTCGACATAGAACCTTCTGTGTAAAGGGTTCTAAATGGAACTCAAAAGGATTCTACCCGGAACCAAAAAGGGTTTCTTCAAAGAGTTCTCCTACGGGTCAATACAAGTCTGCCTAGTAGTCCTACAGTCTGTAGCCTACCTATTTTACTTGCCTGAGAGTTCATTTTTACCTTCATTTTGATTTAATGCAACATTTTCACCCAATTATGTTTGACTCAAGTCCGTTTGTTCACCTGTGTAATCTATTGTAAAAAACATTATAAAGATTGAGTCAAACATTTAGCCTGTTAAATGAATTAATTCATTGGATATCAACATCAGGGGGCCTTTTACTGGTAGTGTTGCCAAAATGCACCATGGCTCGCACGAGACACACATACAATTAGGGTTCCTCAAAGGTTATTGGGAAGGGTGATGAGCCCTTCAATGGTTATTTCTTATTTTAGTGATAATTTAAAGGTTAGTGCAATCCGGGATCATTGGGATGTCCCTACCCTAAACCCTATCCTTCCCCTAACTGTAACTATAAGTTAGTGGTTAGAGCATTGAACTAGTAACCGAAAGGTTGCAAGTTCAAATCCCCGAGCTGACAAGGTACAAAATCTGTTGTTCTGCCCCTGAACAGGCAGTTAACCCACTGTTCCTAGGCTGTCATTGAAAATAAGAATTTGAGGTTAACTGACTTGCCTAGTAAAATAAAGGTAACACATAACCCTTACCTTAACCATATTACATTTAAACTTCAATGGGATAAGGTCTCAAGGATCCCATTTAGACTTCAAATGTAGGGGTGGCGACTCATTAGAATATTTTGGGTCATAGTTTGTTCAAAGCTCTTCTTGTACAACCGTGAGTGAGAGTGTCACTCCAGTTGATCTAATCTGTTGTGTTATGCTATTAATTATTATGTATGAATACAGCCAGTGGTGTCTTGTGAAAGAGTCATGTATGACCTTGTGCTAATTGAGAACTGCTGAATAAGTCAGTAGTTCTCAACTGTCTCCTCGGGGACCCAGCTGTTTCAGAGCTTGCACACCTGATTTAACTTGTTAATATAACACAATAAAACCTATGGAATTTTAACAACATAAACCAGAATAAAAACCATGTATGTTTCTACAAAGAACCTTTGAGATTTAAAAAGGTTCTTTATAGAACCATCTCCATAAAGGTTATATAAAAAAAAACTTTTAAAGGGTTCTATATAGCTTTTAAAAAAGGGGTTTAACAATAGTGGAACCCTTTTTTGGTGCTAAGGAAGCTTTTTTAATGGGTATCTATAGAACTTTAGGAAAGGGTTCTTTATAGCACCGTACAGGTTCCATTTGAGCATGGTTATTCATAGAACCTTGAAAAAAAGGTTCCATATAGCACCACAAAGGATGCTGCTATGGTTACGAGCCACTATAGTAGAGCAACATTTGTTTTTAGCGTGTAGCATGCCACAGTTGTCACCATTTTTAAAAACTGTGCACCTAAAAGTAGGCTACTTGTTTCAATAACGTTCATGTAATCTCAATACTCCCCACACCCACTAGATTGTTACGACCCACATAAAGAGGGAGGTGGTACAACACGGATAAACCAACATTTGAACCCGTATGGCAGTCCCCGCCTCCGTGTATAAAAGCAAGAAACAAATAGTTGAATCTGGCCTGGATTACTGGGAGCACAGCATTAGCGGAAGTAACCCGCCCAGCTCACTGTCCGTCGCGAACACGCTCAGTCACCAAGGTACAGTAAAACTACTTCATAGTCTATTTGCTACCTCTTGCGACCAATTTAACGTCAAAAAAATATATAATGTCTTCAACTGGTATATTTCAGACCTAATTCGTTTCTATCCAGTGTATATAATCGTTTAATATCGCGGTAAACATGTCGTAGGCTAGTTGTAGCTCTTCCAGACAGACAACCTTTACCCTCTCGAATGGCGTGTCGTCTGGCGGGAATGCATTTGCTGAGTGATTTTCCACATAGTTTTACCTGGAGACGCACATGGGTGCCATTCGGGATATTATCCTACAGAATATATGAATACATTGGTGTTTATGACATTGTATTTGTTCAATGTTGTAAGACGGTGTGTTGGAACGAATCCGGGTGTATTGATTCTTTGATTTATTAGGATCTCATTAGCCGACGCCTTAGTTTTACTGGGATCCGACACATGACTACAAATACATTAGTCAAAAGACTCTTGCGCTCATTTGAATGAGTTGCAACTTCCATTTTGTGGGATTTTGCAAACATGTTACATTGTGTTGCGTTGTACAAGTGTTCAACATTAATTGAGCTTTAACACCGATTACAGTAGTGTATATTGAGGTCATAAAGCGAGTGCGCAGAAAGTAGCCCACTTGCTCTTCCTGGTTCGTGGCACCACGCTGGGCGTTGGCGATGAGGGCAAATTCTGGCACTCCAGTTCTCTCACTTGTATAGGCTTGCGTTGTAAAGGCGAGGGAGTGGATTTGACAGTAATTTACAGGCAGCTCAGTAAATTACTGTACTTCATATTGCATTACATCTACTCTAATCTAAAAACAGTGACAACGCAAATACTATGTAAAGGCACACTGTACAATACCTAAGAAATAACGTTTTATCTATTGTTTAAAAAAATAAATAATGCTAGTTGTAATTAATTAATTAATGGATAAAGGAAGGAAATTAATTGAGCGAAAGGGTTTATGTTTGACTGCATTTTACTTTAATTACTTAGCATCCAACCTGCTTACACCAATCCTAAGTAATGTGTTTACACATTACATCATATCATACATCTCTGCTGTTTCATTACCATGACTATTTGGTGTTTTAATCACTTGTATAAGCCTTAACCAAGGCTTCCAAACTGGTAGCAACTACAGGGCAAAACAGACCAAAAGGACAGGGCAAAATGCTCAACCAGTAAAGTTTAAGACTGAAACTCCAATCTGTCCCCTAAATTGATGAGGCACTATAACAGGGGGCAAATTGGTAGCGCATTCTCACTAACTGCTGGCACAAATGTAGCCTCTTACAAGGCACACCTCAAAACAATACATTGCACCCGCTAGTGGTCAAAAGGTTTTTGGCTGTCCAAAAATACGGTACACTACTGTATTCTGTGGTGGAATTACAGTACCATTTGAAATTCAGCAATTCTTTCCCCACCCACAGCATTTTCCCAAAATGCACCATCATTTACAGTATGATGCAGTAAAATGTTTCAGTGTTTTTATGTTGATAAAACCCCAAATGACTGTATAATTGTTTTTTTGTCATACAGCGTATAGGTGCAGTGAAATGTGGTGTTTTACAAGGTACTACAGCATAGCATAGTACTACAGCACCACTGGAGCAAATTAGGGTTAAGTGCCTTTCTGAATGCCACCTCAACTGTTTTTTTCCCCCGTTACAGTGTGGCTACTTCTTGGCGTAGGTAGCTATTTAAACGTAAAGAGGATTACGTGCATACTGAGCGGCACACATCTGATCATGCGCAAACGTGATTTTGATGCAGGTGATTATGGAAGATTATCTTCTGGCAGTGAGTCAAAGACCTTACAGAGCATGACAGTTGTCAGATGCAAAGTTAGAGGTGTTACCTTGCAATGGGAGTCCGGTGTCTGTGTCTCTATTCATGACATTGTCCCGTGATGGGGTCGAGGGCCTCGGCACCGCGACTCAAAACCCAATGTGCCAAATGCACGTAAGTAACGTTGTCTGCACTGATAGTCAGTGGAATTTGCTTGTTTATTTACCCTCCTCTACTCCCTCTCTCCTCTACTCCCTCTCTCCTCTACTCCCTCTCTCCTCTACTCCCTCTCTCCTCTACTCCCTCTCTCCTCTACTCCCTCTCTCCTCTACTCCCTCTCTCCTCTACTCCCTCTCTCCTCTACTCCCTCTCTCTCTCCTCTACTCCCTCTCTCTCTCCCTCTACTCCCTCTCTCTCTCCTCTACTCCCTCTCTCTCTCCTCTACTCCCTCCTCTCTTTCTATCCCTTCTCTCCTCTACCCCTCTCTCTCTCTCCCTCTCCTCTACCCCTCTCTCTCTCTCTCCTCTACCCCCTCTTTCCCCCCCCCCCCTCTCTCTATTCTCTCTCTCCTTGTCACTGTGTACCTCTCTCTCTTTCTACTGTCATGTTCTTCTGTCCTTATAGCACCATGTCAAACGAGGAGCGGACGTTCATTGCCATCAAGCCAGATGGAGTTCAGAGGAGGCTTATCGGAGATATCATCAAGAGATTTGAGCTGAAGGGCTTCAAACTGGTGGGGATGAAATTCATCCAGGTACATTATTATACTTACTGTAAACTCTTTTATTTTATTTCGAATGTCATCTATATAATCCTTTTCACTTTCAGGACATTATTAACCAGTAATTAGGACTGAATGTAAATCAGCTATCTGACAGATATTCTTAAAATTGTGTGTATGCATTGATACGTAGGCTACGTGTGCCTTTTAAATACATATATTTGTAGTACTGTTCTTTTCTATTGATGTTCTGTATTATGCCATTCTGTATTATGTTTCATGTTGGACCCCAGGAAGAGTAGCTGCAGCTTTTGCAACAGCTAATGGGGATCCTAATAAAATACCATCTAAGCAAGAACTTGTGCCAATACACAATGATTGGACATACAATACAGTAGGCTACAGTATAGTAGAGTACATTAGTGTAAAGTCTGGTACATTAGAGTAACTATAGAAAATATATTCACGTCACCAGATAATTGATTAAAATACATTGTTTTGCAATAAAGGTTTACAGTAGCTTCAACAGCACTCTGTAGGGTAGAACCATGGTGTAGCTGGAGGACAGCTAGCTTCCGTCCTCCTCTGGGTACATTGACTTCAATACAAAACCTAGGAGGCTCATGGTTCTCACCCCCTTCCATATACTTACACAGTAATTATTACTACTTCCGGAGGATGTCCTCCAACCTATCCGAGCTCTTGAAGCATGAACTGACATGTTGTTCACCCAATCAAAGGATCAGAGAATAAATCTAGTACTGAAAGCATAAGCTACACCTAGCTAGCACTGCAGTACATGAACTGTGTTAAGTAGCTGAACCGAAGAGAGAGGGAGAAAATAGTTTAACAGTTTTGAACAAAAATGAAGGAGAACGAGAGATATTTTGTATTTTTCTTTCACTTAACTAGCGAATGCAGCTAGCTAGTTTAGCCTACAAACACACCTGGCTCAAACAGAGAGGGATGCTATGTTAGCTATCTGGCTATGGCTATCCAACAGAGAGGGATGCTATGTTAGCTATCTGGCTATGGCTATCCAACAGAGAGGGATGCTATGTTAGCTATCTGGCTATGGCTATCCAACAGAGAGGGATGCTATGTTAGCTATCTGGCTATGGCTATCCAACAGAGAGGGATGCTATGTTAGCTATCTGGCTATGGCTAAACAGAGAGGGATGCTATGTTAGCTATCTGGCTATGGCTATCCAACAGAGAGGGATGCTATGTTAGCTATCTGGCTATGGCTATCCAACAGAGAGGGATGCTATGTTAGCTATCTGGCTATGGCTATCCAACAGAGAGGGATGCTATGTTAGCTTGCTGGCTATGGCTATCCAACAGAGAGGGATGCTATGTTAGCTATCTGGCTATGGCTATCCAACAGAGAGGGATGCTATGTTAGCTATCTGGCTATGGCTATCCAACAGAGAGGGATGCTATGTTAGCTATCTGGCTATGGCTATCCAACAGAGAGGGATGCTATGTTAGCTATCTGGCTATGGCTATCCAACAGAGAGGGATGCTATGTTAGCTATCTGGCTATGGCTATCCAACAGAGAGGGATGCTATGTTAGCTTGCTGGCTATGGCTGTCCAACACAGGAACTCTTCCAAGGTAAGCTTTTGGTTTAATTAATTTATTGCCACCGGGGCCTCTGGTGTAACTGACTGTATTCATTCCACTGATCCTGTTGAAAAACGTTCTCAAAAGCAGAAGCAAACATAACGAAACGTGGATCAACCAGTGGAGGCAGGTGAGGGGAGGACGGCTCATAATAATGGCTGGAATGGAGTAAATGGAATGTTATCAAAAACATGGTTTTCATATATTTGATACCATTCCATTCACTCCATTCTAGACATTATGAGCCATCCTCCCCTCAGTAGCCTCCACTTGGATAAACATACCTGAATTTGTCCATTATAAACTCTCTTATTTAAAACTGTTGGACTAATGATTACACCCTAGATTATCTAGATGCAGGCAAGAGTGCAAGGCGGTATTGAATGTGTCACTGTCTGTCACCTTGATTACTCAATTCTCTACCTGTGTGCACCGACATTGTAAACTTTCATTCATAGGCTAGGTTGTAGCAACCTCATGATGGGTATAGGGACAATTAGAGTAACATGTAGTAGCCTAAACCTATCATTGTTACATTGAATATGGTGTATTTAGAATTAAAGCCATGCTCATAAAAAATTTAAAAAATGATTGTCCTGCCTCATCTTAAAAGACACCAACCACCACTGAGTGCCTGTAGGGTACAGTGCAGTATGGGTACCGTAGGCTACAGTAGGGTCTGTACAGTAGACTAAATTAGGATGCTGTACAATAGGGTAGAGTATAGTGCAGAGGATCTTGCTGACTGTTTTTATCCACAGTTGTGATTAGCATTGAGTGTTGTCTCCTGATCCTCTGTGTGTTGGTCTGTGGCCAGGAAGGCTGCCTGTGACCCCTGAACCCAGGGATCAGGAGGGCCCACCGATAATAGTCACTCTGTTTACGGTGGGCTATTTCAGGGTTAAGCGCATGCAGTCAACTGGTTCCTGGTTACAAGCTCTGGTGACTTCCTGTGAATGTACAAAACATAAAGATCTCTTTCCATGACATAGACTGACCATGTGAATCCAGGTGAAAGATATATGAAGATATGATGTCGCTTGTTAAATCCACTTCAATCAGTGTAGATGAATGGGAGGAGACGGCTTAAAGATGGATGTTTTAAGCCTTGAGACAACTGAGATACACAATATATATGTGCCATTCAGAGGGTGAATGGGCAAGACACAAATTTTCAGTGCCTTTTTGAACAGGGTTTGGTAGTGAGTGCCAGGCGCACCGGTTTAAGTGTGTCAAGAACTGCATTGCTGCTGGACGATTCACTCTTAACAGTTTCCTGTGTGTATTAAGAATGGTCCACTACCCAAAGGACATCCAGCCAACTTGACCCAACTGTGGGATGCATTGGCGCCAGCATGGGCCAGCATCCCTGTGGAACGCTTTCAACACCTTGTAGGGTCAATGCCCCGATGATTTGAGGCACTTGAGAGCTAAAAGGGGTGCAACTCAATATTACGAAGGTGTTCCTAATGTTTTGTACACTCTACACTGGAGCTCTCCAGATATTGGCTGTAGCTTTACCAAACCCTTGTTGTATGGAGAGAGTCTGCTAAACCCCCCCCCCAAAAATGAAATGCATGTTGTCGATGTGATTGTTACAGGATCCTTTGTGCCTGGCGATTCTACGACTGATGTTCAACATAGCCCAGTGTATTTTGCCGTGATATGCCTTGTGTGTGTCCCTATGGTTATGATGGGTTATTGACAGTTGTGGCTGTTGTGTCTGACTAACCCAGGCCCCAGAGTCTCTGCTGAAGAAGCACTATGCCGACCTGAAGGACAGACCCTTCTTCCCTGGTCTCGTCAGCTACATGGCCTCCGGCCCAGTGGTGGCTATGGTAAGACAAACGTTCCTTGTTGTGTTCATTGACATGATGTAAGCATCTAGTTTCTCCTACAAGAAGACAGAGAAGCCTACACATTCTAATGCTGTGGTTCCTAATAGCACCTGTAAAAGGGAACTGTGGTTCCTAATAGCACCTGTAACAGGGAACTGTGGTTCCTAATAGCACCTGTAACAGGGAACTGTGGTTCCTAATAGCACCTGTAACAGGGAACTGTGGTTCCTAATAGCACCTGTAACAGGGAACTGTGGTTCCTAATAGCACCTGTAACAGGGAACTGTGGTTCCTAATAGCACCTGTAACAGGGAACTGTGGTTCCTAATAGCACCTGTAACAGGGAACTGTGGTTCCTAATAGCACCTGTAACAGGGAACTGTGGTTCCTAATAGCACCTGTAACAGGGAACTGCACCATAAACACATTCGCTATCTGTACCAATGTCAGATCATAACTTTGATCCTCCAGGCGTCAACACATTAACCCTCCTGTTGTTTGCTTCATGTTAATTGTGTTTCCAGTCCAAAATGACCTCTCCATTATAGCTGATTATAAATACATATATTATCACCTAATGTTTTAAATATTTTTATCAACTTAAGTTCTTGTGAACATTACAGGTTTTGAACTTCTATTTGCTATTTATGGCCTGTAGGCCTTATTGACCTGAGCTCATACAACTAGTTTTTGAGTTAAAAAAGCATAATGTATGGATTATTTTGACTATAACAAGTACTCAGGTGAAACATATTGTGCTGTTTATCACAGACTACTTTGTCAAAGTTTAACAAGGACTCTCTCTTCTCTTCACCAGCATCATGATCAAAGATATGATCAAGAGCCTCACATACAGTATATCGTTTGGTCATTGTGCTGCCACAGAATGAATTGTGAGCAAAGGCCTCAAAAAAGCTTTATATACCAGAGCTGTGAGAAGTTCTATATATTATTGAAACAATGTTGCGATTGTTTGTGAGAATTCCAACAGGTGTGGTTCCCCGTGGGGGTTGCCATGGAAGCCAAGAAGGTGTGAGCATGTGTGTGTGCTCAAACACACATGCATGTGAGGGGTCTGGGAGAGGAAGCGTGTCCATCTGATGAATAGTCATGTGGCTGCATTCAGATTTATACACTCATTCTAGTCTCACCCATTCATTTCTAATGACCGGTCAATTTTGACTGGGAACACCACAGGTGTTCAAAAGTTAAATAAAACTTCCAAAACGTTATGAAAATCATCATGTATTTTGTGTGTTCAGATGCCCTGTGTGGACAAAGTCATGGAACCTTAAGAAAATCAGATTAAATGAACTACATTTTTCAGAGCGAGAACTTGTAAATCGGTCCAATTCGACTGGAACGCAGCAGGAGGGTTAAGACTAGTACTTCTATCTTGAAATGTATTTGACCGCTGTGCATAGAAATGGAAGATCAGAAAGAATACTGTGTTAGTAAAGCGTTATCCCTCTGTGTGTGTGTGGGGTGCCAGGTGTGGGAAGGGTTGAATGTAGTGAAGACCGGCAGAGTGATGCTAGGAGAGACCAACCCTGCCGACTCCAAACCTGGCACCATCCGAGGAGACTACTGCATCCAAGTGGGCAGGTGAGAATCAATCGCATTACGAGACGTAACAAAGTGATCCAATAATGTAAAGATTCTATGAAGCCTCAACCTTTATAATGGATAATAGGTTTATCATCAGGGCCAGGACCGTACCAGTATCGCGATACTCGTTATTTATATATATATATATCACACACACTTTATGGGATATTTTCACTTTTTATTTAGACAGATTTGAAGTGAGAGGGGAGACAGAGAGAGCGAGGGAGATGCAGAGCGGTGTCTGGGACAGGATTCGTACCCATTCTGAGGGTGTCGTGTTTGTGCTGCAGGGCGGTGTCGTGTTTGTGCTGCAGGGCGGTGTCGTGTTTGTGCTGCAGGGCGGTGTCGTGTTCTGTGCAGGTTGATGCTTATTGTCATGCCTCTTCTCCTGGAGGCAGAATTGAGCCATTTCTCCTTAAATAGGCCGGCTGCAAGGTCAAAATTGTTCATATTGTAAACATTTATGAAAAGAAAAATTTGCTTTTTGGTCTTAATGTCAGGTTGGGCATTAGGGTCACCAGTGTAGTTAAGGTTAGGGTTCAAATCAAATTGTATTTGTCACATATGCTGATACAACAGGTTAGACATTACAGTGAAATGCTTACTTACAAGCCCTTAACCAACAATGCAGTTTTAAGAAAAAAATTAACTGAATAAATACAAAAAATGAATTTTAAGGAGGAACAATAAAATAACAGTAGTGAGGCTATATACAGGAGGTACCAGTACAGAGTCAATGTGGAGGCTATATACAGGAGGTACCAGTACAGAGTCAATGTGGAGGCTATATACAGGAGGTACCAGTACAGAGTCAATGTGGAGGCTATATACAGGAGGTACCAGTACAGAGTCAATGTGGAGGCTATATACGGGGTACCGGTACAGAGTCAATGTGGAGGCTATATACAGGAGGTACCAGTACAGAGTCAATGTGGAGGCTATATACAGGGGTACCAGTACAGAGTCAATGTGGAGGCTATATACAGGAGGTACCAGTACAGAGTCAATGTGGAGGCTATATACAGGGGGTACCAGTACAGAGTCAATGTGGAGGCTATATACAGGGGGTACCAGTACAGAGTCAATGTGGAGGCTATATACGGGGGTACCAGTACAGAGTCAATGTGGAGGCTATATACAGGGGGTACCAGTACAGAGTCAATGTGGAGGCTATATACAGGGGGTACCAGTACAGAGTCAATGTGGAGGCTATATACAGGGGGATACCGGTACAGAGTCAATGGTACAGAGTCAATGTGGAGGCTATATACAGGGGGTACCAGTACAGAGTCAATGTGGAGGCTATATACAGGGGTACCAGTACAGAGTCAATGTGGAGGCTATATACAGGAGGTACATTTCAAGTCATATATACAGGGGTACAGACAGAGTCAATGTGGAGGCTTATCCAGAGCGACTTACAAATTGGTGCATTCACCTTATGACATCCAGTAGAATAGTCACAGAGTTTAATGTAGTGCATCTAAATCTTAAAGGGGGGGGTGAGAAGGATTACTGGAGGCTATCCTATCCTAGGTATTCCTTAAAGAGTCAATTTTGGAGGTGTCTCCGGAAGGTGGTGATTGACTGGTACTGTCCTGGCGTCGTGAGGGAGTTTGTTCCACCATTGGGGGCCAGAGCAGCAACAGTTTTGACTGGGCTGAGCGGGAAGTGTACTTCCTCAGTGGTAGGGAGGCTATAGCAGGCCAGAGGTGGCTATATAACGGGGTACCCTTGTTTGGAGTCAATGTGGAGGCTATATACAGGGGGGCCAGATCAGAGCCTGGGAGGCTACTGAGGTGCCGTTACCAGTACACAGCAATGTAGGCTATATACCAGTACAGAGTCAATGTGGAGGCTATATACGGGGGGTACAGAGTCAATGTGGAGGCTGTATACAGGGTGTTACGGTACAGGGTCTGTTTATTCGAGGTAATTATGGTAGTATGTACATGTAGGTAGAGAAAGTGACTATGCATAGATAATAAACGGAGTGTAGCAGCAGTGTAAAAATGGGGACTGGGGACAATGCAACTAGTCTGGGTAGCCATTTGATGAACTGTTCATGAGTCTTATAGCTTTTGGGTAGAAGCTGTTAAGAAGCCTTTTGGACCTAGACTTGGCGCTCCGGTACCGTTTGCCGTGCGGTAGCGGAGAGAACAGTCTATGACTTGGGTGGCTGGAGTCTTTGGGCCTTCCTCTGACACTGCCTGGTATATAGGTCCTGGATGGCAGGAAGCTTTGCCCCGGTGATGTACTGGGCTGTTCGCACTACCCTCTGTAGTACCTTGCAGTCGAAGGCCGAGCAGTTTCCATACCAGGCGGTGATGCAACCGGTCAGGATGCTCTCGATGGTGCAGCTTTAGAACCCTTTGAGGATCTGAGGACCTGTGCCAAATTTCTTCAGTCTCCTGAGGGGGTAAAGGTGTTGTCGTGCCCTCTTCACGACTGTCTTGGTGTGTTTGGACCATGATAGTTTTTTGGTGACGTGGACACCAAGGTACTTGAAGCTCTCAACCTGCTCCACTACAGCCCCATCGATGAGAATGGTCCTCCTTTTCCTGTAGTCCACAATCTTCTCCTTTGTCTTCATCATGTTGAGGGAGAGGATGTTATCTTGGCACCACACTTGCCAGGTATCTGATCTCTTCCCTATAGGCTGTCTCATCATTGTCGGTGATCAGGCTGTTGTGTTGTCGGCAAACATGATAATGGTGTTGGAGTCGTGCTTGGCCATGCAGTCATGGGTGAACAGGGAGCGCTGGAGGGGAAAGAGCACGGACCACTGAGGGGCTCCAGTTTTTAGGATTAGTGTGGCTGATGTCTACCCTTACCACCTTGGGGCATCTCGATAGGAAGTTCAGGATCCAGTTGCAGAGGGAGGTTTTTAGTCCAAGGGTCCTTGAGCTTTTAGGGTACTGATCCTAGACCTGTGCCTGGGGTTATGGTTAGGTTTAAAAAACAGATGTATATGGCTTTGTGGCTGTGCCAGCTAGTGACCACTCTGCAGCGCTGCCTTCAGAACAAGCTCTCCCGCATTATCAGCCATCAGGCACTATTTCCATCGCTTTGACAACTACACTACTTTCAAACTCTATCCATAGTCCCTAAATATAAATATCTTTCCTTATGTCATTAAATGATAATAATCGTTCTTGCCTTATTGTTTCAGGAACATCATCCATGGCAGTGACTCCGTAGAGAGTGCTAACACAGAGATCAACCTGTGGTTCAAACCTGAGGAGCTGTGCAGTTACACTAGCTGCTCCAGCAGCTGGCTCTACTGAGGAGCTGAAGGATACAAGTTGCCCCCAGGCACAGGTCTAGGATCAGTTTACCATCCATAAACCATAACATCAGCATTAGAAGGGGGGGGGATATAAATCTCTTCCTGGCCACTGAGGACCACACCACTTCCTGTTCATCTTCTGTACCCATCTGTAATTGGTCCATCGCTGATTCCATTCATTCCTCTGGAGTTGTCTTGGTGAAAACGTTTTTTATTGTAATTTGTTCAGCTTTCCAATAAAAAATCACAACCCCTTATTTTTCCTTGTTGCTGATTATAAAACAATTTTCTATAGATATTACTGTACGTTACATCATGAACATAAACTTTTCTTTGAACATAGACAGTTTAATAGTGCACCCATGTCTTGTGTGCCTCGGTGCTGTGACCAGATTGACATTTCAAACATTAACAGGCAGGCCTCGTCACTGCCAACATTAAGAGGGATTAGCCGGCTCCATAATCTCAGATTGGGATTAACTGTAGATCTGCTGCTTTGCTCAGTTGAGCTAACGGTCAACCTAATGGTAGAGGAGTGGTTGGGACCTGGGATGACACTAAGGTTGGAAGCATCATGCACGTGCACTCACACAGAGAACGGAGAATATGCTAAGAATAGTGCTGGTGTCATTGGGAAGGTGTGACCTGAGATGCCTATGGTGAAAACACCTGAGCCCAGCAGGGTCTTATCATCTGGCGGATCTCCGTAGTCCGTCTCATTGCAGGGGTCTCCAGAGACTCACTGGGTGTCCACTACAGGCTACGGTGACCTCTGAGCTCCAATCCTCAGGTCTGGCTCTCATCTCCAGGACGTTGCCCACAAAGACAAAATGGGGTTTTGGACATCTTATCGGCCGGGGATTCATCAATGGCCTTCTCTGCGTTCTGTTGAACCGACCCAAACAAGTTGATGCATGTGTCCATTTCTGGTGGATTTATAATGATTTGAGGCGACGCTGTGGTTTAAAAGGTGTGTGCTTCATAATGGACAGTGGTGTAAAGTACTTAAGTAAAAATACTTTAAAGTACTACTTAAGATGTTTTTGGGGGTATCTACTTTACTATTTATATTTTAGACAACTTTTATTTCACTACATTCCTAAAGAAAATTATGTACTTTTTACATTTCCCTTACACTGTACATTTCAAACGTTGAGCAGGACAGGAAATGAGAACATCCCTTATCATCCCTACTGCCTCTGATCTGGAGGACTCACTAAACAGAGAACATCCATGGTCATCCCTACTGCCTCTGATCTGGAGGACCCACTAAACAGAGAACATCCCTGGTCATCCCTACTGCCTCTGATCTGGTGGACTCACTAAACAGAGAACATCCCTGGTCATCCCTACTGCCTCTGATCTGGAGGACCCACTAAACAGAGAACATCCCTGGTCATCCCTACTGCCTCTGATCTGGTGGACTCACTAAACAGAGAACATCCCTGGTCATCCCTACTGCCTCTGATCTGGAGGACCCACTAAACAGAGAACATCCCTGGTCATCCCTACTGCCTCTGATCTGGAGGACCCACTAAACAGAGAACATCCCTGGTCATCCCTACTGCCTCTGATCTGGTGGACTCACTAAACAGAGAACATCCCTGGTCATCCCTACTGCCTCTGATCTGGAGGACCCACTAAACAGAGAACATCCCTGGTCATCCCTACTGCCTCTGATCTGGTGGACTCACTAAACAGAGAACATCCCTGGTCATCCCTACTGCCTCTGATCTGGAGGACCCACTAAACAGAGAACATCCCTGGTCATCCCTACTGCCTCTGAGCTGGAGGACCCACTAAATTAAATTGTGTTGGTGTGCCCCTGGCTCTCCATAAATAAACTGGTGTGCTTAATATAAGGAATTTTAAGTTATTCATACTTTTACTTTTGATACTTAAGTATATTTAAAACTAAATACTTTGACTTTTACTCAAGTAGTATTTTACTGGGTAACTTTCACTCATCATGGAGTTATTTTCTATTAAGGTATCTTTGCTTTTACTTAAACTTTTTCCACCACTGATAATGGAACACCATATTACCTCGTTCTACTTCATATGACTCTTTGACCACCCCGTTCATTTCCTGTGGTGTTTAAACCAACGGAGGCTGGTGGGAGGAGCTATAGGAGGACAGGCTCATTGTAATAATGGCTGAAATGGAATGCATGGAACGGAGTCAAACGTGGTTTTCATGTGTTTGATTTTATTCCGTGACTGTAGTTCCTCCCACCAGCCTCTGGTTGAAACAGCATTGAGGTGAAGTAACCTATAGAACTACAAAGAGAAAAAAAAGAATTGGCATTGACAAATATGGTCATTTATAAGTATCATTTTAATCAGCGTAAAAAAATGTTCTTACAAAAATGGTTAACAGACACCTTTTCACAGCCATGCGGAAACAGTTTGCAATACTTGGAAACAAAAGACACAAATAATACAACCAATATTATGTCCCCAAACATTTGGTTTATTTACAAATTCAAGGTATTGTCTATCAAACCTCGATCACAGCACAAAATGACCAGAAGAAAGGACCTCATGTATCTAGATAGAGATGTACAAACCACATTGCAACCAAATTTCTACCACAAGGGTCAGTGTTTATCATTTCAATACTATATATTTTTAACAAATCATTTAGTTATTTGTATCCAAAATAAAACACCAAAACATAACTTAAGCCCCTCCATTCATAATTATTTCCCCAATAAAATAACTAAATCACTTTATCAAATATATATATAGCACCATGGTATATAAGGGTTGAATATAGTGGGGTTGTCACATACAAAAAGAGACCCGTGTTAGTATTCAAAGAACAAACAGAACACCTCATTCTAGATTGACTCCCCGCCCCCTACTTCCACTACACATTTAAGATCCGAAAGGTTTGGATAGGTGTAAGCAATATGCCTCAAAATGCCACTAAGCCTATCAAAAGGGCTAAATGGAGCTTGTACCATCTTTCTCATACTTATCCAATCCTTTCGGGTCTATAGGATACATAGGATTAGTGGCTAGGGGTCGATTTTAGAATGAGCGGTAGCACGACTAAAGACCATAACAGCAAACCAAGCTCAGTGTTTGTCCACAGAATGACCGTACAATTTTGCATGCACAAACTCAATTGATCCGGTCCCAAATCAGCCCCTCCCTCCACACACTTCCTGAATCGCCCCTTGTACACCTGAACAAATAGGTGTGAGCCTATAATGGCATCCTGTTCTTTCAGGTCTCTAAGGGGGGATTCAGAGGTGTTGATTTTGGATTGGGCATCTCGGTGACATTCCTGCATCCATTTCTAAGAATAAAGAGTCATTGTATCACTGAAAAAGAAACCTCTCTCTCCAAAATGTGATTGTGCATTAGGAATTATTTGGAAGGTAGCAGCAAAGTTGGTCTATAAACAGTTGTGTCTTTGTTTTTCTAAGATACGTAATTTGATCAGTTAATTGGTTAAGATAACCACAATCGTTTCACGCTTTCTTCATTCTCATCTAGTTCGTCATAGTCTGTGCCAGATCTGATTACTTGAAGTTAACAAAAAAACAAATCCTGAACTCCAAACCTTGTTCACATAAGAGGATAGTGACACACTACATTTAATTACTCTGCTGGACATTGTATATAACCTTAATATTAACAACTCAATCTAAAAACCCAGAGAGAAGAAACGGTAGAAACTACTGATCGTACATCCATTGGAAAAGGAACTACACATGGAAACAATAATTGAGGGTAAAAACCTAGCTACACAAAGCATGGTGTCAAACTGAACACTGATCAAGGGGCTCTCAATGCATTGTTAATCATTAGGACATGGTTTATGTCAAATACCTCACCAAATCAACAGAACAATCACAATACAAGAAACCATATCAAAAACAGGGGAGAAATCAACATTCAGACATGGGCAAGAAGAGACATTCATTTGTAAAGCAAGTTATTCCATGAAGACTTTCCTTTGAATAACTTTATGCAAAATGTCATTCTGTTTCATTTGGACTGTAAATGCACTTTGCTTGACCCTTGCAGCCAAGAAAACACCTTAGAGAAAAATGCAAACATTTCCTGAGAAGTTAATTGTCAACCTTACTGGTATATAGAAAGAGAGATTCTAGGTAATTTCCCATCTACTGCAACAATAACTGAGCTCGGTCAACTTTTCTGTACTATTCTATTTATACATAGTGGGTTCAAATAGCATCTATTATATTCTGTTTATAGACCATAGTTCACATAGTTGCCATAGTTATGCAATAGAATGTAGGTCAATTGAAGCAAGTATAATATATTGCATGTACCTTAATATCACTTCAGGGTGTTGTAATTCAGCGATCTGACGTAGCAAAATACAGAAAACATTATTGCATATTATTCCATTTTGAGGACTACCTCAAAATGTGCTGTTACAAATATCTGTGTTCGGTGTCTAGTCAGACATATGAGGATATCATTATTTTTTATTTGCATATGGTATATCAAGTTGCCCAAACCTGCATCTCAGATTAGAGACGCGTTATGATGTCTCTATTTGACTGCCAAGCTCATCAGGAGGTAGTACAACAATATAACATATCACTGCGAGGGAAGAGAGGAAGTCTAGATACAATTGTCACCACTAACTACCAGCTACAATGCACAAGCAGATTCAGGAAGTCAGGAGGATCTCCAACCAATCAGGAATCTAGCAAAAAATGTATGCGGTCTAATTGGTGAATAAAGAAGCCAATGGGAAAGGTTTTCTCCTGCTATAGCCTACTCCAATCAGATCCCATTGGTTTTGTGAACATACACTTACAAAAGGCTATCAACAAAGCAATGTTTAATAAACAGAGACATTAACACCGACAACGTTGTTATCCAGTGACTGGTTGAATACTTAACCACATCCATTTGGCTCTGAAATAAAGAATTAGCCATAAACAAGAGGGGGGAATCCCTAATCAAACAGTTTTGCATACCTCAATGTCGTTCTTCACACGTAGCCTACAATGTTTTATTTCTGATTGACATCATTTTAGGATTAAACTTTGCTCGATTGATAGAAATTCTCTCTCTTTTAAGGGACAGATTTATGAAGAGTTTGCACTTGTTTTCTTAGAAGAAAATAGGTTATGACAAGGAATAAGACATAATGGTTGAGTGTAATAACGAGTATCTAATGTGGTTTAGCTTTGTTTCTGGAGTTGTTTTCCTAGTTCAAAAAACAGACACTAGAGAAGTCTGGTCTTTCTATTCTAATGCTGCTGCCATGCTAGAGGTAAGGATGGTTCCAACAAGCCAAAGAGACTGGCTGTTTGCTCCTGTAGTGCAATCTGTGACTGTGTTAATCTAGTGTATCCCATTACACACACTAGCATACTACATAGTATAAATAGCCAATACTAAGTAGTATGTCAGTTAACATATTGGGGCACAACCCCCATCTAGTCCTATCACAAGGTTTCAAAACCCACTCAGGCCAAATCACTTTCCTTAATATCTATATAGTTCTATATTGAATAGGTCTCGTCTATGAATATGTATCCTTACTATAATATCCACGCCACTCCCCCAAAGAGCTGTTGATAACAAATCAGCATTTAAGACAAAATAACAACCCTCCAATTTAAAAAGTACAAAAACTTAAAAAAACAGAAACTTTACCAAAACTTCAAGTACTATTAGCAAATCAAAGCAAGTCCACCTGGCAAAATTGTTGGAAAAAAGATTCCTGTTTTATACAGCTTTTTCCCTCCCCCTCATTTCATCGCTTTCAAGACCGCGTGAAATAAAATCCCCCCTTACTTAGCTCTCTTACCTGAAAGAAATAAACCAAAGACCTATATATCTGTCACAGTTAGTGCAGGTGTCTGTGTGTGTGTCCCCGAGTTGTGTCAGAGGTCCTGCCTGGCCTACGGCAGGGTGGTGGGAGAGACAGAGTACCCAGAGAACAGGCTTCTGTAGTGGGCATCCAGAGCTCCAAGGCCCCCTGCCTTGATGCATTTATGGAGGAAGACAGAAAGCCACGGTCATATCCAATCATTCAGGGATGTGGGATTCTGATCAGGTTGTCCAGGTATCTTAGCCCTCTTCCCAGCCAGTGGCTTTAGGAAGTGTCCAGTTACCCGTTGTTTATATGGTATGTTGGTCTCACTGAATGAGTGACTGTCAATCAGGGCTCCAGGTTTTGATGTTGTAGCTGCTCAGAAGTGTTCTTCTCCCCTGGATGGTTTTGGGGAGACCCAAGTAGCTCCCTGTCTTGATTTTGTGGGGTAAGGGTTTGGGTTTCGGGGGATGTAGTCACTTAGTGTTTTTGGGTACCAAGTCCCCCAACAATATTCTCCCCTGATTGCAGTGTTAGAGGGCCATCTTTTCTGGACGAGGTTTTTTAGAGCTCTCTCTGCCCTGTTGCTCTTGTCTTGGTTTAGGGATGTGTCTTGTCTTAAGTTGGGGGTTGTAGGCAGTGTCTCTCTGGATGTTGGATTTCAGGGGTTTCTATTGTCCAGCTCCCCCTACCCTCCCAGGCTTAGCCCCGGTCCCCCCTGTCAACAGGGCTCCTGTTTGATGTAGTAGCTGCCAGAGCCGATGCTCTCCTGGTCTGAGACGCCATGGGAGAAGGTGAACTCATCCACCTCAGCCTGTTCCTCCTTAAGACGTAACAGAGACTCTAGAGTGAGTGAGGGAGAGAGAGAGAGAGAGAGAGAGAGAGAGAGAGGGAGAGAGAGTTAGCAAAATAGAGGGTTACATAATTTAAGAAATAGTCGAAACCCTGTTCAGCATACCAAGACAGATAATACATGTTTAACACCAAGACAGAAGAAAATAGCTAAACAACCATTTAAAAAATATATATATATAGCTATTGTATATATATATATCTCAGGGGGTAAACAACCATTTTTAGTCACAAAAAAAATTCAGCACAGGAACAGCTATCCTTGTTAATACCTAGCCCTCCATCTGAGCCTGTAGTTCCTGTAATGAAACCAGACTTGTAAAGTATATTATATCACCACTTTTCCTCCTTCCTGCAGACGTCCTGCTCACCTAGTTTATTTATTTATTGTTCTCCTTTATTTAACCAGGTAGGCCAGTTGAGAACAAGTTATCATTTGTTATCAACTGCGACCTGGCCAAGATAAAGCAAAGCAGTGCAATACAAACAACAGTCAATAATACACTAGAACAAAAGAAAACAAAACGTTTATATACAGTGAGTGCAACTGAGGTAAGATAAGGGAGGTAAAGGCAATAAATAGGCCATGGTGGCGAAGTAATTACACACTGGAATGGTAGATGTGCAAAAGATGAATGTGCAAGTAGAGATACTAGGGTGCAAAGGAGCAAGATAAATACAGTATGGTGATGAGGTAGATAGATGGGCTGTTTACAGATGAGCTATGTACAGGTGCAGTGATCTGTGAGCTGGTCTGACAGCTGGTGCTCAAAGCTAGTGAGGGAGATATGAGTCTCCAGCTTCAGTGATTTTTGCAGTTCGTTCCAGTCATTGGCAGCAGACAACTGGAAGGAAAGACGACCAAAGGAGGAATTGCATCACGAGGTGAGAGGAGAAATTGCCATTTCTCACATTAGTACTTTCACTTCAATAACATGACACAGAAACAAGTGAATAGAACTTGCTTTCATGCAGGTGTATCCAACACACAGCGATCGCCCTGCAGGGTCAGCACCTACAGTGGCTGAGGACTGACCCTTGTTAGCACCCTCTGTCTGTGTGGAGGTGTCAGTGGTTATTTATTGGCAGTGTTACCTGGTTTGTGGGTGTGATGGTGGTGGTGGTAGTGGTGGTGGGTGCGGGACCGGGGGGCCAGAGTGGGGCCCTGGTTGGAGTAAGGGGGCGGACTCTGCTCTTCGTCCTCCCCTGATAGGCTCCTCCTCCTGCCTGCCTGACTGAAGAGCCGACGACCAACCGGAACCTTCCGCTCTAGACACCAAGTTAGACTCAGGTAAGCTACTAAGGGTGCTTTCAGGTTGCTACCGCTCCCAACAGTGTAGATTTGAATGTTCGGTGGCATATGGTTACTTTATATGTATTTTCAATAATAAAATAAATGCTAACTTATTAACTAATTCATTACAGATCCTATTGTGTGTGTGTATATAAAGGTAAATGGCCTAGATAATCACATGATTTAATAAATTATATAGCATGTACCGTTGAAGTCGGAATTTTACATACACTTCAGCCAAATACATTTAAAATCAGTTTTTCACAATTCCTGACATTTAATCCTGTTAAAAATTCCCTGTCTTAGGTCAGTTAGGATCACCACTTTATTTTAAGAATGTGAAAAGTCAGAATAATAGTAGAGGATTATTTATTTCAGCTTTTATTTCTTTCATCACATTCCCAGTGGGTCAGAAGTTTACATACACTCAATTAGTAATTGGTAGCATTGCTTTTAAACTGTTTAAGCTGGGTCAAACGTTTCGGATAGACGTCCACAAGCTTCCCACAATAAGTTGGGTGAATTTTGGCCCATTTTTTCTGACAGAGCTGGTGTAACGGAGTCAGGTTTGTAGGCCTTCTTGCTCGCACAGGCTTTTTCTATAGGATTGAGGTCAGGGCTTTGTAATGGCCACTCCAATACCTTGACTTTGATGTCCTTAAGCAACTTTGCCACACCTTTGGAAGTATGCTTGGGGTCAATGTCCATTTGGAAGACCCATTTGCGACCAAGCTTTAACTTCCTGACTGATGTCTTGAGATGTTGCTTCAATATATCCACATCATTTTCCGTCCTCATGATGTCATCTATTTTGTTGAAGTCCACCAGTCCCTCCTGCAGCAAAGCACCCCCACAACATGATACTGCCACCCCCGTGCTTCACGGTTGGGATGGTGTTCTTCGGCTTGTAAGCCTCCCCCTTTTTCCTCCAAACATAACGATGGTCATTATGGCCAAACAGTTCTATTTTTGTTTCTTCAGATCAGAGAACATTTCTCCAAAAAGTACAAACTTTGTTTCTTTTCATGGCGGTGTTGGAGCAGTGGCTTCTTCCTTGCTGAGCGGCCTTTCAGGTTATGTCGATATAGGACTCGTTTTACTGTGGATATAAATACTTTTGTACCCGTTCCCTCCAGCATCTTCACAAGGTCCTTTGTTGTTGTTCTGGGATTGACTTGCACTTTTTGAACCAAAGTATGTTAATCTATAGGAGACAGATTGCATCTCCTTCCTGAGCGGTATGACGGCTGCGTGATCCCATGGTGTTTATACTTGCGTACTAATTTTTATACAGATGACCACCTTCAGGCATTTGGAAATTGCTCCTATGGATGAACCAGACTTGTACAATTTATTTTCTGAGGTCTTGGCTGATTTCTTTTGATTTTCCCATGATGTCAAGCAAAGAGGCACTGAGTTTGAAGGTAGGCCTTGAAATACATCCACAGGTACACCTCCAATTGACTCAAATGATGTCAAATAGCCTATCAGAAGCTTCTAAAGCCATGCCATTATTTTCTGGAACTTCTGAAACACTGGAATTGTGATACAGTGAATTGTAAGTGAAATAATCTGTCTGTAAACAATTGGTGGGAAAATGACTTGTGTCATGTACACAGTAGATGTCCTAACCGACTTGCCAAAACTACAGTTTGTTAACAATAAATTTGTGGAGTGGTTGAAAAACAAGTTTGAATGACTCCAACCTAAGTGTATTTAAACTTCTGACTTCAACTGTACATGTTCAAGTCATTTTATTCTGTTTAAATACAATATTGCAAAAATACCAATCATGTTTCAAACGGTTCAGAAGAATGACCTCTGATTTATTTATTTTATTTATCGGTTATTTTGCCAGGTAAGTTGACTGAGAACACGTTCTCATTTACAGCAACGACCTGGGGAATAGTTACAGGGGACAGGAGGGGGATGAATGAGCCAATAGTAAACTGGGGATTATTAGGTGACCATGATGGTTTGAGGGCCAGATCGGGAATTTAGCCAGGACACCGGGGTTAACACCCCTACTCTTACGATAAGTGCCATGGGATCTTTAATGACCCCAGAGAGTCAGGACACTCGTTTAACGTCCCATCTAAAAGACAGCACCCTACACAGGGCAGTGTCCCCAATCACTGCCCTGGGGTATTGGGATATTTTTTAGACCAGAGGAAAGAGTGCCTCCTACTGGCCCTCCGACACCACTTCCAGCAGCACCTGGTCTCCCATCCAGGGACTGACCAGGACCAATCCTGCTTAGCTTCAGAAGCAAGCCAGCAGTGGTATGCAGGGTGGTATGCTGCTGTGAAATGTTCTAAAACATGTTCTGAATACACCCAAGGTAAGCCAGACTCAAGTAAACCAGCTAGCGTGGTGTGTGACCACATGTCTAGACATAGCCCTGCTAAACCACTTCCTAAGACGTGGAACAAGCTGTGCTTGGAACATAGAGCTCTAGATGGATAGAACCAGTTTCAGCGTGGACATTGCCATTGAGGCCTTCCACCATTTTAAAGTGGCCAACTGGATGGGGATTTCTATGGGTTGGGAGTGATCAGCCAAAGAGCAGAGTATTGCCTCCTTCAAATTGGTTTGAAAATGGCTTTAAGCTATATCACTGCCATTTAGTGGCCACAAATGAATAACACACAAGAAGACTCCAACACAGCAGGGGACGATAAATCAACAATATTATCTTTATGCTTTTTCAAACACAATAGAATAACATTCACTACTTTAACATGGAGAGAGCCCCAATGGCACTGCCTATGTTGTCACGGACACCAGAATGGCACAGACAGAAAGATAAGTCCTATTTTTTATCTCTGTGGTATGGACCATCACACCCAGTGTTACAACACCCTCGCCACCTTTTTGGCACTCGCCCAGAGTACCGCAGCTTCCTGTCATGGGACTCATGCCAACCAATCAGATCCCAAAGAACAGACAAGAAAGAAGAAACTAAACATTAACATAAATTCTAAGCTAGATAGATTTCCCCCCACCAGAGTGTGGAACAGTGGAGGCTGGTGAGAGGCACTTTGGGAGGACAGAGTCATTGCAATGGCTGGAATGGAATCAGTGGAACAGTATCAAACACACGGAAACCATGTTTGACTCCATTCCAATGAATCCATTCCAGCCATTATTACAATGAGCCCATCCTTCTATAGATCCTCCCACCAGCCTCCACTGGTGTGGACCAGGGAAAGAGGGAAGCGAGTGATGATGAAAGAGAAGAGAACTCACTTTTCTTTTGTCCTTTGTATTGTTGGGCTTTCTTCTTGTGCTTAGGTACAGCTGCAGGGATTTCTCTGGCCACTGAAATTACAGCAAATAAACAGTGGCCTATTGTTTTACACAAATGTTTCTGCCTGTTAGTTTGGGACTCCAATCGCATGTTATCAAGTAATTGGTCACGTATTAGCTGGAACTTAATCCAATCCATCAATGAGAGCCTAAGTGGTAGTTGTTTGGTTTATGTGTTACATGTTCCTTTGTTACATGTTAGTGTGTTACATGTTGGTGTGTTACATGTTGGTGTGTTACATGTTGGTATGTTACATGTTAGTGTGTTACATGTTGGTGTGTTAGTGTGTTACATGTTGGTGTGTTACATGTTGGTATGTTACATGTTGGTATGTTACATGTTGGTGTGTTACATGTTGGTGTGTTACATGTTGGTATGTTACATGTTGGTATGTTACATGTTGGTGTGTTACATGTTAGTGTGTTACATGTTGGTATGTTGCACGTTGGTGTGTAACATGTTGGTATGTTGCATGTTGGTGTGTTGCATGTTGGTGTGTTACATGTTGGTATGTTGCATGTTGGTGTGTTAGTGTGTTACATGTTGGTGTGTTACATGTTGGTATGTTGCATGTTGGTGTGTTAGTGTGTTACATGTTGGTGTGTTACATGTTGGTGTGTTACATGTTGGTATGTTGCATGTTGGTGTGTTAGTGTGTTACATGTTGGTGTGTTACATGTTGGTGTGGTGTGTTACATGTTGGTTTGTTACATGTTGGTGTGTTACATGTTGGTGTGTTACATGTTGGTGTGTTACATGTTAGTGTGTTACATGTTGGTGTGTTACATGTTGGTGTGTTACATGTTCCTTTGTTACATGTTGGTGTGTTACATGTGTTACATGTTGTTGTGTGTTACATGTTGGTGTGTTACATGTTGGTGTGTTACATGTTGGTGTGTTACATGTTGGTATGTTGCATGTTGGTGTGTTAGTGTGTTAGTGTGTTACATGTTGGTGTGTTACATGTTGGTGTGTTACATGTTGGTTTGTTACATGTTGGTGTGTTAGTGTGTTACATGTTGGTATGTTATGTTGCATGTTGGTGTGTTAACATGTTGGTATGTTGCATGTTGGTATGTTGTTGGTGTTGGTGTGTTGCATGTTGGTGTGTTACATGTTGGTATGTTGCATGTTGGTGTGTTACATGTTGGTGTTACATGTTGGTGTGTTACATGTTGGTATGTTGCATGTTGGTGTGTTACATGTTGGTGTGTTAGTGTTTACATGTTGGTTTACATGTTGGTGTGTTAGTGTGTTACATGTTGGTGTTACATGTTGGTGTGTTACATGTTGGTGTGTTACATGTTGGTGTGTTACATGTTGGTATGTTGCATGTTGGTGTGTTACATGTTGGTATGTTGCATGTTGGTGTGTTACATGTTGGTGTGTTACATGTTGGTATGTTGCATGTTGGTGTGTTACATGTTGGTGTGTTAGTGTGTTACATGTTGGTATGTTGCATGTTGGTGTGTTACATGTTGGTATGTTGCATGTTGGTGTGTTACATGTTGGTGTGTTACATGTTGGTGTGTTACATGTTGGTGTGTTACATGTTGGTATGTTGCATGTTGGTGTGTTAGTGTGTTACATGTTGGTGTGTTACATGTTGGTATGTTGCATGTTGTTTACATGTTGGTGTTGCATTTGGTGTGTTACATGTTGGTATGTTGCATGTTGGTGTTTACATGTTGGTGTGTTACATGTTGGTATGTTGCATGTTGGTGTGTTAGTTGGTGTTATGTTGGTGTGTTACATGTTGGTGTGTTGCATGTTGGTGTGTTACATGTTGGTATTGGTGTGCATGTTGGTGTGTTACATGTTGGTGTGTTACATGTTGGTATGTTACATGTTGGTGTGTTACATGTTGGTGTGTTAGTTGTGTTACATGTTGGTATGTTGCATGTTGGTGTGTTAGTTGGTGTGTTACATGTTGGTGTGTTACATGTTAGTGTGTTACATGTTGGTATGTTGCACGTTGGTGTGTAACATGTTGGTATGTTGCATGTTGGTGTGTAACATGTTGGTATGTTGCATGTTGGTGTGTTACATGTTGGTATGTTGCATGTTGGTGTGTTAGTGTGTTACATGTTGGTGTGTTACATGTTGGTATGTTGCATGTTGGTGTGTTAGTGTGTTACATGTTGGTGTGTTACATGTTAGTGTGTTGGATGTTGGTGTGTTACATGTTAGTGTGTTGCATGTTGGTGTGTTACATGTTGGTGTGTTACATGTTAGTGTGTTGCATGTTGGTATGTTGCATGTTGGTGTGTTACATGTTGGTGTGTTACATGTTGGTGTGTTACATGTTGGTGTGTTACATGTTGGTGTGTTACATGTTGGTGTGTTACATGTTAGTGTGTTACATGTTAGTGTGTTACATGTTGGTGTGTTACATGTTGGTGTGTTACATGTTGGTGTGTTACATGTTGGTGTGTTACATGTTGGTGTGTTACATGTTGGTGTGTTACATGTTGGTGTGTTACATGTTGGTGTGTTACATGTTAGTGTGTTGCATGTTAGTGTGTTACATGTTGGTGTGTTACACATTGGTGTGTTAAGTGTTGCATGTTGGTGTGTTACATTTTGGTGTGTTATATTTGGGTAGAACTGTGGTGTTTGATCTCACTCTGTGCGGCTGGGGGCTGTAGCTGGTATCCGGTCAGCTGACACCAGCCCACGGGGTAGAGGTCAGACGACTGACAGTCCACCCATTGGTCGTACTCGTCCTCCCAGCCGTCAAAGTGGATGCGCAACAGGCGGTGGACGATCCGAGTCACAGTGGCAACACACACCAACCTGGGCTCCATCAGGTCCACGGCCTCCAGCTTCATACCCTGACGGAACCCGTGGTTAGGAACATCCTGGGCAGGGGCAACAAGATGGCGGAGGCAAAGACGAGAGACATTTTTATGTCCGTGGTCAATACAGTGTTTTTTCCATAACAATTTTTGAAAAATGTCTTACATCAAACATGTATGTTAGCGAAAAATAGATAAATAATTTGCCTTGTTGGTAATGCCTGCTTGTAGTCGTTTTTATTTCTAAGTATAATTTATGTGATCATAAAAAGACAGAACCACAGGACTGCGCTAACCAACAAAACAACACAGCCACGATGTCAGGAATCAGTCCTACCTTGTTAAAGAGCTTCACAGGAGCGGCTATTGAACTTGTTTCTCTGAGGTAGTCAAACCATTTAAATGGCAGTTTAGTGTACCCTGTGGGCAGAGTCAGTGGTAAGGCTGGGTTAACACATAACCCTTGACCAGAGAGGCCAAAGAGGAAGAGGAACAAGAGCTACCTTCAACAACTGGGACAAAGAGACTATCTCAATGAGACTATCCTTAATTAAATAAACAACGGTTGAAAAAGTAATAATACCTGAGTGAGGGAATGTTGCAGTCTGTAAAAGAAGGAAAAGAAAGATGGGGTAAGAAGTGTACCTCTAGGGTGTGTGAGTTCGATGTTGTTGATTTCACAGAAGCCGGCAGGGAAGATGGAGGGAGAGGTGGAGTGGTAGCAGAACCAGTCTGAGCCATCCGTCACCTCCGACCCGTCGACGCCGATCATGAGGTACCCGTCTGCCAATACCTGAAACAGACAGCAAACATCAATCTAAGATGTATACAACTCAAAACCTTAACAGGTGACCGGGGACTGAAAGTAAGTAGAGGGAAACCCCAATCCAGGGGAGCCAACAGCGGAGTAGTATGACCCTTGAATTCTACCATGGAAACGACCCAAACTGTTGCCATGCCGTTATTACAGTGGCTACACAGAAAGCGGAGAAGTGAGACAGTTACCTTTCTTACAGTGGCTACACTTATAGCTGAGAGGTTTAGAGGGTCGATGGCCTCTAGTTTCATCCTGTCCCTGAACCATTCACCATTCTGGTCCACGTCTTTCACCTGAGGAGATATCACAGATTCATTCATCATTCTGGATCCGTACATTGGAAAATAATCAATACAAACCACAGAGGCACAAAGATTTGGGGCATTGTAAACATGTGGTGTATTTACATTACCTTGGCAAACAGCTGGGCAGGGGCATCCATTTGACCATCGATTTTCTTTGACACATCTGGGAAACAAACATTGTCAGCAGAGTCCAAAAACAAACACATTGGACCAACTACCTACCTAGGCCGAACTCCCTAACAAATTAACTACCCAAAACCAACGAACTTGACTGACCGGATCGTTTGAAGCGGTGTCCGATGCTCCGGGACCATCCGATGGAGTGTATGAGCGGGGAGTACATGTGACACCAGAAGTCGTCAGAGCCCTCCTCGTAGACGAGCCTCAGCCGTCCCCCAATCACCTGCTCCACCAGGGCCACCCGTGTCCGGCACAGGTGAGTCTTATCCACCACCTCCACACGCATCAGCTTCTTAAAGGGGAACTGCATGTTCTCATGGACCTGGGTAGAGAGGGGGGGATGAAAGGAAGCGCTAAGAGTGGGTGCTTTTAGAGAACTAGGGAGAGTTTAAGCCATCGCCCTTACCAGTGTTTACATCTTGCAGCTCAATATGATGAAATCTTACCTTGGTGGCAAAGTCTGGTGGTAGAGTTTTGGCTCCAGTGAGACGCTTCACAAGAAAAGCTTTCCAGTTAGAGTACTTTAGCTGTATCGCTGAGAGAGAAACCAGAAACATAATCCACCATCAGTCTATCAATCTGTTTTCCATCTTCTGTTAAGATCAAGGCCTGTTAAAAAGGCCTGTTAAAGGGCCTGTTAAAAAGGCATGTTAAAAAGCCCTGTTAAAAAGCCCTGTTAAAAAGGCCTGTTAAAAAGCCCTGTTAAAAAGGCCTGTTAAAAAGGCCTGTTAAAAGTTAAAAAGGCCTGTTAAAAAGGCCTGTTAAAAAGGCCTGTTAAAAAGCCCTGTTAAAAAGGCCTGTTAAAAAGCCCTGTTAAAAGGCCTGTTAAAAAGGCCTGTTAAAAGGCCTGTTAAAAAGGCATGTTAAAAGGCCTGTTAAAAGGGCCTGTTAAAAAGGCATGTTAAAAAGCCCTGTTAAAAAGGCCTGTTAAAAAGCCCTGTTAAAAAGCCCTGTTAAAAAGGCCTGTTAAAAAGCCCTGTTAAAAAGGCCTGTTAAAAAGGCATGTTAAAAAGGCATGTTAAAAAGGCATGTTAAAAAGGCCTGTTAAAAAGGCATGTTAAAAAGGCCTGTAAAAAAGGCCTGTTAAAAGGCCTGTTAAAAAGGCCTGTTAAAAGGCCTGTTAAAAGGCCTGTTAAAAAGGCATGTTAAAAAGGCCTGTTAAAAGGCATGTTAAAAAGGCCTGTTAAAAAGGCCTGTAAAAAGGCCTGTTAAAAAGGCCTGTAAAAAGGCCTGTAAAAAGGCCTGTTAAAAAGGCATGTTAAAAAGGCCTGTTAAAAAGGCCTGTTAAAAAGGGCCTGTTAAAAAGGCCTGTTAAAAGCATGTTACTATGACCATGATTATGGAATGATGTTTACATTTGGGAGGTACGAGCGGTTTCCCGCTGGATGCGCACCACCCGACGTGGTGAATCTCTGGAACACAGAGGTTACACCAGAAGTCCCTGCTGGTGTCGTTGTCAAAACCCTCGTACCTCAGCAGAGCCTTGAACCCTGGGGAAGAGAACAGAAACAGCAAGAGCCTTTCATGGGACATCTTTACAACCCCATTACTGTGCATTCTTCAAAGAAATATTAACAACAGTCTGCTCATTATGGCAACAAAAAAACAACAACAATACTTTCAAAATGTTAGGAATTGTTTTGTTACACGGATAAAAATCCTTCAAATGGTTAGATGTGTTCTTACCTGACAGTTTGACGATCCCTGCTACCCAGTAGACTTTAGTAGAGAGGTTAGTATCGGAGTTGAGCACCTCGACCATCACTCCTTCAGCTAGGTCTCCCCAGCACGTACCCATAGGGACCTGAGACACCGAGAAATAACTAAATGTTACATAAGTTCATAATATATCCCACAGGGTACACTTGTGTTGATCAAAACCAGGTAGATTTACAGATATAGAACCTTAGCATCTGCAATAGACTTCAATACAGGACCATTTGAACGCCTCGCTGTTGTTTAAACGTACGTGCTTGAAGCAGCTGACTGGTGCTCCAACCAAGTTATTGCTACAGATGTACCGCCCCCAGTCAAAGCCTTCAACAGGAACCACTGTTGGGGAGAAGGAACAAGGTCAACATTAACTTCACTATACTGGGTCAGGACAGAGAATGTGTGTTCTTATGACTAAAACCATCTTCCATTCAAGGCCATTCTTCTGCATAACAACAATATGAGAGATTGTGTGTTCTGACTATAATATAATATATGCCATTTAGCAGAAGCTTTTAACCAAAGCGACTTAGTCATGCATGCATACATTTTACATATAGACGGTCCCAGTATCCTGGCTTTGAAGCACCATGCTCTACCAACTGAACTACAGGTGGACTCGCCTGCTTTTGACTTAGCCTGGTTCTGTTGTTGTTGACTTGCTTGGTACTGGGCGTAAGCTGCCAACTTCGCCATGAGAGGCTGTTTCTGTAACACCTTGGCCTTTTTCGTAGGTGGTTTACCCTTTAGTAAAAAGCACAAAACATTAACAGTGAAATTAGATTGAAGAAACCAAATATGCCCACACTTTCTACTGGTTATGTTCTCTTGCATTTCCAAAGGAAATAGAAGACGTTGTTCTAATTCTATCTGGCTACAACAAATAACATACAGAACATAGTATGGGATTATAAGGTTACCTGGAGTCGAGCCAAGATGCTGGCTTTTTTAGAGTTGGAGGAGTAACTTCTAGAGCAGGAGACGCTGCAGAAGCGTTTAGTCTTGGAGTAGAAGGCGTCTCGCACTCCGACCATCCCACACATCTCACACGTGGCTGGAAAAAAAGGCAACACATAAACGTTTCCTGGAAACTCAGAATAAAGCAGGAAATTCCAATTCATTCAAAGCAATTGTAGTCTTCTTTCATCAGTTATTTTTCTCAACTATATTGTATGAAATGACAGGATAACTATGACAGTAGCAGGCCGGGATCTATGTCAATCACAGGCAGCCACTTAATTCACTCGCTCAACCGGTTTCGTGCAATCACCCCAGATACACTGACTGACCCATAGTGTTCTTAACTGATTTATATCTATGGATTCTATATCAATATTTCCCTGTACTGACCCATGCCGGTCTTGCCGTCGGGATAGGTGTAGACCTGTCCATTGTTTTTGATGATGGGCAGGCTGGCGGGGATGGAGGGCACCTCGTCCTCACTGTCATCTGAGCTGGAGCTACTGGTGCTCTCCTCACTGCAGCTGTCGTACCGGTCAAACATCCCAAAAGAGTCCTGGCGCTTACGCTCCGAACGCGGGGTGCGTTCAGCCTGGAAGGAGCAGAGAGAGGGAACGCATGACGCCCTACTGAAACCAATTGTACAGTGAGGGGGATATAATATAATTTGACACTTGTTTTTCTTTCAACAAGGGAATAATCACAAATAACATGTTTTATTATGGCATATTAGTCCTAATCGAAGATTGGTATACTTGGAAACGGTGTACGGTAATCAATGTGATACAACAGCCACGCTGATATGTAGCAGATATAACTACCATGGCTACAGATGAGATGAGAAACATCCATAACAATACAGTTACTAGCATCGGATAACAAAATGTAACTGAGTCTTACATATATATGAATACAATACCCGTTTCCTTGCTATATAATCATAAAGCCGCCTAAGAGTGTTAATTTATTTACCACCTCTGCATATAATAGTAGCTGGTAGCTAACGCTAGCTTGCTAACTTAGCTGTCTGGAGAAAACACCTCCTAAACGATCCTTTCTCCCTCATCTTAATCACACTAACGTTACTGGCTAGCTAGCTATTTATATCGTTAACACTTAGCTAGCTAACATTGTTAAAAAGGATTGTACGGAATGAATGTGAGCGACATGGGCTGGGCCTTAGCTAGCAAACCTGTTATTCCAGTTCTAGCGTTAGATACTTGGCTAGCTGACCAAGCGTCTGTTACAAGAGTAGCCATTTAGCATGTAAAAACCGAATAAAGTATTCACATATTCACTTCCCAATAAAAATAAGGGCTGTTGGATATTGCTATTTTGTGGTTTAGGGGATTCAATCAGCTGTTACTACAATCCGATAACGAAAGTGAGGCGCTAGCTACGGCTAAAGTTAGCAAGCTTGCTACACAACACATCGGATACGGACGGACCACATCGGGAAAATTAACTCACCAAATCCCTTGTGTTCTCCATCAGCCCTTCATATAGTTACAGTATTTTATTGGCACAATTTTAATAGTAAACCCCCCAAAGTAGGGGGTTTAATAGCTTGAAAAAGCTCAACTCAGAGCCCCGAAAGGAACTCAAGCAGGATAGTATCAACAAAAATACAATGTATCAAATGAGCATGCGCGTTCAGAACCCACTTCGCTGTGATTGGTCAGTGCTGAACGACAACACACAGAAACAAAACAATTGTGTCAATAGTCCACCCTACTTTCATTAAATGTAATTGACTAATATCACAATTTTCGATTGTAAAAGTAAGAGCAACGTGACCTGCCAAATGGTTCATAGTCAATATACTTTAAAAGGCATTTGTAGAGTGGAACAGACGAGGCACAGCTATACTTTGAAATCAAATCAGAAAAGCATTCTGACATATTTAAGTGTAATATCTTTATTTTCACAACATAAAACTAACGCACAATAGTACAGAGGCTTACATTTTAATTTACAGATTGTGGCTGTTAGAACAAAATCAATCACCTAATATAGGGCTCAGATGACTCCTATCACAGTGCTTTATCTTAAACAATACTGGCATTCAACTTCTTTTTCCTCCGTCTCTTCTCAGCAACTTAAACAATAAACACATAGCAGCACAAAGCATAACTGTATGATAGGCATAAAGGAATAACCCAAAACAACCCGTATCGGGGAAAGACCACAGTTCAATGAAACTGGCTGGGAGAACTGCTGTACAGTCTGCAGATGCTAACCATTCCTGCAGATCAGTAGTGATCAGATCGGTTCAGGCCACATGGTAAGTGGCTAAATTTGCCCGCTGAAGTTTTGAAAAAAAATCATCCAATTGTTTCAGATAAAACCAAAAATGCCAAGGACAAATGGTTAATTTGGGATTCAGCATGAGTCAAGTAAGGCTTCATGAAGAGGACGAGGGGGTTGGTGGTGTGGGGGTGAGGGAAGGTGTCCACTTCATAACATGGAGTTGATGCAGAGAGTGGATGGTCAGTGCTGAAAGAAAGCGAAGGTGAGAGGAAAAAAATTTAACATGCCAATTTTAGTACAACACATCCCACTACACACGTCCAATAAAAATACATATTATCAAAAAGTCAATCCTTTGAATTTGTATCCATTCATCATTAAATTACATAAAAGTGCATATTTAACAAAAACCATGGAAGAGTATATACGGAACTTGACAAGTCTGGTCTTTGGTCTCAGACGAACTCGTCCTCTAGAACATCATCAACGCTTCCTGAGATTGAGGCCACTTCTGAAACAAGAATATAAAAACACACATTAGGTAAACTAATAAATAAGCATCGTCATTCTGGTTTCACATTTAATTCACCACCACATCTCAGTGAATTGTCCAGACAGTGTTCCACACGACCCCTGATGAACGACAGGAAGTGCCTTGGTGATTCAGAGTGACGCAGGCCCAAAGACACACAATAGCCATGTGACAAAGCAACCCTAGTTGTGAAAAGTAGAGTCCCTCTGAAATTCAGCTTTACCTCGGTTTGGGATAGACTCCTTCATAGGTCATAATTCCTGAGGGCTCGCTTTCCTGTCATTTGCTTCAGTGCAATTGGGCTCTTTGTTGAGTTGCTCTGAGGTTTGCAGACCACTCCTCTGATGCGGTGGCCGCTCTGCAATACCCAATCTTCCACTCTCCATCCCAACCTCCTCTGGTGAATGAAATCCTGCTGAAGGTTTGTTCCTGTGTTCAGATCCTGCCTCTTTCCCAAGTGGACTGTTCACTTCCTCCATCTCGTGTTCGTCCAGTCGGTTTCTCTGTTCCTCAGTCTTCTCATCCATTCCAGCTTGGCTTTCCAGGGCATTCATGTCCATTGCCTCCTCAGAGAGGTGGAACGGTAATCTTGTTGCTTTCCTCTTCCTCTGTGGGTTGCCACCATCAACATTAGGGCAGGACACAGCCTGACCCTTCTCCCAAGCAGGCGCCACTGACCCCATATAGATAATATCACTCCCACTGCTACTGAAACTACTGCTGCTGCCAACTACAACCACACTAGGACTTTCAGTGCTCTCTTCACCACCCCCATGCCTGCCCTCTTCCAGCCACAAGTGCCTCTGTGTGGGGAAGGTAGGAGTGGAACCGATGTCGATGGCCCCCTCACTGTTCTGCTCCTCGTCCACTTCCTCCTCCAGACGGTCACCTCCAGTCGACCACCAAGTTGAGTTTCCCCCAGTTGTCTCCACTTCTCCGGAAGACGAGGTTACGCCACATTCCTCATCCCCGTCATAACTGGAGCCCTCCAGGAAGACGTTGTCACTCAGCATGACCGAACCCAACACAGAGGTCACGACCTCCAGAGGCGACGAGGAAGTAGACGAAGAGGTACAGGAGGACAGAGGAAGTGTGTGTGTGAGTTGCAGCTGGGGCACTGAGAAGCTGTAGAGGTTGGTGGTTCGGTTGAGTGTGTGACAGCGCTCGTCCGGGACCTGGTGGTCTGGGGAGAGGGGGTGTTCAGAGGGGCTGGGGGACTCCAGGATGTGGGAAACCAGGTCCACCAGGGCTTGCTGGGCCGGGGTGGAGTGGGTCAGCCCAAAGCCAAACCCAGAGGGGCTGTCATCAACATCAGCCCGCTGTAGTTCCAGAGGGCTCAGAGAGCCTGAGAATGACGGTGTGGCCAGCTTTAACACCCACTCCTCATTCTGATGGCCTGTAACTTAAGACATGTGTCGCCAAAAGGAGTTGGTCACACTGCGAAAAGAGAAAACACCTGGGGACAACGATTTTATTTTCTAGGGCCGTGTATAGGGCTGTGGCGGTCACGAAATTGCATCAGCCGGTGATTGTCAAGATTGTTAATTACCTTGTTATTTGCTTGACAAACATTTAGCATCTCATGGCTTCCACACATCCTCCAACCCACTTTAAAAACTAATAAATCCATGTAATATAGCCTACACCTTCATTATTGATTTTAGACATGTCTAAAGAAACATAATGAAGAAAATGTAGTCTATTGCAGAAGAACAGAATAACACTGAGTTGTCCTGATGTTAGGTCCTTATGTTAGGTCCTGATGTGGCTATGCCAAATGGCTGTGGGCTACACTAGTTCATTTACCAGACAAGATTTGCTTAGAATTCCGTGGAATTATTTTATAGTATGAAGAATACAATTAAACAAAGCTGAATAAAATATAAATATTAGCTGCAAATTGAGGGGTTGCATATGTTGCCATTCTGTGTTGAGCGGTTAACAAAGAAATAGATTTTCCTATACGCTTAATTTAGAGTTAATGTAACTTCATACAAACATTGTAAGGTTGCATGAGACTAATGATTTGAAGAAAGTCAATTGAAAGGCATGAGCTCTGCTTTGTTTTTTTTGCGCAGGCTGTACACACTCCAATAGTCTCTCATTCACAATTTGATAAGCACTTGCAATGCCTCAAATTTCCTGGCGGAATCCCCCTTTGTGGCTGGAATGTACCTAAAAATATGTATTTTGCGGCCGGGAGTGACCTTCTCCCTAGCGTTTCACACGGCTCTCAGTTATGTGAAAATGACTTGTGTCATGCACAAAGTAGATGTCCTAACCGACTTGCCAAAACTACAGTTAGTTAACAGGAAATTTGTGGACTGGTCTAAAAACGAGTTAATGACTCCAACCTTAAGAGTACGTAAACTACCGACTTCAACTATATCTACGCACTTAAAAAGCAAATGGACACTTTCCCCGTGGATCATTTTCATGCCTGCCAGGTAGGCTATGCTCCAATTTTAAAGAGAAGCAATGTGCTTAACATTAGGACATTTGAGAAATAGAAAGTAGGTCTAGTCTGTAGAAAGCTGATGGGATCCTCCTCTTTCTATTAGCAGCCATCACTGTTTCTCCCTCAATTGCATAGCCTATAGATAGACCTGTTGAGCAACAAGTGTTCGATTAGATTTGCAAATATATTTGCATTGATGTCAGTGATTAGAGGGACAATGGAGCGCTGAGTACCATGCACTTAGTAGCCTACCAAACTTGCTAATGACCAGCAGCAGCATCAGAGCTTAGAGAAGCCTAATTACATGTGGAATTTGACTGCCTTCATGACTCGCAACCGCCAAATACAGTCACCGCAACAGCCCGTGTCACGTTCAACAAAGCGAATAAATGCATTGAAAAGGAACACGAGTTATTTCACTCGCTCAGGTAGAACATAATCCATTTAAATGTGTTTGTTGATTTCCCTACTGAATGGAACCCTCAGTATATACCCACCTGATAAGCTGATGCAGGACAGGCTTAGCTCCGACGTGGCTCCAGTCACATCATCCTAAAAGGAACACAGTTAAGTCATATAGTTCTGTACTTGGAAATCTTCATCTCTAATTGATGGTCCCTCCCCTCTGCCTGGTGTTCTTACCAGCATCCTCTGTAGTGTTCCAGGGTCGTCCCTGTCGCCACCCCCGTTCCCATTATCCTGGCTAGGTACAGCATGGCCCAGACTCACCATCTCCTCTCCTAGATCTACAGCCTGACAGAGAGACCACCAGACCAGGAAGTTAAAATATTGACAATCATAGGGGGAAGAAAAAAGTATGACAGGGCTATAAGAGCCTGAGGGGGGAGAGGAAGTGAGACAGGGCTATAAGAGCCTGAGGGGGGAGAGGAAGTGTGACAGGGCTATAAGAGCCTGAGGGGGGAGAGGAAGTGTGACAGGGCTATAAGAGCCTGAGGGGGAGAGGAAGTGTGAGTGAATGAGTGATAGTTTACAGCCATTTTCCATCCTAGTCCAGTACGGACCTTGCCCTCGGTGTTGTCGTAGAGCTGTACACTTGGCCAAGAGGAGACCTCAGAGTGGGTGTAGCTGCACAGTTTGGCCAGCAGGGGTCTCCACTCGGCAACATACGTCAGGCGCTCAAAGTCGTCCAGGGCTTGGTCGCTCCACACCTCACCTGCAGGGTTGACTCCAGCTAGGCTGCACTCGATGGCCTGGAATGGTAGGCTGAGAAAGTCACTTCTAGAAGGGGCATGAGAGAAGACAAAACATTAGCCAAAGAGCCACTAGAGAAAGCATTCATCTATGATTTATTAATACAATGAGGAATGCTGGACTATCGTCCAGCTCTTTCTGACCCCTCACCTCATACTCCGCAGACTCTCCCTGGGTAGTTCTCCATTGTCTCCGAAGTCAACATAGTAGAGGTCCACCAGGCCAGAGCCCATCACCCCCAGGACCCTCGCCCTGTTCCAGGTGCCGTAGTCCCGGTACGGAGCTGCCACGATGTCCCCCACCACGATGGTCTCCACTCGCTGCTCCTGGAGGAGTAACACAAGTCTCAACACAACAGACAATCCTATAGAAAGTGTAAAAAACATCTCTGCAATGTAGAATGGTGTTTAGAGCAGACTATTTCAATGTTTTTCTGTAGGTGGAATCTAGACAGTTGTGTTCATTAAGGCAGGCAACGGAAAACAAATGTGCAAATGTCTTAATGGACAAGACAACAATAGTCCCTTCCTGTTTCAGTCCGTTTTCACCTGTTTGGTGTCTAAAGAACACAAGCAATGACTGACCTGCAGGGTGCCGTTGCTGTAGAAGCGGCTCATCTCGGCAGTAAGTTTGTCCAGCTGGAGGGAGCGGACCCCCAGGATCTGGATCCAGAAGTGGTGGGGGTTCTCTGACGCCGATACATACACCTCCAGGTGCTCATCTGGCTGGAAGCTCAGGTCTGGGCTGGGAACTGGATGAGAGAAAATATCATCATACACACCATTACATAGTCTGTGCTGCAGAGAATAGGAAATCTCCTTTCGTAGTCAATGATTAAGGAAATTAGCCGTCAATGGGAGAGCACCTGTATCCATCTCAGTATAGTACAGCCAACTTCAAAACGGATACTACTATCCAAAATCAGAAGATCAAAACTTACTTTCAAATTTAGAAACATCTGATAGGGAGTCAGGCGACAGAAGATGGTCCTCCTCTAGTGCCTCTGTAGCCAGCTGTACGGTCTCTCCTCTATCCTGGGCAAGGTCTCTCACTGCGGTCTGGACACCGTTAGCATGGACCAGCCCCCCTTCCTCCATCCAGAGAGACCGTGGAGCCTCCTCCAGCTTCAGTTCCTGTGTGGGTTTGATCTCAGTGACCTCTGTAGCAACAGAGTAGAGTCCATACAGCCAGATGCTCTAATACACCCCTATATAGGTTAACCATTAGAGGAAAGTGTTAGAGCATCAGGGCGTATGGGTCACTACATGACTACTATAGCAGGACTTCTGCACTCCAGAAAAGTGACGCGTTGGACCTTTGTTTACCTCAGACCTTTGACCCTGGAGCTCAAAGGGTCTTCGTTTCTGGCGCAGGGCCGAGGACTGGGTAATCCTCCTCCTTACAGCCTCATCCTCAAATACCTTCTCTAGGATGAGCTCCTATAAGAATAATTAACATGACATTGTTTAAGTGTTAGGTACATAGCTGGTTATAACACTGCAGAACGTAAACATTCTTGCCCTTACCTTGGCCCGTCTGACCTCCAGTCTCGTCCCTGTGACAGACACCATGCCCTTCTCTAGGCCCCGCCCCCTCTCCCTGGGACATAGGACTCTTGCTCCGGTTGTCCTGGTGATGAGCTTCAGAGACTCCCCTCCACGACCTGAAGCACACAGTAATAGAAATCGTATGAATGATTGAATTATATCTATGAAACCGTGAGAACTGGAACAAGTCTTTTAACCTGTTGGGGCTAGGGGGGGGGGGGCACAAGGAGTTCCCTGAAGGGAACACACCCTCCCATTTAGCTGATAAAAATATTCTTTAGAAATATTTAACTTTAAACACATTAACAAGTCCAATACAACAAGTTAATCTACCCATCGTGTCCGATTTTTTAAATGTTTTACAGCGAAAACACATATTCATGTTATATGACCACCAAATTCAACACACAGAGCGATATTTCAGTCACAAAAGCATAAATATAGATAATCAAAGGTTAGTTATTCATTTTATCTCCATCAGATGACACTCATAGGACATCATGTTATACATGTATTGTGTGTTTTGTTCGATAACGTGCATATGTATATATAAAAAACTCAGTTTACATTGGCGCGTTACGTGCAGAAATGTTTTGATTCCAAAACATCCAGTGATTTTGCAGAAATACTCACAATAAACATTTATAAAAGATGCAAGTGTCATACAGAAAATTAAAGATGAATGTATTTTCTATGCAACTGCTGTCAGATTTTTAAAAATAATAATTAAAAAAAACTTTACAGAAAAGAATCTGAGAACGGCGCTCAGAACCCAAAGAAATAGCCGCCATTTTGGCATCAACAGAAGCGGGAAAAAAACTATAAATATTCAAACAACAAATTACTGATTTGTTCCATAAAGCCCATAATTTAGCCACTTGTTGTTAGCTTGTTCAGCCCAGCATTCAACCCTTAAAAAGCACAAGCAATTCCTCCAGACAAACTCAAAAAGTTCCGTTACAGGTCGTAGAAAGTCAAATGTATGCAATCCATATTTAGGATGGTTTTAAACATTAATCACTGAAGAAACGCATTGGAACGCAAGTACACTGGTGACCGCGCACAACGAGACCGAGGCTTTCTACCAGACCACCCACCAAAAGAGCTATTATGAGCCCCTCCTTCATAGGAGAATCATACAATCAGAATCTAGACAGTGACATCTTGTGGAAGCCCTAGGAAGTGCATGCTCACCCATTTCTAACATGGACATCCCATGGCACTGTTTTCTATATTGCGTTCTCACTTCCTGTTTGGATTTCTTCTCAGGTTTTTGTCTGCCATATGATTCTGTTTTACACAGACATAATTCAAACAGTTTTAGAAACTTCAGAGTGTTTTCTATCCACCAGTAATAATACTATGCATATATTCCCATCTGGGAGAGAGTAGGAGGCCGTTTACTCCGGGCACACCTTTCATCCAGAAGTGAAAATACTGCCCCCTAGCCTCAACCTAGACACGGCAGTTTCTTTACAGACATGTTGAACACCCTCTTTACCTATGATGCGTCCGAAGGCAGTCTGGGGTACCTCCATCACGTCAGTGGTGGTCTCACAGTCTGCAGCCAGGTTTTCCAGGGAACACCTGGCCAGCAGCACCTGCTGAGGTGAGCCCTGCAGCAGGAAACACACAGAATTCTGGGAACTTTGTTCCCCCTCGCCTACCTGCGAAGACTCAGAGAGCACCCTCACGTGGGCACCGGACTTCTGCATCACCTGGATGGAGGGAGAAAGAGAGAGGGACAGGTGAGAAGAGACCCTCCACACCATCACACAGAGCCTGACAACATGATGAAATAGTAAGACAACCGGGCCAGGCGGGCTGGTAGGTCACTGACCAGGTCCAGGAAGGAGGCTTGGTACTTGGTAATAGTCCTGTAAACCTCCAGAGGTACTGACATCCTGGCCTCCTCGGTGTTAGCCAGCGGAGCTATAAAATAAAACGAAGACACCACTCCATAACCCATAGTGTAAAAGATGGTTATCGAGTACCAACGAGATGCGAGACTCACAGCTGGTGCTTTTGATTTGCCGGTAGACTATGTATCCCACCGTCGCTCCTACAGACAGCCCCGCTGCCAGAGCCACAACTTTACCAGAGCTCAGGGTGCTCTTAGGGCCCTCCCGCACTGCCTCCATCACACGCCGCGTGCCCAGGGAGAGACTCCACCTACACAAAGCATGTTATGTTAGACACCACTTAGACAATTAGAACACGTCATAATTCAGATTACGTAGACAGACATCAGATTCCACCTGAAAAGCACGTGTTTAATGGCCTCCTGACAGTGGCACCCATTCCCACACGACACATTTGCTGTTGGAAACTGCACATCCTGAAAGCTCCATAGAAGCCATGCAGTGAAAATGTGAGCGTACAAACCAGTTGGCTAAATGATACTCAGTATCATAAATAAAAGAGTTATTCCCTCTTGCTTTGGAATAACACCATTTCCCTCAACATCTATACCGTGGAGATAGGAACATGAAGCAATCGCCCCACTAGTCTGATGTAGGCTACTGCATTCCTTCAGATCAAACCAACATACACAATAGTAACCTGTGTGATTAGCCACTGAGCACGAACACACACAAAGCACGGTTCAGTCATAGGGCAGAGAGTATACTGCCTCTTGCCTCAGCCCAGAGTGGCGGCTGCAGACAGAACCCAGACGTGCTGTTAGCTGTGCAACAAACACCACAGTTGGGCCCAGCTCAACTCCTGCCATTAGAAGTAGACCACATGAGGCCCGAAACACTATACAGATAAATACGTCCATCTTTCTAATCTTCGTAACTGGTCCAAGTCCATTTATGTTAATGCGTTTGCTGCTTGTGCTGAAATAGGACCAGACTGGAAAGGAGACTATAGTGTAGAACTGAAAGGATTAGACTGGGTTTTGGGGCATACGTAACCCAACAGTGTGCAGTACACGGCCCACTCAGGCCTGAGGCAGCTATAGCGGTCACACCATGCAGACTGAGGCGTGTGTGTCGTCTCACTGTGACAGGATGGCCCGCGGGCTGTAGTTCAGAAACACCTGGGACTGAGAGACCCCCAGGTTCCCCACGTCCATCTTGGCAACCCAAACAATGTCACTCCTCTAGAATTTGGGCTCTTTTGAGTTCACCAACCAGGAGAATTGACAGACAGGTAAGAGAGGTTATCAGCGAGTGGCTCATTTTACAGCAAAAATGAAGTATCTGGCACCATCTAGAGACTGTAGATACCTGCTTGCAACTGTGGAAAGGACTAAGTTTGATCATACACTCATGCTGAGCTGGACTATTGTTGGGAATTTGGCTGAATGTCAGTGACCCTGCTGCATGCAGGAAGCTAGCTTGCCCAATAAAAAAAAAGACTGATGGTAATTGGTATATAGTCAAACAAAGCACTTACAAGCCAGAATGTTGAATACAATTACATTTGTACTTACTCTACTGGCTCTCTGCAGGGTTGGTCCTTCAGCTGGTGGAAATCTGAGACAATAGCCACAGGAAAGCATTATCTACCCAGCATTTTAGAGCGCCAGTACTGATGTTGAAATGTCTTTCACCTGACATGGGCAATACCATGCAAAACACCTGCAAGACATAGTTCAGTATGCATGCCTCACCTGCATGTACATCTAAATTGTGCACGTGCTTGAAGATGTTTGCTCATGACCCGATTACCACACAGAGACCCGCATATTGAAGTGGGTCCAACCTCACGGACAATCGGCAGAGTACGTTCAAATATAAATTGTATTCAGACTTAAAACTAAACATACCTTGTCTAAGTAAAAATGTGCGTGACTATGCTGTACAGGCAATTGAAAGCATCGCCACAATCGGGACTAGGTACCGCTGCAGCAATTAATCCGTAGTACTCAAAATGTACTGCGTCGTGTAAAACATTTAGCCCCGGAGACCATAAACAGATGCTAGCGTAGAGAACCTGGTTTTCAACGAGGACGTTCAAAATAAGCAAACGTTTTTTTAAATTTCCTTTGAGCCATGTGCTCACGTTACATGCGGATGCAAATTATTATTTCCTTTCAGGCGTTAATCATTCATTGCAATGGAAGCCCGTAACGCTACGTTTGGAGTGCCGCACTAGGCTGTGATGCGTTCTGTGTACCACATGCGTTCAATATTTTCAACTCGTGCGTTGCTTTATGGTGCGGTGGTAAACGGAAGTACAGACTCCAACTAGATAAAAGCTATCTCGTTGAAAAGCGAAACACATGTACGGCAAATGAGGACTACACACCCGGCAAAACGCATATGCATCTGATGGACATCGGGCAATGCTCGTTTAGAAAGCAGTGTACCGACACTAGCTAACTCACTCAGAATGAGGTCTCAAGTCATTTGGTGCAAACGGAGTCGCAGTGACATTGTCTAGCAGCATTCGATATGTCAAACATGAGCATCAATGTCAAATACATTCAAAGCAATCAAAACTAGTGTTAGTTATCGTTGACACTTACAAAAACACCTTCTCTCGTCCTTTGACCGCTCTTCAAAAATCTTCCCCGTTCCAACTCGACGCATGGACGTACGTAAGTAATGTTATATCAAGGCAAACTCAATGCTATTTGACTGGTTGGTTAAGATTCCGAATACTCGTGATTTCAGCCAATCACAGCCGAGGTGCTCGGTTGGTCATGCTTTGGGGGAAGAGCTGTGGCCTAAAATAACCAATCAAATGTTCAAATTGTCCTCCAGAAGGTGAATTGATGTTGCAGAAAAAACAGTGAAATAAATATATTGTACATACAGCGCACGCTGTTGCACGTGTACAGTCAGGTCCAAAATTATTGCCACCCTTGATAAAGATGAGCAAAAAACACTGTGTTAAATAACAAATACTGAGCTAAAAACACTTTGTTAAATAACAAATACTGAGCTATATTGTATGCAAAAAGAAGGGGGAATTATATTTTGTTATACTAATGCAATTGCTCAGATAGATTTTGCTTAACAAGTCATATTTATTCTGTAATAGAAAAGTTGCACCCGTTTTCAATACATTTACATTACATTTAAGTCATTTAGCAGACGCTCTTATCCAGAGCGACTTACAAATTGGTGCATTCACCTTATGACATCAGTGGAACAGCCACTTTACAATAGTGCATCTAAATCTTTTAAGGGGGGTGAGAAGGATTACTTTATCCTATCCTAGGTATTCCTTAAAGAGGTGGGGTTTCAGGTGTCTCCGGAAGGTGGTGATTGACTCCGCTGTCCTGGCGTCGTGAGGGAGTTTGTTCCACCATTGGGGGCCAGAGCAGCGAACAGTTTTGACTGGGCTGAGCGGGAACTGTACTTCCTCAGTGGTAGGGAGGCGAGCAGGCCAGAGGTGGATGAACGCAGTGCCCTTGTTTGGGTGTAGGGCCTGATCAGAGCCTGGAGGTACTGAGGTGCCGTTCCCCTCACAGCTCCGTAGGCAAGCACCATGGTCTTGTAGCGGATGCGAGCTTCAACTGGAAGCCAGTGTAGAGAGCGGAGGAGCGGGGTGACGTGAGAGAACTTGGGAAGGTTGAACACCAGACGGGCTGCGGCGTTCTGGATGAGTTGTAGGGGTTTAATGGCACAGGCAGGGAGCCCAGCCAACAGCGAGTTGCAGTAATCCAGACGGGAGATGACAAGTGCCTGGATTAGGACCTGCGCCGCTTCCTGTGTGAGGCAGGGTCGTACTCTGCGGATGTTGTAGAGCATGAACCTACAGGAATGGGCCACCGCCTTGATGTTAGTTGAGAACGACAGGGTGTTGTCCAGGATCCCGCCAAGGTTCTTAGCGCTCTGGGAGGAGGACACAATGGAGTTGTCAACCGTGATGGCGAGATCATGGAATGGGCAGTCCTTCCCGGGAGGAAGAGCAGCTCCGTCTTGCCGAGGTTCAGCTTGAGGTGGTGATCCGTCATCCACACTGATATGTCTGCCAGACATGCAGAGATGCGATTCGCCACCTGGTCATCAGAAGGGGGAAAGGAGAAGATTAATTGTGTGTCGTCTGCATAGCAATGATAGGAGAGACCATGTGAGGTTATGACAGAGCCAAGTGACTTGGTGTATAGCGAGAATAGGAGAGGGCCTAGAACAGAGCCCTGGGGGACACCAGTGGTGAGAGCGCGTGGTGAGGAGACAGATTCTCGCCACGCCACCTGGTAGGAGCGGACTGTCAGGTAGGACGCAATCCAAGCGTGGGCCGCGCCGGAGATGCCCAACTCGGAGAGGGTGGAGAGGAGGATCTGATGGTTCACAGTATCGAAGGCAGCCGATAGGTCTAGAAGGATGAGAGCAGATTAGAGAGAGTTAGCTTTAGCAGTGCGGAGCGCCTCCGTGATACAGAGAAGAGCAGTAGTTGAATGACTAGTCTTGAAACCTGACTGATTTGGATCAAGAAGGTCATTCTGAGAGAGATAGCGGGAGAGCTGGCCAAGGACGGCACGTTCAAGAGTTTTGGAGAGAAAAGAAAGAAGGGATACTGGTCTGTAGATGTTGACATCGGAGGGATCGAGTGTAGGTTTTTTCAGAAGGGGTGCAACTCTCGCTCTCTTGAAGACGGAAGGGACGTAGCCAGCGGTCATGGATGAGTTGATGAGCGAGGTGAGGTAAGGGAGAAGGTCTCCGGAAATGGTCTGGAGAAGAGAGGAGGGGATAGGGTCAAGCGGGCAGGTTGTTGGGCGGCCGGCCGTCACAAGACGCAAGATTTCATCTGGAGAGAGAGGGGAGAAAGAGGTCAGAGCACAGGGTAGGGCAGTGTGAGCAGAACCAGCGGTGTCGTTTGACTTAGCAAACGAGGATCGGATGTCGTCGACCTTCTTTTCAAAATGGTTGACGAAGTCATCTGCAGAGAGGGAGGAGGGGGGGAGGGGGAGGAGGATTCAGGAGGGAGGAGAAGGTGGCAAAGAGCTTCCTAGGGTTAGAGGCAGATGCTTGGAATTTAGAGTGGTAGAAAGTGGCTTTAGCAGCAGAGACAGAGGAGGAAAATGTAGAGAGGAGGGAGTGAAAGGATGCCAGGTCCGCAGGGAGGCGAGTTTTCCTCCATTTCCGCTCGGCTGCCCGGAGCCCTGTTCTCACCTTTCGAGAATAATGCAACTGGGCCTTTTTCCTAAATGTTTTATGAGTTGGAGAACACATTGGGAGGGATCTGAGACCATTCATCCATACATAATCTTTCCAGATCCTTGATATTCTTCATCTGCTCTTCAATTCAAACCACAGATTTTCAATGGGTTTCAAGTCTGGAGACTTTTGATTTTGTGGCCAATTAATTACTGTCTTGCTGGAAGATCCACTTACGGGCAAGTTTCAGCTTCCTGGTAGAGGTAACTGAGGCTAAAATGTCCTGATGCTGGGTAAAGTGCACAAACAAAATCTCTTTCTCTGAGCAATTGTAGTAGTATAAAAAATTAAAAAAAATTAAATGGCATACAATATAGCTCAATACTTGTGTTATTTATTTTACAGTATTTTTTGCTCAAGGTTGACAATTTTTGACCGGACTGTAGGATGATTGTTCAGTGAAGGCTTTTCATTTTCATCCAAGACCTTTAAATCATGAGGTTTCAGTGGCGATTTTAGCATGTAAATCTTGGTGGGGCAAAATAAAAATAAAAAGTGTGATGCATGCCAGCAAAGCCACAACACAACACTAAACAATACACTAAGTGCACTATAACGTTGACAAACGGTGCCCACAAATTGTTAGGGCCTACATAAAGCTGTCCCATCAGCAGAGTCCCAAAAACAGCCCTAACACCTTTCCACTGCTACACCTGGCTATCAGCGGAGCCTTGTCTGGCAGCGAAACAGTTAATTCTGCCTCATTTACTGCCTTTAAAAAAGCATAGATGAAATGGCTGACTTGTTTAAACGAATGTGGCTTCTGCTGACAGTTGAGATGTACAAACTATGGCATAAAGGGATGACAAGCGGATAAGACGCAATCTGTAATTTAGATTAAGACATTAATGAGCGAGCTAGGACAGACATAGCCAATATAACTATTTGTTCAGCACCTTTGAAATGTACAGCTCCAGAATTCAGAACATGGGCCGTTCTTACATTATTCCCCCTGTACACCAAGTCAGAACCATAAGATAAATAAAGGGGTCTGCATATAAGCAGACAATAAAAGCTCTTACAATATTCAACGATTACTTTTCTCAAAAACAGGTAGGTGAAATTAAAAAGTGAAAATAGACCAAATGATTAGGGTGAGGCACATGGGCTACTAACAGCTTACTACACAACATACACGTAGAATGACTTTCTTAGCTATAGTATACATATCTCCCTGGCATATTACATAATGTATGCAGCAGCATACAATACATTTTTGGACTCACCTTGTGGTGCTGTGCTCACCTGAACAGGAAGGTGGCATGGCGGTCCTTCATGGGAAAATTTTGTCAACATACTTTGTCATCAAAGTCTGGCATTCTCTGGATTTATTGTGCTTTCAAATGGGACCTTGAGAAAAAAAAACAAGGTTGAATCATGATGTCAGTTCCCAGTTGCCTTGAACTCACTAAAGTCAGATTTTGCAGTTCCGTGTTAAGTTGTTTTGAGCCTGGCACAAATCATGCTTCATTGACAGCATGGCCAATGTTTATAATTTTAAACTAGAAAAAGAGACCCTTAATCTTAGACTTGGGACCACACAGCCACTCCACTGAATAGCAGGCTAATGATTGCTTTGCAATGCTTGCAGTTAGCTGCTGATTCTTTCCAAACTACTCATTGTTGAATTTGCGATTTCCAACTTGTGTAATTTTTATGTCCAATGGCCGATGAGCACCGATTCGTTTTATCTGCCAGAGTGGCAGCGTAGCCTAGTGGTTAGAGCCTTGGACTAGCAACCGAAAGGTTGCAAGTTCAAATCCCCCAGCTGACAAGGTACAAATCTGTCGTTCTGCTCCTGAACAAGGCAGTTAACCCACTGTTCCTAGGTCATCACTGAAAATAAGAATTTGTTCTTAACCGACTTTAAATAAAAAATCTATTAATCTATTAATTTTTTTCATTATTTATCTTCATGTGACAAGGACTAAGAAGCATTTGCCAGTAGATTGTCGACTTGATTCATGATGACTGCTAGCTAAGATTTTAAAGGTATGATTTTGAAATGAGTCCAATCAGTCCAATCAAAGCTACTGTAGATATAACATGATGTGACATTTTATCTGTGGCCAATTGAGCCTTCTTGGATGGACACTTCTAATGTAACTCTATGGCAGCCCCTTGGCCAAGGGGCTTGAATTTGAACTCTACCTTTAGACTTTAGCAGTGACGTAGTGTCCCCATGAGTGAACACTGAGCCAATCAAGGCACAACGCTCCGTATTTTCTGCTAGCTTGCCCCACCACCACAGAAAGCACTGAGCTGGGCTGAAACACCTGCAGTTTACAGCTGCCCTACTCAAGAACACAAAAACGAGATCATGTTTGTATGCGGCTTTATTAACTCAATATTTTTTTTATACATTGTTTGTAAATTGATGTGACACGTATTAATGCAAAAAAAATAACATTCAAAACAGGCAAGCCCAATATTGTTTTTGCAAAAATGTGGAATCTCTGCCCCACCTTCCCTGAATGACTGAGGTTTACATTTTAGTCATTTAGCAGACGCAGAGCAACTTACAGAAGCAATTGGGGTTAGGTGCCTTGCTTAACGGCACAACAGATTCTTCACCTAGTCTGTGACCTTTTGGTAAATGACCCGTTGTTAACCAAGTTCTGTCTAATCTGTGTACTGTATCAGAGATGAAGAGGCACATCCTGGACTGTACTATGGTACTGTAAAAGCCATAGCTCTGATTTATAGGGTCAGAATAGTAGTCTATCTAGTTTTGAATTAAATAGTTGCTCTCCCATATATTGTTATTCAAAGACATTTTAATAAGTGCTTTCTATAGTCGTTCTCAACATGTCCTTCTCTAAGCCTCAAGCAGCCTGCCTTAATTCTGCACAGAACATCCCTTTTGTACCTCAGAGGCCATTGGATGCTTTTCATTTGTGGAATACACACAGTTAGGTGGAATAAATATTTATTTAAAAATACCATATGACATTACCATATGACATATTTTTGCACAAAAAAAAACTATTATACATCTTTAAAAATATATACATTTATCAATTCACCAAAAAGTCTCACATTTCAAGTCAATTGACATAAGGTTCAGCTTTACGCATTTTAATATGGACAAAGTTCCAGAGCCTTGGTTGTTCCACCAAAACTGTTTACCCACCCCAATCCTGTACCTTCAACACCACCCCAATCCTGTACCTTCAACACTACCCCAATCCACCTACATCCCCTACCTTCAACACCACCCCAATCCACCTACATCCCCTACCTTCAACACCACCCCAATCCTGTACCTTCAACACCAACCCAATCAACCCAAGTCCCCTACCTTCAACACCACCCCAATCCACCTACAGCCTGTACCTTCAACAACACCCCAATCCACCTACAGCCAGTATTGCCTTCACTGATCCAGTCCTTTCAGATCTACACATATCTAGGGGTCAATTTAGAGCTGGGTCGTAGAGTGGTAAGAAGGTGTCTAGGTCGATCTGTGTAGTGAAAAAAAAACACCTGCAGGCCAAGCTCCACTGAGTTCACATTGCATACTCAAACTGAAAACATAAAAAAAAACTGAAACCATATCATGACCAAGACTTGACATCTATAAGGTCTTATTTATGCATACATGTAAGCAATGACATGAGAAATATATATATATATTAGATACACACACAAAACTAGTCAAAAGTTTGGACACTCATTCAAGGGCTTTATTTTTTATTTTTTTACATTGTAAAATAATAGTGAAGACAAACTAATACGGGATCAAGTTATAACCAAAGTGTTAAACCAATCAAAATATATTTTAGATCCTTCAAAGTTGACACCCTTTGTCTTGACAGCTTTGCACACTTAGCATTCTCTCAACCAGCTTCATGAGGTAGTCACCTGGAATGTATTTCAATTAACAGGTGTGCCTTGTTAATTTGTGGAATTTCTTTCCATCTTCATGCTTTTGTGCCAATCAGTTGTGTTGTGACAAGGTAGGGTTGGTATACAGAAGATAACCTTATTTGGTAGAAGACCAAGTCCATATTATGGCAAGAACAGCTCAAATAAGCAAAGAGAAATGACAGTCCATCATTACTGAAAGACATGAAGGTCAGTCAATATGGAAGATTAAGAACTTTGAACGTTTCTTCCAAGTGCAGTCGCAAAAACCATAAAGCGCCATGATGAAACTGGCTCTCATGAGGACGGCCAGAGGAAAAGAAGACCCAGAGTTACCTCTGCTGCAGAGGTTAAGTTCATTAGAGGTAACTGCACCTCAGATTGCAGCCCAAATAAATGCTTCACGGGGGTCAAGTAACAGACATCTCAACATCAATTGTTCAGAGACTGTGTGAATCACGCCTTCATGGTCAAAATGCTGTAAAGAAACCACTACTAATGGACACCGATAAGAAGACTTGCTTGGGCCAAGAAACACGAACAATGCACCGGTGGAAATCTGTCCTTTGGTCTGTGTCCAAAGTTGCGATATTTGGTCTTTGTGAGATGCAGAGTAGGTGAACAGATGACCTTTGCATGTGTGGTTCCCACCGTGAAGCATGGAGGAAAGGGGGATGCCTTCAACTGAAATATGTCTTCCACATTTAATTCAACCCCTCTGAAATCAGAGAGGTGTTGGGGGCTGGCGTCTTCGGTGCCCAGGGAACCGTGGGTACCGAAGTGATTTATTTAGAATTCAAGGCACACTTAACCAGCATGGCTACCACAGCATTCTGCAGCGATACACCATCCCATCTGGTTTGTGCTTAGTGGGACCATAATTTGTTTTTCAACAGGACAATGACCCAACAAACCTTCAGGCTGTGTAAGGGCTATTTTACCAAGGAGAAGAGTGATGGAGTGCTGCATCAGATGACCTGGCCTCCACAATCCCCCAACCTCAACCCCAATTGAGATGGTTAGAAATGAGTTTGCACTGCAGAGTGAAGGAAAAGCAGCCAACAAGTGCTCATTATGTAGGAACTCATTGAAGACTGTTGGAAAAGCATTCCTCATGAAGCTGGTTGAGAGAACACCGAGAGTGTGCAAAGCTTTCAAGGCAAAGGTTGGCTACTTTGAAGAATCTCAAATATAAAACATATTTTGATATGTAACACTTTTTTGGTTACTACATGATTCCATGCGTGTTATTTAATAGGTTTGAAGTTCACTATTATTCTACAATGTAGAACATAGTATAAATAAAGAAACCCCTTGAATGAGTAGATGTGTCCAGTCATATATATGGGAAATACATTTGATGGATTGAAATGTACTTATGTGCAGTGTGTGGATGCATTCTATTGTACAAAAACCAACATCTTCAGTCTGTTTTCCCTTTTAAGATCGCTACGTTGTTCATTCAACAAGGATCTCTAAGTAGTCCAGTGCTTTTACATGATATCTACCTCACACACAGGTCTAGCAGACCATGCACCTACCAACTCTTCTGTGTCACTTAAAGTAAGTACGCACCAACCAAAGGGAGCCTGTGAAGACCACAAGTGTGCGAGGCCCGATCCTGAGGTGTTAATAAAAAATAAAAAAGTAGGCACCATGTTTTTATGCCATCTTGGGCCCTGCTCCGACCCCATGTCAATATAACGTATGAGCACTGTAGCCCACATTCAAAACAGAGAGGGGTAACCAATACCAGAGCACGTGGTGAGAAGTCGAGAGGTGTGGGCGCACCACGCATTATTAAATGTATATAGTTTGACTTGGGCACAGGAGTTTTTTTCTGACCTCGTGGTACAACCGGGGGAAAAACTCCAGACCGAAGTGTATAGGGTGCCATTTGGGAAACAAGGATAAGAAGATCAACACGTCAAGCTGTGAAAATAACATACAACAGCAATGAAAATAGAACAGCTGTGGCTGATCAATCTGTAGCTAGTCATCATTTGTAGAGTTGAAATGGGTCTACTGATATGATCACCCAACACAGACAGGTAGCCTGGCGGGTCTCAGTAATTCTACTTTTAGGCCGGGACTCAATCCCGAAAGCACCATTCAGCGCTTGACATAGGCCATTTGCAATTGAGCATTGTCTACAAGCGTGATCGGATTGAATCGCGGACTAAGTCAGCTTACACATTGTTGTTGTCGAATGCAGAAACAAGCACACGGGCCAGTAAAAAGACAACTGGATGACATGAAGCACCTTCAGAATACCCTGGGATGTTCTAAAACTCTAGAGGCTATTCTAATCTAGAACACCACTGACGAAACCTTATTAGCTTGAGTAGACCACAGTCAGTAGAACTCTGGTGGGAAAAACAGTTTGTACACAAGGATCATTGATGATTAAACAAATCCCTTTCTTACAGTACATGAGTTTCAAAGTGGCAGGTTAGCACATTCTTCAAAATACAATTAACCTAGAAAGATACAAATTCAGTTTTTACTTGTTTATAGTAAATTAAATGAATCTTCATTACTTATTGCATTAGAGCAGGATTGCCCTTGGCTCGGCTCGGGAGTCGGATCGTGTGGTTGAAACAAAGGAAACATTTGTTAGGAAGGAAAATCGAAAGGGATATTCTTGGATCCTGGTTAAGAACATGCCACGTTGATTTCATGGCTAGAAGTCTGGGCTATAAAGAGTAGCCTTGTTAAGAAATCCTTAGTATGGTCAACAGAACCTTTCTGAAACTGCTTCAAGTGAATCCACAGGTTCAGCACTACATTGTGGACTCCAGACTTCACCTTGATGGCAGGCTTTTCAGGTCTATCAATGCCAATTATTTGACAGATTTAGGACCAGGACATTGTCCCAGACCAGAATCTGGGCCATGTTACTAGATACATCTCTCCTATCCTTTCAGCACTGCTTGGGCATTCAGATATACAGCAGCAAGTGGCTGTAATGACACACTACATTCAAGGTGAAGGCTATTGTACTCTACTATGGTATTGGGATTCATGTGAAAGGGGGAGACATGCTGAAGTGTGAAAGTGTGATAATCCCCATGTGAGCCAGTATCAGACCAGTGACTAGGAGAAAATACACCCTTCCCTAAACTCAAGTAGGGGTTACAGTAAAACCTTCCCCATGCGTTAAGAAAAACATTCCACAAGATAATAAATGATTCACATTTCTTAGCTGTCTTTCTTTTAAAAGCAAAAAAGAAAATAACTTTCTTTGGGATTTTCCTCTTTTTTTTAAACATAACAATGATACAATATAATTTAAATCTAAAAAATAAAAAAGATTGGATTTTCGCAGTGTTCGACCACCCATCACATGTAGCGGTTTGGAGGACCTGCTAGGCAAAGTGCTTTCACGGTGAGGTGGGTTGAGTGATCCTGGGTTCAAGTCAATGGGCACTCAATGAGTTTGATTGATTCTGGGTTTAAGGTAGAAGTTCCCCTAAACCACAGATCTAAAGTCAGGTAACCCTTTCTAGAATACTAACAAACAGTGGGATGAGAACCATCTGACCCTGTGTCAGTGGTTAGGGCCAACTTTGACCTCCTCCAGATTCTGGTGCCTCATCTTTCCCCGAGGGCTGATTGGTTCACAGCATGCTTTGCCACGCCCTTCTGTTAATTTTCAATCAGAAGGGAGAGTTCATCCCTAGTTTAGTCTCAAACTGTAGCTTCTGTCTCTTCTGGTAGCGAACCCTCACCCTGCAGACAGAAGGAATGGAAAGGGCAACACATGAGAACCATTTCCCCCCCACATGACATCATCCTCCATCCCACAATCCTCACAGAATCCTCTACTTTCAACCCTTCTGTCTTTTCCGCAATCTTCCTCCCATAATACTCCTCCTCCTCCTCCTCCTCTCACCCATTCCTTCCTTCCTCCATCTTACCGTATCTCGTGTAGTTTGACGGCCTCGTTGAGCAGCACCACCACCAGGCAGGACAGGGAGACCAACAGCCAGGCCAGCATGGGGATGTCCTTCAGGCCAAAGGTCAAAGAAGCCGACCTGTCCTGCCACAGCTTGTAGTCCACCGTGGCCTGTACCATCTGACCCAACAGACTGGAGGTGGGGAGGAAGAGTGAGAGTATCAGATGATGCCAACAAGAAAAACATCTACTGCAGCTGCCCGCTTCATAGTTGTTTGAAACAATTAGGCTACACACACACACACACACACACACACACACACACACACACACACTTACACTACAAGGACAGTGAGGCACCACCAGGTGTTGCTGAAAGGGTTCTTCTTCCACAGAGGCTGGGAGCGATGGACGTAACTTAGCGAGATGACCACTGGAAAAGAGGAAGGGAGGACACTTAAAAACACAGGACTCTCCAGAGGCAGAACAGAAGTCAGAGTCTGCGTCTGAAATGGAAACCTATTCCCTATATAACACACTGGTTAAAAGTAGTGCACTATATAGGGAATAGAGTGCCATAGGGCTCTGGTCTAAAGTAGTGCACTATATAGGGAATAGGGTGCCATAGGGCTCTGGTCTAAAGTAGTGCACTATATAGGGAATAGAGTGCCATAGGGCTCTGGTCTAAAGTAGTGCACTATATAGGGAATAGAGTGCCATAGGGCTCTGGTCTAAAGTAGTGCACTATATAGGGAATATGGTGCCATTTAGGATGCAGCCTGACTTAACAGATGCAGGGGTGAGAGTTCACCGAGAGCTCCTCCTACCGGTGTGCAGGGCCAGGAACCCAGCCATGACCTTCTGAGTGAGCAGCAGGCCGTTGGACAGCTCTCTGAACCAATGGGGAGCGTCCCGAGCCGAACTGACCCTGAGGATATCAGTACAGTTGATGGTGGTGTTATCGGCCAGTGTCAGGTTGTTGGTCCTCAGGCAGACCTCGTGCAGCGTGAAGCCAAAGCCTAGCAGGTAGGCACACACGGTCAGGCCAAACTTCAGCAGGAAACAACCCAGGAAGTAGGTCTGCGTCTGCAGGAAGTACATGTAGGAAAATCAAGATGTTAAAAGGAATGCCATGGTACACGTCATGATTAAGATACACTTTATATACAGAAGTATGTGGACACCACTTCAAATGAGTGGATTTGGTTATTTCAGCTAAAAAAATAATGGAGCACACAGCCATGCAATCTCGACAGACAGAATTTGCAGTGGAATGGCCTTACTGAAGAGCTCAGTGACTTTCAACGTGGCATGGTCATAGGATGCCACTTTTCCAACAAGTCAGTTTGTCACATTTCTGGCCTGCTAGACCTGCCTCATCAACTGTAAGCACTGTTATTGTGAAGTGGAAACCTCTAGGAGCAAGAACGGCTCAGCCGCAAAGTGGTAAGCCACACAAGCGCACAGAATGGGACAGCAGAGTGCTGAAGTGTGTAGCGCATTAAAATGGTCCGTCCTCAGTCCTGGAGGCTGTTATAGCAGCAAAGGGGGGACCAACTCCATATTAATTCCCATGATTTTGGAATGAGATGTTAGACCAACAGGTGTCCCCATCCAATTGGTCATGTAGTGTATCAATAATAAGCATCTGACTCAGCATATTTGGAGTTGGCCAATCATGACAATCCTCCTTAAAATTAGCATAGTGTAATGTCTGAAACCGGGCCGGAGCAGGTATAGTACCTTTCTGGGGATGGCATCTTGGTTCTTCCCTGTGGCTACATTCATCACAGAACTGTCTGGTGGCTTTCCTAAGAATGACACACTGCCAACAACACACAGAGACATGGTTAGTATCATGTAAGTCTACTGTTGTACTAGATAACACGAGTGTGAAATGGATATGGTTAGTAGTGGTGGTACCTGAGCAATGGACAGCTGAAGCAGGAGAGCCACAGGATGTCAGTGATGTTCATGGGAGGAGGGAGCTGGGCAAGGCAGGCCAGAAACTACACCAACAATAATGTAATCCAATATTCAGGTAAAACTGTTGCATACTCAGTTCTTTTATTATAGCTGAAATTAATTGGCTGTACAGGTGTTCTCTCACCTGGATGAGGACCAGGGTCAGCTGACACTGCAACAGGAACAGGAAACTCTTGCGGATGCTGTAGGTGGTGTGACGTGCCTGGAATGGAACCAGACATGTAAAATAAATATATTGTATCTGTGTGTCTGTACATGTTTTCCAACCTTATCGGAACCAAAATGTTCCGACAAGGTAGGAAAACAAGAATCATTTGGAAAGTCTGTACTTTTTTCAGGTCCTGAATTTGTTAGTCTTAAGGGTTAAGTTTGGGGTTAAAGGTTCGGGAAAAAATTGATATATATATATATATATATATATATATATATATATATATATATGTGTATGTGTATGTGTATGTGTATGTGTGTGTGTATGTGTATGTGTATGTGTATGTGTATGTGTATGTGTGTGTGTGTGTGTGTGTGTGTGATGAAAATTACAGGCGTCTCTCATCGTTTTAAGTGGGAGAACTTGCACAATTGGTGGCTGACTAAATACTTTTTTCCCCCACTGTGTGTGTGTGTGTGTGTGTGTGAATATATAATATATATTCATATATCAATCAACCAATCGATATCTATATCTATATATATTTTCCACCATAATTTGCAAATAAATTCATTAAAAGTCCTACAATGTGATTTTCTGGATTTTTTTCTCATTTTGTCTGTCATAGTTGAAGTGTACCTATGATAAAAATAAAAATTACAGGCCTCATCTTTTTAAGTGGGAGAACTTGCACAATTGTTGGCTGACTAAATACTTTTTTGCCTCACTTTATGCATGTATTTTGTATTTATTTTTTATCTTATATATATATTTATATTAATATATCTTATATATTTTTTATCTTATATATATATATATATAAGATAAAAAATAAATACAAAATACATGCATACAGTGAGGCAAAAAAGTATTTAGTCAGCCAACAATTGTGCAAGTTCTCCCACTTAAAAAGATGAGGCCTGTAATTTTTATTTTTATCATAGGTACACTTCAACTATGAGACAAAATGAGAAAAAAAATCCAGAAAATCACATTGTAGGATTTTTAATGAATTTATTTGCAAATTATGGTGGAAAATATATATAGACATAGATATTGATTGGTTGATTTATATATGAACATATATTATATATTCACACACACACAGTGGGGGAAAAAAGTATTTAGTCAGCCAACAATTGTGCAAGTTCTGTCTCCTATATATATAAAATATATATACAAATAAGAGAGCGCGAGAATGTGGTCGGAAATCCCACTTGTCACCCAACGTCCCCCAGGGTAGCCTAGTGGTTAGAGCGTTGGTCTAGTAAACGGAAGGTTGCAAGTTCAAACCCCCAAGCTTACAAGGTACAAATCTGTCGTTCTGCCCCTGAACAGGCAGTTAAACCCACTGTTCCTAGGCTGTCATTGTAAATAAGAATTTGTTCTTAACTGACTTGCCTAGTTAAATAAAAGGTAAAATAAAATAAATAAACTATGCAAAAAAAAAAAAGTGCTTCAACATGTCGTAGGCTATTAAACAAGGATCTACCTGATGGTAGGCTCTGCGGCCACCGTGTTAAAAAACAAATAGCTATTTCTCTAATCTATTGATGATCAGATACTTCAGTTAGAACTGGTTCTGTTGCGCTCACATTTTACAGTGGATAACTACCTTTAGTATAGTTCCAAACTTAAAAAAAATAAAAATAGCCTGTATAGAAATGAAAACGTCTCTGGTGTTGCAGCATGGGTTCATTCATCTTCTTTCCAATTATACAGGCTGTGTGACCAAGCTCTTGGTTGACTCATCCACATCTCTGTGCATTAGTAATGGAGTAGGCTAAATAAATACAACAGAAATCAGAGCGGGAGAGAAGGATGACAATTTTTTAAAAACACTTTTATACTCTCCATGCAGATGACTCAACTGCTCTGCTCCAGTTCCACTCACATCCTCTGGTGTGTGTGTATGTGTGTGTGTGTGTGTGTGTGTGTGTCTCACCTGTTCTATGAGTTTGACCATGCTGACCGACTCCCCCTGGTGGAAGGTGACAGAACAGGCCAGGGTATTGAGTTGACCAGACAGACTGAGAGGAGACAGACCCTCCACCTCCCCGTTCAGCCCTGCCCCTGTAGCGTAGCCAAACGTCTCCCACGAACACCGCGACGGGTACAGGGGGTCCAGGGCGATGCTGGGGGGAGGGAGGGGGGGGGCGGGGTTAGTAAACAATAGTGTGTGATCTGTATTCCTCTCCATACTGTCATTAAGTCCAGCAGTATTATGTGGTTGTAAGTGTACCTATGGACGCACATCAAAGACCATTTATAAATTAACACAGCAGCTGCCGTGTTTGTGACATGTGATCACGTGTGTGTGTGTACCTGAGGTCACTCTGTAGAAAGAGGCAGCTGTTGCGGAAGTTAGCAGAGCTCCCCAGGCAGCACGTCACTTCTCTGTTCTCCTGCATGATCTTGATCATCTCACACATGGCTACACACACACACACACACACACACACACACACACACACACACACACACACACACACACAGAGAGAGATTTAGAGCACACACACATGCGTAGCTGTAACAAGCATAACTACATTGCATATCTTGTGATAAAATACACTTCTATACCATGGTCAATTGATTTGAATATTAAAATATAGGAATGTCTCAGTAACAAATACTACGTTTTTTTGAAAAACAGAAAAGTTTGTTTCATGTAAGTGGAGATGTTCAGACTCACTCTCTGGGGTACAGTCGGTGAAGAGGGGCACCAACAGAGGCACGTTGTCAATGTTCTTCAGGTGAGGACGAACCTGGTGGATACCACGAGGTAGCTTCGCCTGGAGGGAGACAGAAGGATTAGCATGAGACAGGGGCTAAAGGACAGACGAGGGAAGACCAACAGTGTTTGTTCCTGTACCCGGTTGCAGTCCTCCAGGAAGCTGGGGACATCAGTAGTCTCCTCCTCTGGTAACAGCAGCCCCTCTGCCTCATCTCTGGAGTCTTGATGTTCATCGTGTACGGAGTACTGGCCGGGGCTGTTGGGGGCGCCGTCACAGGGACTGTCTCTGTTTGGGGTCAGAGAGATATGACAGTTCCATCCTGTCTCCAGGCCCATCTTCTCTGCAAACACCTACCACATTCACAAAACAGACAGACAATCATCATCGTCACCGGCATCATCACATACATCTCAGCAAACACATAGACACACACACACACCTTGCTGCGTAGTTCGTCCTCCATAGAGAAGTAGACAAAGCGTATGCAGGCGGTGACCAGAGCGTCTATGAGCCTGACGGTGTCCAGACGAGCCTGGAACTGGGATGACACCATCCCCATGAAGATCTGACCACTCAGAGCCTGAACACAGTCGTCCTTCTCCACACCTCCTATACCCTCTATGGAGAGAGAGAAAGGAGGGGGACAAGACAAAGTTACACTAAGGTACAACATCTTGTGAGTGTAGCAGCATCTCCCTTCCTGCATCCTCCAGTCTTCCCTCCCCCAGTCTTCCCTCCCCCAGTCTTCCCTCCCCCAGTCTTCCCTCCCCCAGTCCCTCCCTCACCATCAGAGCTCCAGGAGTTCCTGCGGGAGACATGTTTGATAGGGGTGGTGGAGGGCAGTTCTACCCCAGAGAAGAGGTTGGGTCCGGGGGCTAGCTCCACACATTTCCCATTGAGCTGGTTGGAGAGAGACACCTGCATGGGCTTGTAGGCAAAAGCAGAGCAGTATCCCGACAGACAGGCCCGTTGGTAGAAGTCCAGAACCTTCTTCCTGTAGGGGGGGATAGACATTAAGGGTTAATAATAGTTGTCATGAGGCTGTCATAAGGCTGTCATAAGGCATCACGAGACTGCTATAAGGCCGTCATAAGGCCGTCATAAGGCCGTCATAAGGCCGTCATAAGGCCGTCATAAGGCCGTCATAAGGCCGTCATAAGGCCGTTCTGACCTGTCGGAGCCAGAGAGGGGGTAGATGTCAGTTCCGTCCCAGACATCAGTGCAGGCCTCCAGGATGAGGTCAGCTGAGCCGTGAGACAACATCTGGACGTTATCTAGAGGTGAGAGGTCAGGGGTCACAGAGGTGCAACAAAACGATTCCAAGAAAGAGGTCAAGGGTTAAAGGAGAGATGGAGAGAGTGAGTAGCCAATCAGAGAGATGAGTGAGAGGGGAGAAATACAAATAAAAAAATATATAAAAAAATTATAATACAAATTGAGCTATTCTCACTGGAAGAGGAGTCTCTGATGAAGAGGGAGATGAGGTGGCTGATGGGAGGTTGTCTCTTGGTAAAGTTATGTTGGCGTCGAGGGACAGACTCCTTGGCCTTCTCCCCACAGGGCAGCTGGTACAGAGCTAGGTGGTTCTCCTGTTTGAACAGCTCCCTCGCCCCGGGAGTGAACCCTGAGAAAACCCCAGGAAGAGAGAGAAGAGTCAGAGTGTATGAGTCTGGAGTTCACACAGTAAATGTATACTTTCTCTTCCTCTCCTCACCTATAAGCCTGGAGAGCTCACACAGTCCCCAGGGCACGTGGACGGGCAGCACGGCCCCGTGGCTCTCCTGCAGCGCCAGGTTACTGAGGTGGTCGGAGAAGTGGCAGAGCTGCTGGGTGACGCTGGCGTTGCACAGGTTGAGCAGGATGTTGAGGCCCAGGGGCTTGAGGCTGGGCAGGTGGCACTGCCAGCCCTGCTCGTCGAACTGGATACTCACCGGGTTCTGCTGGTCCTGAGACAGACTCAACATCTCCAGGTGGTAATCACACACGTAGTCCTCCGCTTCGTTGTCATAGCAACCCGACATATCCTGTAGAGATGGGTGGTGAGAAAGAAGAGAGAGAGGGGAGATAAATGCTGTGTAGTAAGATGACAAGATAATTATATACAGGATGTGTGTGTGTTTTACCTGTTCAGGGCCCTGATCCCCTCCATCAGTGTCGTGGCTGAAGCTGACATTAGATCCTGAAGGATGTTTGGTGCGTGTGTGTGTCTCCCGTGCTTGCGAACAGCCAGTGTCATGTGATGTCTCGCTGGGCTCATACCCATCCATCATTGGCATACACAGCAGAGCCTCCCCCTCCAGTGTCTGATGGACAGGATGAACAGCCAGACATTACTCTTTCAATCACTGAAAAGCACTCAAGTTAAAATAAAGTAAATAATTAAGTCGTTTTTTGGGGGTATATTTTTCATAACTTTTAGGTCACTATATTCCTAAAGAAAGTGTTTTTTCTCCATACTATTTTTATCAGTACTATTACATTTAGAATGTTTAGCAGGACAGAAATGGTCCAATTCACATACTTATAAAGAGAAC
>NC_068423.1:21722745-21743916 GCF_023373465.1 Oncorhynchus keta
ATCCCTACTGCCTCTGATCTGGAGGACTCACTAAACAGAGAACATCCCTGGTCATCCCTACTGCCTCTGATCTGGTGGACTCACTAAACAGAGAACATCCCTGGTCATCCCTACTGCCTCTGATCTGGTGGACTCACTAAACAGAGAACATCCCTGGTCATCCCTACTGCCTCTGATCTGGAGGACTCACTAAACAGAGAACATCCCTGGTCATCCCTACTGCCTCTGATCTGGAGGACTCACTAAACAGAGAACATCCCTGGTCATCCCTACTGCCTCTGATCTGGAGGACTCACTAAACAGAGAACATCCCTGGTCATCCCTACTGCCTCTGATCTGGTGGACTCACTAAAGCAGAGAACATCCCTGGTCATCCCTACTGCCTCTGATCTGGAGGACTCACTAAACAGAGAACATCCCTGGTCATCCCTACTGCCTCTGATCTGGAGGACTCACTAAACAGAGAACATCCCTGGTCATCCCTACTGCCTCTGATCTGGAGGACTCACTAAACAGAGAACATCCCTGGTCATCCCTACTGCCTCTGATCTGGAGGACTCACTAAACAGAGAACATCCCTGGTCATCCCTACTGCCTCTGATCTGGAGGACTCACTAAACAGAGAACATCCCTGGTCATCCCTACTGCCTCTGATCTGGAGGACTCACTAAACAGAGAACATCCCTGGTCATCCCTACTGCTCTGATCTGGAGGACTCACTAAACAGAGAACATCCCTGGTCATCCCTACTGCCTCTGATCTGGAGGACTCACTAAACAGAGAACATCCCTGGTCATCCCTACTGCCTCTGATCTGGAGGACTCACTAAACAGAGAACATCCCTGGTCATCCCTACTGCCTCTGATCTGGAGGACTCACTAAACAGAGAACATCCCTGGTCATCCCTACTGCCTCTGATCTGGAGGACTCACTAAACAGAGAACATCCCTGGTCATCCCTACTGCCTCTGATCTGGAGGACTCACTAAACAGAGAACATCCCTGGTCATCCCTACTGCCTCTGATCTGGAGGACTCACTAAACAGAGAACATCCCTGGTCATCCCTACTGCCTCTGATCTGGAGGACTCACTAAACAGAGAACATCCCTGGTCATCCCTACTGCCTCTGATCTGGAGGACTCACTAAACAGAGAACATCCCTGGTCATCCCTACTGCCTCTGATCTGGAGGACTCACTAAACAGAGAACATCCCTGGTCATCCCTACTGCCTCTGATCTGGAGGACTCACTAAACAGAGAACATCCCTGGTCATCCCTACTGCCTCTGATCTGGAGGACTCACTAAACAGAGAACATCCTGGTCATCCCCTACCTCTGATCTGGAGGACTCACTAAACAGAGAACATCCCTGGTCATCCCTACTGCCTCTGATCTGGAGGACTCACTAAATGGAGAACATCCCTGGTCATCCCTACTGCCTCTGATCTGGAGGACTCACTAAACAGAGAACATCCCTGGTCATCCCTACTGCCTCTGATCTGGTGGACTCACTAAACAGAGAACATCCCTGGTCATCCCTACTGCCTCTGATCTGGAGGACTCACTAAACAGAGAACATCCCTGGTCATCCCTACTGCCTCTGATCTGGAGGACTCACTAAACAGAGAACATCCCTGGTCATCCCTACTGCCTCTGATCTGGTGGACTCACTAAACAGAGAACATCCCTGGTCATCCCTACTGCCTCTGATCTGGAGGACTCACTAAACAGAGAACATCCCTGGTCATCCCTACTGCCTCTGATCTGGAGGACTCACTAAACAGAGAACATCCCTGGTCATCCCTACTGCCTCTGATCTGGAGGACTCACTAAACAGAGAACATCCCTGGTCATCCCTACTGCCTCTGATCTGGAGGACTCACTAAACAGAGAACATCCCTGGTCATCCCTACTGCCTCTGATCTGGAGGACTCACTAAACAGAGAACATCCTGGTCATCCCTACTGCCTCTGATCTGGTGGACTCACTAAACAGAGAACATCCCTGGTCATCCCTACTGCCTCTGATCTGGAGGACTCACTAAACAGAGAACATCCCTGGTCATCCCTACTGCCTCTGATCTGGAGGACTCACTAAACAGAGAACATCCCTGGTCATCCCTACTGCCTCTGATCTGGTGGACTCACTAAACAGAGAACATCCCTGGTCATCCCTACTGCCTCTGATCTGGAGGACTCACTAAACAGAGAACATCCCTGGTCATCCCTACTGCCTCTGATCTGGAGGACTCACTAAACAGAGAACATCCCTGGTCATCCCTACTGCCTCTGATCTGGAGGACTCACTAAACAGAGAACATCCCTGGTCATCCCTACTGCCTCTGATCTGGAGGACTCACTAAACAGAGAACATCCCTGGTCATCCCTACTGCCTCTGATCTGGAGGACTCACTAAACAGAGAACATCCCTGGTCATCCCTACTGCCTCTGATCTGGAGGACTCACTAAACAGAGAACATCCCTGGTCATCCCTACTGCCTCTGATCTGGAGGACTCACTAAACAGAGAACATCCCTGGTCATCCCTACTGCCTCTGATCTGGTGGACTCACTAAACAGAGAACATCCCTGGTCATCCCTACTGCCTCTGATCTGGAGGACTCACTAAACAGAGAACATCCCTGGTCATCCCTACTGCCTCTGATCTGGAGGACTCACTAAACAGAGAACATCCCTGGTCATCCCTACTGCCTCTGATCTGGAGGACTCACTAAACAGAGAACATCCCTGGTCATCCCTACTGCCTCTGATCTGGAGGACTCACTAAACAGAGAACATCCCTGGTCATCCCTACTGCCTCTGATCTGGAGGACTCACTAAACAGAGAACATCCCTGGTCATCCCTACTGCCTCTGATCTGGAGGACTCACTAAACAGAGAACATCCCTGGTCATCCCTACTGCCTCTGATCTGGAGGACTCACTAAACAGAGAACATCCCTGGTCATCCCTACTGCCTCTGATCTGGAGGACTCACTAAACAGAGAACATCCCTGGTCATCCCTACTGCCTCTGATCTGGAGGACTCACTAAACAGAGAACATCCCTGGTCATCCCTACTGCCTCTGATCTGGTGGACTCACTAAACAGAGAACATCCCTGGTCATCCCTACTGCCTCTGATCTGGAGGACTCACTAAACAGAACATCCCTGGTCATCCCTACTGCCTCTGATCTGGAGGACTCACTAAACAGAGAACATCCCTGGTCATCCCTACTGCCTCTGATCTGGAGGACTCACTAAACAGAGAACATCCCTGGTCATCCCTACTGCCTCTGATCTGGAGGACTCACTAAACAGAGAACATCCCTGGTCATCCCTACTGCCTCTGATCTGGAGGACTCACTAAACAGAGAACATCCCTGGTCATCCCTACTGCCTCTGATCTGGTGGACTCACTAAACAGAGAACATCCCTGGTCATCCCTACTGCCTCTGATCTGGAGGACTCACTAAACAGAGAACATCCCTGGTCATCCCTACTGCCTCTGATCTGGTGGACTCACTAAACAGAGAACATCCTGGTCATCCCTACTGCCTCTGATCTGGAGGACTCACTAAACAGAGAACATCCCTGGTCATCCCTACTGCCTCTGATCTGGAGGACTCACTAAACAGAGAACATCCCTGGTCATCCCTACTGCCTCTGATCTGGAGGACTCACTAAACAGAGAACATCCCTGGTCATCCCTACTGCCTCTGATCTGGAGGACTCACTAAACAGAGAACATCCCTGGTCATCCCTACTGCCTCTGATCTGGAGGACTCACTAAACAGAGAACATCCCTGGTCATCCCTACTGCCTCTGATCTGGTGGACTCACTAAACAGAGAACATCCCTGGTCATCCCTACTGCCTCTGATCTGGAGGACTCACTAAACAGAGAACATCCCTGGTCATCCCTACTGCCTCTGATCTGGAGGACTCACTAAACAGAGAACATCCCTGGTCATCCCTACTGCCTCTGATCTGGAGGACTCACTAAACAGAGAACATCCCTGGTCATCCCTACTGCCTCTGATCTGGTGGACTCACTAAACAGAGAACATCCCTGGTCATCCCTACTGCCTCTGATCTGGAGGACTCACTAAACAGAGAACATCCCTGGTCATCCCTACTGCCTCTGATCTGGAGGACTCACTAAACAGAGAACATCCCTGGTCATCCCTACTGCCTCTGATCTGGAGGACTCACTAAACAGAGAACATCCCTGGTCATCCCTACTGCCTCTGATCTGGAGGACTCACTAAACAGAGAACATCCCTGGTCATCCCTACTGCCTCTGATCTGGAGGACTCACTAAACAGAGAACATCCCTGGTCATCCCTACTGCCTCTGATCTGGTGGACTCACTAAACAGAGAACATCCCTGGTCATCCCTACTGCCTCTGATCTGGAGGACTCACTAAACAGAGAACATCCCTGGTCATCCCTACTGCCTCTGATCTGGAGGACTCACTAAACAGAGAACATCCCTGGTCATCCCTACTGCCTCTGATCTGGAGGACTCACTAAACAGAGAACATCCCTGGTCATCCCTACTGCCTCTGATCTGGAGGACTCACTAAACAGAGAACATCCCTGGTCATCCCTACTGCCTCTGATCTGGAGGACTCACTAAACAGAGAACATCCCTGGTCATCCCTACTGCCTCTGATCTGGAGGACTCACTAAACAGAGAACATCCCTGGTCATCCCTACTGCCTCTGATCTGGAGGACTCACTAAACAGAGAACATCCCTGGTCATCCCTACTGCCTCTGATCTGGTGGACTCACTAAACAGAGAACATCCCTGGTCATCCCTACTGCCTCTGATCTGGAGGACTCACTAAACAGAGAACATCCCTGGTCATCCCTACTGCCTCTGATCTGGAGGACTCACTAAACAGAGAACATCCCTGGTCATCCCTACTGCCTCTGATCTGGAGGACTCACTAAACAGAGAACATCCCTGGTCATCCCTACTGCCTCTGATCTGGAGGACTCACTAAACAGAGAACATCCCTGGTCATCCCTACTGCCTCTGATCTGGAGGACTCACTAAACAGAGAACATCCCTGGTCATCCCTACTGCCTCTGATCTGGAGGACTCACTAAACAGAGAACATCCCTGGTCATCCCTACTGCCTCTGATCTGGAGGACTCACTAAACAGAGAACATCCCTGGTCATCCCTACTGCCTCTGATCTGGAGGACTCACTAAACAGAGAACATCCCTGGTCATCCCTACTGCCTCTGATCTGGAGGACTCACTAAACAGAGAACATCCCTGGTCATCCCTACTGCCTCTGATCTGGAGGACTCACTAAACAGAGAACATCCCTGGTCATCCCTACTGCCTCTGATCTGGAGGACTCACTAAACAGAGAACATCCCTGGTCATCCCTACTGCCTCTGATCTGGAGGACTCACTAAACAGAGAACATCCCTGGTCATCCCTACTGCCTCTGATCTGGAGGACTCACTAAACAGAGAACATCCCTGGTCATCCCTACTGCCTCTGATCTGGAGGACTCACTAAACAGAGAACATCCCTGGTCATCCCTACTGCCTCTGATCTGGAGGACTCACTAAACAGAGAACATCCCTGGTCATCCCTACTGCCTCTGATCTGGAGGACTCACTAAACAGAGAACATCCCTGGTCATCCCTACTGCCTCTGATCTGGAGGACTCACTAAACAGAGAACATCCCTGGTCATCCCTACTGCCTCTGATCTGGAGGACTCACTAAACAGAGAACATCCCTGGTCATCCCTACTGCCTCTGATCTGGTGGACTCACTAAACAGAGAACATCCCTGGTCATCCCTACTGCCTCTGATCTGGTGGACTCACTAAACAGAGAACATCCCTGGTCATCCCTACTGCCTCTGATCTGGTGGACTCACTAAACAGAGAACATCCCTGGTCATCCCTACTGCCTCTGATCTGGAGGACTCACTAAACAGAGAACATCCCTGGTCATCCCTACTGCCTCTGATCTGGAGGACTCACTAAACAGAGAACATCCCTGGTCATCCCTACTGCCTCTGATCTGGAGGACTCACTAAACAGAGAACATCCCTGGTCATCCCTACTGCCTCTGATCTGGAGGACTCACTAAACAGAGAACATCCCTGGTCATCCCTACTGCCTCTGATCTGGTGGACTCACTAAACAGAGAACATCCCTGGTCATCCCTACTGCCTCTGATCTGGAGGACTCACTAAACAGAGAACATCCCTGGTCATCCCTACTGCCTCTGATCTGGAGGACTCACTAAACAGAGAACATCCCTGGTCATCCCTACTGCCTCTGATCTGGAGGACTCACTAAACAGAGAACATCCCTGGTCATCCCTACTGCCTCTGATCTGGAGGACTCACTAAACAGAGAACATCCCTGGTCATCCCTACTGCCTCTGATCTGGAGGACCCACTAAACAGAGAACATCCCTGGTCATCCCTACTGCCTCTGATCTGGTGGACTCACTAAACAGAGAACATCCCTGGTCATCCCTACTGCCTCTGATCTGGAGGACTCACTAAACAGAGAACATCCCTGGTCATCCCTACTGCCTCTGATCTGGAGGACTCACTAAACAGAGAACATCCCTGGTCATCCCTACTGCCTCTGATCTGGAGGACTCACTAAACAGAGAACATCCCTGGTCATCCCTACTGCCTCTGATCTGGAGGACTCACTAAACAGAGAACATCCCTGGTCATCCCTACTGCCTCTGATCTGGAGGACTCACTAAACAGAGAACATCCCTGGTCATCCCTACTGCCTCTGATCTGGTGGACTCACTAAACAGAGAACATCCCTGGTCATCCCTACTGCCTCTGATCTGGAGGACTCACTAAACAGAGAACATCCCTGGTCATCCCTACTGCCTCTGATCTGGTGGACTCACTAAACAGAGAACATCCCTGGTCATCCCTACTGCCTCTGATCTGGAGGACTCACTAAACAGAGAACATCCCTGGTCATCCCTACTGCCTCTGATCTGGAGGACTCACTAAACAGAGAACATCCCTGGTCATCCCTACTGCCTCTGATCTGGTGGACTCACTAAACAGAGAACATCCCTGGTCATCCCTACTGCCTCTGATCTGGAGGACTCACTAAACAGAGAGACATCCCTGGTCATCCCTACTGCCTCTGATCTGGAGGACTCACTAAACAGAGAACATCCCTGGTCATCCCTACTGCCTCTGATCTGGTGGACTCACTAAACAGAGAACATCCCTGGTCATCCCTACTGCCTCTGATCTGGAGGACTCACTAAACAGAGAACATCCCTGGTCATCCCTACTGCCTCTGATCTGGAGGACTCACTAAACAGAGAACATCCCTGGTCATCCCTACTGCCTCTGATCTGGTGGACTCACTAAACAGAGAACATCCCTGGTCATCCCTACTGCCTCTGATCTGGTGGACTCACTAAACAGAGAACATCCCTGGTCATCCCTACTGCCTCTGATCTGGAGGACTCACTAAACAGAGAACATCCCTGGTCATCCCTACTGCCTCTGATCTGGTGGACTCACTAAACAGAGAACATCCTGGTCATCCCTACTGCCTCTGATCTGGAGGACTCACTAAACAGAGAACATCCCTACTACCTCTGATCTGGAGGACTCACTAAACAGAGAACATCCCTGGTCATCCCTACTGCCTCTGATCTGGTGGACTCACTAAACAGAGAATCATCCCTACTGCCTCTGATCTGGAGGACTCACTAAACAGAGAACATCCCTGGTCATCCCCTACTGCCTCTGATCTGGAGGACTCACTAAACAGAGAACATCCCTGGTCATCCCTACTGCCTCTGATCCTGGACGGACCTCTGATCTGAGTGACTCAGCTAAACAGAGAACATCCCTGGTCATCCCTACTGCCTCTGATCTGGAGGACTCACTAAACAGAGAACATCCCTGGTCATCCCTACTGCCTCTGATCTGGAGGACTCACTAAACAGAGAACATCCCTGGTCAACCCCACTGCCTCTGGGATCTGCGTGACTCACTAAACAGAGAACATCCTGGTCATCCCTTTACTGCCCCTGACTTGGAAGACCTACTAAACAGAGAACATCCTGGTCATCTCTACTGCCTCTGATCTGGAGTGACTCACCTAACAGAGAACGCCCCTGGTACTCCCTAATGCCTCTGATCTGGAGTGACCTACCAAACAGAGAACATCCTGGTCATCCCTACTGCCTCTGATCTGGAGGACTCACTAAACAGAGAACATCCCTACTGCCTCTGATCTGGAGTGACTCACTAAACAGAGAACATCCCTACTGCCTCTGATCTGGTGGACTCACTAAACAGAGACATCCCTGGTCATCCCTACTGCCTCTGATCTGAGGACTCACTAAACAGAGAACATCCCTGGTCATCCCTACTGCCTCTGGATCTGGTGGATCTACCAAACAGAGAACATCCCTGGTCATCCCTACTGCCTCTGATCTGGAGGACTCACTAAACAGAGAACATCCCCTGGTCATCCCTACTGCCTCTTGATCTGGAGTACTCACTAAACAGAGAACATCCCTGGTCATCCCTACTGCCTCTGATCTGAGGACTCACTAAACAGAGAACATCCCTACTGCCTCTGATCTGGAGGACTCACTAAACAGAGAACATCCCTGGTATCTACTGCTCCCTGATCTGGAGGACTCACTAAACAGAGAACATCCCTACTGCCTCTGATCTGGGAGGACTCACTAAACAGAGAACATCCCTACTGCCTCTGATCTGGAGGACTCACTAAACAGGAGAACATCCCTACTGCCTCTGATCTGAGGATCACTAAACAGAGAACATCCCTACTGCCTCTGATCTGAGGACCTACCAAACAGAGAACATCCCTACTGCCTCTGATCTGGAGGATCTAAACAGAGAACATCCCTACTGCCTCTGATCTGGAGGACCCACAAAACAGAGAAATCCCTGGGTCATCCCTACTGCCTCTGATCTGAGGACTCACAAACAGAGAACATCCCTACTGCCTCTGATCTGAGGACTCACTAAACAGAGAACATGGGTCATCCCTACTGCCTCTGATCTGAGGACTCACTAAACAGAGAACATCCCTACTGCCTCCTGGTCACTAAACAGAGAACATCCCTACTGCCTCTGATCTGGAGGACTCACTAAACAGAGAAATCCCTACTGCCTCTGATCTGGAGGGGTAAACAGAGAACATCCCTACTGCCTCTGATCTGGAGGACTCACTAAACAGAGAACATCCCTACTGCCTTGGATCTGAGGACCCACTAAACAGAGAACATCCCTACTGCCTCTGATCTGAGGACTCACTAAACAGAGAACATCCCTACTGCCTCTGATCTGAGGACTCACCAAACACTTTGTTTGTAAATTATGTGTTGGATTGTACCCGTGGCTATCCGTAAAATTTAATAAAACGTAAATTGTGCCGTCTGGTTTGCTTAATAGGAATTTGAAATTATTCATAATTTTACTTTTGATACTTAAGTATATTTATTTAAAAAAAAAAAAAATTAAAAAATAAACATTTTTTTTTACTACTCAAGAAGTATTTTACTGAGTGATTTTCTATTAAGGTATCATTCCTTTTACCACCATTTTTGAAAAGACACCATCACCTATCAAACGAGTCTCACAGGAACAAGGTCATCGTCTCACGGCAGATAGCGCCATCTGACGGAAGACAATGGGAACCACCGAGCCTTCAGAAAGTATTCACACCCCTGGACAAATTTTGCTGTCTCACAAATTGGGATTCAAATGGATTTGTAATTTTTGTCAATGATTTACACAAAATATTCTAATGTCAAAGTGGCATCCAATTGAAAAATAAAAATAAAAACATACTAATATACTAATATACACTATATATATATATATATATATATATATATACACTATATATACAAAGTATGTGGACACCCATTAAAATGTCTGTTTTCGGCTATTTCAGCCCACACCCTGACAGACGTGTAAAAATCGAGAACACACTGCCCTCTAGGGTTGCATTACAAACTGACTGTTGGAAAGGTGGCATCCTATGACGGTGCAAAGTTGGAAAGTCACAGCTCTTCAGGCCTTTCTACTGCCAATGGTGATTGCATGGCTGTGTGCTCGATTGTATACAACGGTGTGGCTGAAACAGCACAGCATCGTTGTCCCTTGTTTATCTGCTGGTTGACCTGCAGACTGAACAAACAAGAGGTCTCGTGGTGGAGCAACAACAGGGGTGGGGCATGAGAGGAGGAAACTCTAAAAACGAGCGTTACACACAGCGGAGTGGTCCATCACATTTAAACAAAACAGCTCACACAGTAGTGGCCCATCACATTTAAACATTAAAACAGACGTTACACACAGTGGAGTGCCCATCACATTTAAACATTGCATGAGCGTTACACACAGTGGAGTGGCCCATCACATTTAAACATTAAAACAGACGTTACACTTAATACAGTGGAGTGGCCCATCACATTAAAACAGCGTTACACACAGTGGAGTGGCCCATCACATGTAAACATTAAAACGGACGTTACACAGTGGAGTGGTCCATCACATTAAAACAGGCGTTACACAGTGGAGTGGTCCCATCACATTTAAACATTAAAACAGGCGTTACACAGTGGAGTGGTCCATCACATTAAAACAGACGTTCACAGTGGAGTGGCCCATCACATTAAAACAGGACGTTACACACAGTGGTGCCCATCACATTTAAACATTAAAACAAACGTTACACACAGCGGAGTGGCCCATCACATTTAAACATTAAAACAGACGTCGTTACACACAGTGGAGTGGCCCATCACATTTAAACATTAAAACAGACGTTACACACAGTGGAGTGGGGCCCATCACATTTAAACATTAAAACGGACGTTACACACAGTGGAGTGGCCCATCACATTTAAACATTAAAACAAACGTTACACACGGAGTGGCCCATCACATTTAAACATTAAAACGGACGTTACACACAGTGGAGTGGCCCATCACATTTAAACATTAAAACAGACGTTACACACAGTGGAGTGGCCCATCACATTTAACACAGTGGAGTGGTCCATTACATTAAACGTTACACACAGTGGAGTGGGCTATCACATTTAAACATTAAAACAGACGCACACACAGTGGAGAGTGGCCCATTAAAACAGATTACACACAGTGGAAACATTAAACAGACGTTACACACAGTGGAGTGGCCCATCACATTTAAACATTAAAACGGACGTTACACACAGCGGAGTGGCCCATCACATTTAAACATTAAAACACGTTAAACACAGCGGAGGCCCATCACATTTAAACATTAAAACAGGCGTTACACACAGCAGAGTGGCCCATCACATTTAAACATTAAACGATTAACACAGTGGAGTGGGCCCATCACATTTAAACATTAAAACAAACGTTACACACAGCAGAGTGGCCATCACATTTAAACATTAAAACAGACGTTACACACAGTGGAGTGGCCCATCACATTTAAACATTAAAACAAACGTTACACACAGTGGAGTGGCCCATCACATTTAAACATTAAAACAAACGTTACACACAGCGGAGCGGCCCATCACATTTAAACATTAAAACAGACGTTACACACAGCGGAGTGGCCCATCACATTTAAACATTAAAACAGACGTTACACACAGCGAGTGGCCCATCACATTTAAACATTAAAACAGACGTTACACACAGCGGAGTGGCCCATCACATTTAAACATTAAAACAGACGTTACGTTACACACAGCGGAGTGGCCCATCACATTTAAACATTAAAACAGACGTTACACACAGCGGAGTGGCCCATCACATTTAAACATTAAACACAGTGGCCCATCACATTTAAACATTAAAACAGTTATACACAGTGGAGTGGCCCATCACATTAAAACAGGCGTTACACACACAGCCCATCACATTTAAACATTAAAACAGACGTTACACACAGCCGGAGTGGCCCATCACATTTAAACATTAAAACAGACGTTACACACAGTGGAGTGGCCCATCACATTTAAACATTAAAACAGACGTTACACACAGCGGAGTGGCCCATCACATTTAAACATTAAAACAGACGTTACACACAGTGGAGTGGCCCATCACATTTAAACATTAAAACAGACGTTACACACAGCGGAGTGGCCCATCACATTTAAACATTAAAACAGACGTTACACACAGTGGAGTGGCCCATCACATTTAAACATTAAAACAGACGTTACACACAGTGGAGTGGCCCATCACATTTAAACATTAAAACAGACACACAGCAGGGAGTGGCCCATCACATTTAAACATTAAAACAGACGTTACACACAGTGGAGTGGCCCATCACATTTACAACATTAAAACAGACGTTACACACAGCGGAGTGGCCCATCACATTTAAACATTAAACAGACGTTACACACAGCGGAGTGGCCCATCACATTTAAACATTAAAACAGGCCCATCACGTTACACAGCGGAGTGGCCCATCACATTTAAACATTAAAACAGACGTTACACACAGCGGAGTGGCCCATCACATTTAAACATTAAAACAGACGTTACACACAGTGGAGTGGCCCATCACATTTAAACATTAAAACAGACGTTACACACAGTGGAGTGGCCCATCACATTTAAACATTAAAACAGACGTTACACACAGCGGAGTGGCCCATCACATTTAAACATTAAAACAGACGTTACACACAGCGGAGTGGCCCATCACATTTAAACATTAAAACAGACGTTACACACAGTGGAGTGGCCCATCACATTTAAACATTAAAACAGACGTTACACAGTGGGAGTGGCCCATCACATTTAAACATTAAAACAGACGTTACACACAGCGGAGTGGTCCATCACATTTAAACATTAAAACAGACGTTACACACAGCGGAGTGGCCCATCACATTTAAACATTAAAACAGACGTTACACAGTGGAGTGGCCCATCACATTTAAACATTAAAACAGACGTTACACACAGTGGAGTGGCCCATCACATTTAAACATTAAACAGACGTTACACACAGTGGAGTGGCCCATCACATTTAAACATTAAAACAGACGTTACACACAGCGGAGTGGCCCATCACATTTAAACATTAAAACAGAGTTACACACAGTGGAGTGGCCCATCACATTTTTACAGCAGTGGCCCATCACATTTAAACATTAAAACAGACGTTACACACAGCGGAGTGGCCCATCACATTTAAACATTAAAACAGACGTTACACACAGCGGAGTGGCCCATCACATTTAAACATTAAAACAGACGTTACACACAGCGGAGTGGCCCATCACATTTAAACATTAAAACAGACGTTACACACAGCGGAGTGGCCCATCACATTTAAACATTAAAACAAACGTTTGCACACAGCGGAGTGGCCCATCACATTTAAACATTAAAACAGACGTTGGCCCACATTTAAACATTAAAACAGACGTTGCACACAGCGGAGTGGCCCATCACATTTAAACATTAAAACAGACGTTACACACAGTGGAGTGGCCCATCACATTTAAACATTAAAACAGACGTTACACACAGCGGGTGGCCCATCACATTTAAACATTAAAACAGACGTTACACACAGCGGAGTGGCCCATCACATTTAAACATTAAAACAGGCGTTACACACAGTGGAGTGGCCCATCACATTTAAACATTAAAACAAACGTTACACACAGTGGAGTGGCCCATCACATTTAAACAAAACAGGCGTTACACACAGTGGAGTGGCCCATCACATTTAAACATTAAAACAGACGTTACACACAGTGGAGTGGCCCATCACATTTAAACATTAAAACAGACGTTACACACAGCGGAGTGGCCCATCACATTTAAACATTAAAACAGACGTTACACACAGCGGAGTGGCCCATCACATTTAAACATTAAAACAGGCGTTACACACAGCGGAGTGGCCCATCACATTTAAACATTAAAACACGTTACACACAGCGGAGTGGCCCATCACATTAAAACATTAAAACAGACGTTACACACAGTGGAGTGGCCCATCACATTTAAACAGAACAAACGTTACACACAGCGGAGTGGCCCATCACATTTAAACATTTAGACGTTACACACAGCGGGCGTTACACACAGTGGAGTGGCCCATCACATTTAAACATTAAAACAGGCGTTACACACAGCGGGTGGCCCATCACATTTAAACATTAAAACAGACGTTACACACAGCGGAGTGGCCCATCACATTTAAACATTAAAACAGGCGTTACACACAGTGGAGTGGCCCATCACATTTAAACGGACGTTACACACAGCGGATGGCCCATCACATTAAACATTAAAACAGGCGTTACACACAACGGGTGGCCCATCACATTTAAACATTAAAACAGGCGTTACACAGTGGAGTAAAACAGACGTTACACACAGCGGAGTGGCCCATCACATTTAAACATTAAAACAGACGTTATACACAGTGGAGTGGCCCATCACATTTAAACATTAAAACAGACGCTACACACAGTGGAGTGGCCCATCACATTAAAACATTAAAACAGACGTGACACACAGTGGCCCATCACATTTTAAAACAGATGTTACACACAGCGGAGTGGCCCATCACATTTAAACATTAAAACAGACGTTACACACAGCGGAGTGGCCCATCACATTTAAACATTAAAACAGACGTTACACACAGCGGAGTGGTCCATCACATTTAAACATTAAAACAGACGCGTTACACACAGCGGAGTGGTCCATCACATTTAAACATTAAAACAGGCGTTACACACAGCGGAGTGGCCCATCACATTTAAAACGGACGTTACACACAGTGGAGTGGCCCATCACATTTAAACATTAAAACAGACGTTACACACAGCGGAGTGGCCCATCACATTTAAACATTAAAACAGACGTTACACACAGTGGAGTGGCCCATCACATTTAAACATTAAAACAGACGTTACACACAGCGGGTGGCCCATCACATTAAAACAGACATTACACACAGCGGAGTGGCCCATCACATTTAAACATTAAAACAGACGTACACACAGCGGAGTGTCCCATCACATTTAAACAGACGTTACACACAGCGGAGTGGCCCATCACATTTAAACATTAAAACAGACGTTACACACAGCGGAGTGGTCCATCACATTTAAACAGGCGTTACACAAGCGGGTGGCCCATCATTTAAACATTAAAACAGGCTACACACAGCGGAGTGGCCCATCACATTACACTGCAGCAGTGGCCCATCACATTTAAACAGGGCTCATCACATTTAAACATTAAAACAGACGTTACACAGCGGAGTGGCCCATCACATTTAAACATTAAAACAGACGTTACACACAGCGGAGTGGCCCATCACATTTAAACATTAAAACAGACGTTACACAGCGGAGTGCTCATCACATTAAAACACATTACACATACGGAGTGGTTCATCACATAAACAGAGACGTAAGCATAATGTTTATGGCCTATCACATTTAAACAGACGTTACACACAGCGGAGTGGGCCCATCATGACAAACAGACGTTACACACAGCGGGAGTGGCCTATCACATTTAAACATTAAAACAGACGTTACACACAGCGGAGTGGCTCATCACATTTAAACATTAAAACAGACGTTACACACAGCGGAGTGGGCCTCCATCACATTTAAACATTAAACAGACGTACACACAGTGGAGTGGGGCCCATCACATTTAAACTGACGTTATATACATGAGATGTCCATCACATTTAAACATTAAAAACAGACGTTACACACAGCGGAGTGGCTCATCACATTTAAACATTAAAACAGACGTTATAATACAGTGGAGCAGCCTCAAATTACATTTAAACATTAAAATAGACGTTATACACAGTGAGGCCCATCATATTAAAACAGATATACAGCGAGTGGCCCATCACATTTAAACATTAAACAGACGTTAACACAGCGAGTGGCCCATCACATTTAAACATTAAAACAGACGTTACACACAAATGATGGCTCCATCACACATTTAAACATTAAACAGACGTTGAATGAGTGGCCCATCACATTTAAACATTAAAACAGACGTTACACACAGTGGAGTGGCCCATCACATTTAAACATTAAAACAGACGTTACACACAGTGGGTGGCCATCATCACAGTGAGTGCCCAAACATTTAAACAGACGTTATACATTTAAACATTTAAACAGACGTTGGAGTGGCCCATCACATTATTAAAAACAGACGTTACACACAGCGGAGTGGCCCATCACATTTAAACATTAAAACAGACGTTACACACAGCGGAGTGGCCCATCACATTTAAACATTAAAACAGACGTTACACACAGCGTGGCCCATCACATTTAAACGGACGCCGGAGTGGCCCATCACATTTAAACATTAAACAGACGTTACACACAGCGGAGTGGCCCATCACATTTAAACATTAAAACAGACGTTACAATACAGTGAGGCCCATCACATTAAAACATTAAAACAGACGTGACATACAGTGGAGTGGCTCATCACATTAAAACAGATGTTACACACAGCGGAGTGGGCCCATCACATTTAAACATTAAAACAGACGTTACACACAGCGGAGTGGCCCATCACATTTAAACATTAAAACAGACGTTACACACTGGAGTGGCCCATCATGATTAAACATTAAAACAGACGTTACACACAGCGGAGTGGTCCATCACATTTAAACATTAAAACAGACGTTACACACAGTGGAGTGGTCCATCACATTTAAACATTAAAACAGACGTTACACACAGCGGAGTGGCTCATCACATTTAAACATTAAAACAGACGTTACACACAGTGGAGTGGGCCCATCACATTTAAACATTAAAACAGACGTTACACACAGTGGGAGTGGCCCATCACATTTAAACATTAAAACAGACGTTACACACAGCGGAGTGGCCCATCACATTTAAACATTAAAACAGACGTTACACACAGCGGAGTGGCCCATCAACATTAAAACAGACGTTAGCACACAGCGGAGTGGCCCATCACATTTAAACAGACGTTGCTACAATAAAGTGATCATCACATTTAAACAGACGTTACACAGCGGGAGTGGCCCATCACATTTAAACGGAGTGGCCCATCACAAAACAGACGTTACACACAGCGGAGTGGTCATCACATTTAAACAGATTTAAACATTAAAACAGACGTTACACACATGGAGTGGTCCATCACATTTAAACATTAAAACAGACGTTACACACAGCGGAGTGGCCCATCATTTAAACATTAAAACAGACACACACAGGCGGAGTGGCCCATCACATTTAAACATTAAAACAGACGTTACACTGGCCAATTGGAAATCACATTTAAACATTAAAACAGACGTTACACACAGTGGAGTGGCCCATCACATTTAAACATTAAAACAGACGTTATACACAGTGGAGTGGCCCATCACATTAAAACAGACATTACACACAGCGGAGTGGCCCATCACATTTAAACATTAAAACAGACGTTACACACAGCGGAGTGGCCCATCACATAAACATTAAAACAGACGTTACACACAGCGGAGTGGCCCATCACATTTAAACAGACGTTACACACAGCTTGGTGGCCCATCACATTTAAACATTAAAACAGACGTTACACACAGTGGAGTGGCCCATCACATTTAAACATTAAAACAGACGTTACACACGGAGGCTCATCACATTTAAACATTAAAACAGACGTTACACAGTGGAGTGGCCCATCACATTTAAACGGACGTTACACACAGCGGAGTGGCCCATCACATTTAAACATTTAAACAAAACAGCCCATCACATTTAAACATTAAAACAGACGTTACACACAGCGGAGTGGCCCATCACATTTAAACATTAAAACAGACGTTACACACAGCGGAGGCCCATCACATTTAAACATTAAAACAGACGTTACACACAGTGAGTGGCCCATCACATTAAACAGACGTTACACAGCGGAGTGGCCCATCACATTTAAACATTAAAACAGACGTTACACACACAGCGGAGTGGCCCATCACATTTAAACATTAAAACAGACGTTACACACAGTGGAGTGGCCACATTTAAACATTAAAACATTTAAACATTAAAACAGACGTTACACACAGCGGAGTGGCCCATCACATTTAAACATTAAAACAGAGACGTTACACACAGACGTTACACACAGCGGAGTGGCCCATCACATTTAAACATTAAAACAGACGTTACACACAGCGGAGTGGCCCATCACATTTAAACATTAAAACAGACGTTACACACAGTGGAGTGGCCCATCACATTAAAACATTAAAACAGACGTGACACACAGTGGAGTGGCCCATCACATTTAAACAGATGTTACACACAGCGGAGTGGCCCATCACATTTAAACATTTAAACAGACGTTACACACAGCGGAGTGGCCCATCACATTTAAACATTAAAACAGACGTTACACACAGCGGAGTGGCCCATCACATTTAAACATTAAAACAGACGTTACACACAGCGGAGTGGCCCATCACATTTAAACATTAAAACAGACGTTACACACAGTGGAGTGGCCCATCACATTTAAACGGACGTTACACACAGCGGAGTGGCCCATCACATTTAAACATTAAAACAGACGTTACACACAGCGGAGTGGCCCATCACATTTAAACATTAAAACAGACGTTACACACAGTGGAGTGGCCCATCACATTTAAACATTAAAACAGACGTTATACACAGTGGAGTGGCCCATCACATTAAAACAGACGTTACACACAGCGGAGTGGCCCATCACATTTAAACATTAAAACAGACGTTACACACAGCGGAGTGGCCCATCACATTTAAACATTAAAACAGACGTTACACACAGCGGAGTGGCCCATCACATTTAAACATTAAAACAGACGTTACACACAGCGGAGTGGTCCATCACATTTAAACATTAAAACAGACGTTACACACAGCGGAGTGGTCCATCACATTTAAACATTAAAACAGACGTTACACACAGCGGAGTGGCCCATCACATTTAAACATTAAAACAGACGTTACACACAGTGGAGTGGCCCATCACATTTAAACATTAAAACAGACGTTACACACAGCGGAGTGGCCCATCACATTTAAACATTAAAACAGACGTTACACACAGCGGAGTGGCCCATCACATTTAAACATTAAAACAGACGTTACACACAGCGGAGTGGCCCATCACATTAAAACAGACATTACACACAGCGGAGTGGCCCATCACATTTAAACAGACGTTACACACAGCGGAGTGGCCCATCACATTTAAACAGACGTTACACACAGCGGAGTGGCCCATCACATTTAAACAGACGTTACACACAGCGGAGTGGCCCATCACATTTAAACATTAAAACAGACGTTACACACAGCGGAGTGGCCCATCACATTTAAACATTAAAACAGACGTTACACACAGCGGAGTGGCCCATCACATTTAAACATTAAAACAGACGTTACACACAGTGGAGTGGCCCATCACATTTAAACGGACGTTACACACAGCGGAGTGGCCCATCACATTTAAACATTAAAACAGACGTTACACACAGCGGAGTGGCCCATCACATTTAAACATTAAAACAGACGTTACACACAGTGGAGTGGCCCATCACATTTAAACATTAAAACAGACGTTATACACAGTGGAGTGGCCCATCACATTAAAACAGACGTTACACACAGCGGAGTGGCCCATCACATTTAAACATTAAAACAGACGTTACACACAGCGGAGTGGCCCATCACATTTAAACATTAAAACAGACGTTACACACAGCGGAGTGGCCCATCACATTTAAACATTAAAACAGACGTTACACACAGCGGAGTGGCCCATCACATTTAAACATTAAAACAGACGTTACACACAGTGGAGTGGCCCATCACATTTAAACATTAAAACAGACGTTACACACAGCGGAGTGGCCCATCACATTAAAACATTAAAACAGACGTGACACACAGTGGAGTGGCCCATCACATTTAAACAGACGTTACACACAGCGGAGTGGCCCATCACATTTAAACATTTAAACAGACGTTACACACAGCGGAGTGGCCCATCACATTTAAACATTAAAACAGACGTTACACACAGCGGAGTGGCCCATCACATTTAAACATTAAAACAGACGTTACACACAGCGGAGTGGCCCATCACATTTAAACATTAAAACAGACGTTACACACAGTGGAGTGGCCCATCACATTTAAACGGACGTTACACACAGCGGAGTGGCCCATCACATTTAAACATTAAAACAGACGTTACACACAGCGGAGTGGCCCATCACATTTAAACATTAAAACAGACGTTACACACAGTGGAGTGGCCCATCACATTTAAACATTAAAACAGACGTTATACACAGTGGAGTGGCCCATCACATTAAAACAGACGTTACACACAGCGGAGTGGCCCATCACATTTAAACATTAAAACAGACGTTACACACAGCGGAGTGGCCCATCACATTTAAACATTAAAACAGACGTTACACACAGCGGAGTGGCCCATCACATTTAAACATTAAAACAGACGTTACACACAGCGGAGTGGTCCATCACATTTAAACATTAAAACAGACGTTACACACAGCGGAGTGGTCCATCACATTTAAACATTAAAACAGACGTTACACACAGCGGAGTGGCCCATCACATTTAAACATTAAAACAGACGTTACACACAGTGGAGTGGCCCATCACATTTAAACATTAAAACAGACGTTACACACAGCGGAGTGGCCCATCACATTTAAACATTAAAACAGACGTTACACACAGCGGAGTGGCCCATCACATTTAAACATTAAAACAGACGTTACACACAGCGGAGTGGCCCATCACATTAAAACAGACATTACACACAGCGGAGTGGCCCATCACATTTAAACAGACGTTACACACAGCGGAGTGGCCCATCACATTTAAACAGACGTTACACACAGCGGAGTGGCCCATCACATTTAAACAGACGTTACACACAGCGGAGTGGCCCATCACATTTAAACAGACGTTACACACAGCGGAGTGGCCCATCACATTTAAACAGACGTTACACACAGCGGAGTGGCCCATCACATTTAAACAGACGTTACACACAGCG
>NC_068423.1:22044016-22137814 GCF_023373465.1 Oncorhynchus keta
TCTCCAGTTCTAGTCCTCATCAGATTCTCTCTCTCTCGGTCTCTCAGTTCTAGTCCTCATCAGATTCTCTCATCTCTCCCGTTCTAGTCCTCATCAGATTCTCTCTCTCTCTCTCCAGTTCTAGTCCTCATCAGATTCTCTCTCTCGGTCTCTCAGTTCTTCCTCATCAGATTCTCTCTCTCTCGGTCTCTCAGTTCTAGTCCTCATCAGATTCTCTCTCTCTCGAGTTCTCCTCAGATTCTCTCTCTCTCGGTCTCTCCAGTTCTAGTCCTCATCAGATTCTCTCTCTCTCTGTCTCTCCAGTTCTAGTCCTCATCAGATTCTCTCTCTCTCGGTCTCTCAGTTCTAGTCCTCATCAGATTCTCTCTCTCTCGGTCTCTCCAGTTCTAGTCCTCATCAGATTCTCTCTCTCTCGGTCTCTCCAGTTCTAGTCCTCATCAGATTCTCTCTCTCTCTCGGTCTCTCCAGTTCTAGTCCTCATCAGATTCTCTCTCTCTCGGTCTCTCCAGTTCTAGTCCTCATCAGATTCTCTCTCTCTCGGGTCTCTCCAGTTCTAGTCCTCTCAGTTCTAGTCCTCATCAGATTCTCTCTCTCGGTCTCTCCAGTTCTAGTCCTCATCAGATTCTCTCTCTCTCTCTCCAGTTCTAGTCCTCATCAGATTCTCTCTCTCTCTCGTTCTAGTCCTCATCAGATTCTCTCTCTCTCGGTCTCTCCAGTTCTAGTCCTCATCAGATTCTCTCTCTCTCTCTCGTCTCTCCAGTTCTAGTCCTCATCAGATTCTCTCTCTCTCGGTCTCTCCAGTTCTAGTCCTCATCAGATTCTCTCTCTCTCGGTCTCTCCAGTTCTAGTCCTCATCAGATTCTCTCTCATCTCTCGGTCTCTCCAGTTCTAGTCCTCATCAGATTCTCTCTCTCTCGGTCTCTCCAGTTCTAGTCCTCATCAGATTCTCTCTCTCTCGGTCTCTCCAGTTCTAGTCCTCATCAGATTCTCTCTCTCTCGGTCTCTCAGTTCTAGTCCTCATCAGATTCTCTCTCTCTCGGTCTCTCAGTTCTAGTCCTCATCAGATTCTCTCTCTCTCGGTCTCTCAGTTCTAGTCCTCATCAGATTCTCTCTCTCTCGGTCTCTCCAGTTCTAGTCCTCATCAGATTCTCTCTCTCTCGGTCTCTCCAGTTCTAGTCCTCATCAGATTCTCTCTCTCTCGGTCTCTCAGTTCTAGTCCTCATCAGATTCTCTCTCTCTCTCGGTCTCTCCAGTTCTAGTCCTCATCAGATTCTCTCTCTCGGTCTCTCCAGTTCTAGTCCTCATCAGATTCTCTCTCTCTCGGTCTCTCAGTTCTAGTCCTCATCAGATTCTCTCTCTCTCGGTCTCTCAGTTCTCTCCTCATCAGATTCTCTCGGTCTCTCAGTCCTCATCAGATTCTCTCTCTCTCTCGTCTCTCCAGTTCTAGTCCTCATCAGATTCTCTCTCTCTCGGTCTCAGTTCTAGTCCTCATCAGATTCTCTCTCTCTCTCTCTCCAGTCTCCTCCAGTTCTAGTCCTCAGTCAGATTCTCTCTCTCTCGGTCTCTCCAGTTCTAGTCCTCATCAGATTCTCTCTCTCTCGGTCTCTCCAGTTCTAGTCCTCATCAGATTCTCTCTCTCTCGGTCTCTCCAGTTCTAGTCCTCATCAGATTCTCTCTCTCTCGGTCTCTCCAGTTCTAGTCCTCATCAGATTCTCTCTCTCTCGGTCTCTCCAGTTCTAGTCCTCATCAGATTCTCTCTCTCTCGGTCTCTCAGTTCTAGTCCTCATCAGATTCTCTCTCTCTCGGTCTCTCCAGTTCTAGTCCTCATCAGATTCTCTCTCTCTCTCTCGGTCTCTCCAGTTCTAGTCCTCATCAGATTCTCTCTCTCTCGGTCTCTCCAGTTCTAGTCCTCATCAGATTCTCTCTCTCTCGGTCTCTCCAGTTCTAGTCCTCATCAGATTCTCTCTCTCTCGGTCTCTCAGTTCTAGTCCTCATCAGATTCTCTCTCTCTCTCTCGGTCTCTCCAGTTCTAGTCCTCATCAGATTCTCTCTCTCTCTCGGTCTCTCCAGTTCTAGTCCTCATCAGATTCTCTCTCTCTCGGTCTCTCCAGTTCTAGTCCTCATCAGATTCTCTCTCTCTCGGTCTCTCCAGTTCTAGTCCTCATCAGATTCTCTCTCTCTCGGTCTCTCCAGTTCTAGTCCTCATCAGATTCTCTCTCTCTCGGTCTCTCCAGTTCTAGTCCTCATCAGATTCTCTCTCTCTCGGTCTCTCCAGTTCTAGTCCTCATCAGATTCTCTCTCTCTCGGTCTCTCCAGTTCTAGTCCTCATCAGATTCTCTCTCTCTCTCTTTCCAGTTCTCCTCATCAGTTCTAGTCCTCATCAGATTCTCTCTCTCTCGGTCTCTCCAGTTCTAGTCCTCATCAGATTCTCTCTCTCTCGGTCTCTCCAGTTCTAGTCCTCATCAGATTCTCTCTCTCTCGGTCTCTCCAGTTCTAGTCCTCATCAGATTCTAGTCTCTCTCTCCAGTTCTAGTCCTCATCAGATTCTCTCTCTCTCGGTCTCTCCAGTTCTAGTCCTCATCAGATTCTCTCTCTCTCTCGGTCTCTCCAGTTCTAGTCCTCATCAGATTCTCTCTCGGTCTCTCCAGTTCTAGTCCTCATCAGATCTCTCAGTTCTAGTCCTCAGTTCTAGTTCTAGTCCTCATCAGATTCTCTCTCTCTCGGTCTCTCCAGTTCTAGTCCTCATCAGATTCTCTCTCTCTGTCTCTCAGTTCTAGTCCTCATCAGATTCTCTCTCTCTCGGTCTCTCCAGTTCTAGTCCTCATCAGATTCTCTCTCTCTCGGTCTCTCCAGTTCTAGTCCTCATCAGATTCTCTCTCTCTCGGTCTCTCCAGTTCTAGTCCTCATCAGATTCTCTCTCTCTCTCGTCTCTCCAGTTCTAGTCCTCATCAGATTCTCTCTCTCTCGGTCTCTCCAGTTCTAGTCCTCATCAGATTCTCTCTCTCTCTCGTCTCTCAGTTCTAGTCCTCATCAGATTCTCTCTCTCTCGGTCTCTCAGTTCTAGTCCTCATCAGATTCTCTCTCTCTCGGTCTCTCAGTTCTAGTCCTCATCAGATTCTCTCTCTCTCTCTCTCCAGTTCTAGTCCTCATCAGATTCTCTCTCTCTCGGTCTCTCCAGTTCTAGTCCTCATCAGATTCTCTCTCTCGGTCTCTCCAGTTCTAGTCCTCATCAGATTCTCTCTCTCTCGGTCTCTCAGTTCTAGTCCTCATCAGATTCTCTCTCTCTCGGTCTCTCCAGTTCTAGTCCTCATCAGATTCTCTCTCTCTCGGTCTCTCAGTTCTAGTCCTCATCAGATTCTCTCTCTCTCGGTCTCTCCAGTTCTAGTCCTCATCAGATTCTCTCTCTCTCTCCAGTCTCTCATCAGTTCTAGTCCTCATCAGATTCTCTCTCTCTCTCTCGGTCTCTCCAGTTCTAGTCCTCATCAGATTCTCTCTCTCTCGGTCTCTCCAGTTCTAGTCCTCATCAGATTCTCTCTCTCTCGGTCTCTCCAGTTCTAGTCCTCATCAGATTCTCTCTCTCTCTCTCAGTCTCTCTCAGTTCTAGTCCTCATCAGATTCTCTCTCTCTCGGTCTCTCAGTTCTAGTCCTCAGATTCTCTCTCTCTCGGTCTTTCCAGTTCAGTCCTCATCAGATTCTCTCTCTCTCTCGGTCTCTCCAGTTCTAGTCCTCATCAGATTCTCTCTCTCTCGGTCTCTCCAGTTCTAGTCCTCATCAGATTCTCTCTCTCTCGGTCTCTCAGTTCTAGTCCTCATCAGATTCTCTCTCTCTCTCTGGTCTCTCAGTTCTAGTCCTCATCAGATTCTCTCTCTCTCGGTCTCTCCAGTTCTAGTCCTCATCAGATTCTCTCTCTCTCGGTCTCTCCAGTTCTAGTCCTCATCAGATTCTCTCTCTCTCGTCTCTCCAGTTCTAGTCCTCATCAGATTCTCTCTCTCTCGGTCTCTCAGTTCTAGTCCTCATCAGATTCTCTCTCTCTCTCTCGGTCTCTTCTAGTCCAGTTCTAGTCCTCATCAGATTCTCTCTCTCTCGGTCTCTCCAGTTCTAGTCCTCATCAGATTCTCTCTCTCTCGGTCTCTCAGTTCTAGTCCTCATCAGATTCTCTCTCTCTCGGTCTCTCAGTTCTAGTCCTCATCAGATTCTCTCTCTCTCGGTCTCTCAGTTCTAGTCCTCATCAGATTCTCTCTCTCTCTCGGTCTCTCCAGTTCTAGTCCTCATCAGATTCTCTCTCTCTCTCGGTCTCTCAGTTCTAGTCCTCATCAGATTCTCTCTCTCTCGGTCTCTCCAGTTCTAGTCCTCATCAGATTCTCTCTCTCTCTCGGTCTCTCCAGTTCTAGTCCTCATCAGATTCTCTCTCTCTCTCGGTCTCTCAGTTCTAGTCCTCATCAGATTCTCTCTCTCTCTCGGTCTCTCCAGTTCTAGTCCTCATCAGATTCTCTCTCTCTCTCGGTCTCTCCAGTTCTAGTCCTCATCAGATTCTCTCTCTCTCGGTCTCTCCAGTTCTAGTCCTCATCAGATTCTCTCTCTCTCTCTCTCCAGTCTCTCCAGTTCTAGTCCTCATCAGATTCTCTCTCTCTCTCTCCAGTTCTAGTCCTCATCAGTCTCTAGTCCTCAGTTCAGATCCTCATCAGATTCTCTCTCTCGGTCTCTCAGTTCTAGTCCTCATCAGATTCTCTCTCTCTCGGTCTCTCAGTTCTAGTCCTCATCTCTCCAGTTCTAGTCCTCATCAGATTCTCTCTCTCTCGGTCTCTCCAGTTCTAGTCCTCATCAGATTCTCTCTCTCTCGGTCTCTCCAGTTCTAGTCCTCATCAGATTCTCTCTCTCTCTCTGGTCTCTCAGTCTAGTCCTCATCAGATTCTCTCTCTCTCAGTCTCTCCAGTTCTAGTCCTCATCAGATTCTCTCTCTCTCGGTCTCTCCAGTTCTAGTCCTCATCAGATTCTCTCTCTCTCTCAGTTCGGTCTCTCCAGTTCTAGTCCTCATCAGATTCTCTCTCTCTCTCGGTCTCTCCAGTTCTAGTCCTCATCAGATTCTCTCTCTCTCTCGGTCTCTCAGTTCTAGTCCTCATCAGATTCTCTCTCTCTCTCACGGTCTCTCCAGTTCTAGTCCTCATCAGATTCTCTCTCTCTCGGTCTCTCCAGTTCTAGTCCTCATCAGATTCTCTCTCTCTCTCGGTCTTTCCAGTTCTAGTCCTCATCAGATTCTCTCTCTCTCGGTCTCTCCAGTTCTAGTCCTGATCAGATTCTCTCTCTCTCGGTCTCCTCAGTTCTAGTCCTCATCAGATTCTCTCTCTCTCGGTCTCTCCAGTTCTAGTCCTCATCAGATTCTCTCTCTCTCGGTCTCTCCAGTTCTAGTCCTCATCAGATTCTCTCTCTCTCTCTCTCGGTCTCTCCAGTTCTAGTCCTCATCAGATTCTCTCTCTCTCTCTCGGTCTCTCCAGTTCTAGTCCTCATCAGATTCTCTCTCTCTCTCGGTCTCTCCAGTTCTAGTCCTCATCAGATTCTCTCTCTCTCGGTCTCTCCAGTTCTAGTCCTCATCAGATTCTCTCTCTCTCGGTCTCTCCAGTTCTAGTCCTCATCAGATTCTCTCTCTCTCGGTCTCTCCAGTTCTAGTCCTCATCAGATTCTCTCTCTCTCGGTCTCTCCAGTTCTAGTCCTCATCAGATTCTCTCTCTCTCGGTCTCTCCAGTTCTAGTCAGATTCTCATCAGATTCTCAGATTCTCTCTCTCTCGGTCTCTCCAGTTCTAGTCCTCATCAGATTCTCTCTCTCTCTCTCTCTCCAGTTCTAGTCCTCATCAGATTCTCTCTCTCTCGGTCTCTCCAGTTCTAGTCCTCATCAGATTCTCTCTCTCTCTCTCGGTCTCTCCAGTTCTAGTCCTCATCAGATTCTCTCTCTCTCGGTCTCTCCAGTTCTAGTCCTCATCAGATTCTCTCTCTCTCGTCTCTCCAGTTCTAGTCCTCATCAGATTCTCTCTCTCTCGGTCTCTCCAGTTCTAGTCCTCATCAGATTCTCTCTCTCTCGTCTCTCCAGTTCTAGTCCTCATCAGATTCTCTCTCTCTCTCTCCAGTTCTAGTCCTCATCAGATTCTAGTCCTCAGTTCTAGTCCTCATTCTTCTCTCTCTCTCTCGGTCTCTCCAGTTCTAGTCCTCATCAGATTCTCTCTCTCTCTCTCGGTCTCTCAGTTCTAGTCCTCATCAGATTCTCTCTCTCTCGGTCTCTCCAGTTCTAGTCCTCATCAGATTCTCTCTCTCTCGGTCTCTCCAGTTCTAGTCCTCATCAGATTCTCTCTCTCTCGGTCTCTCCAGTTCTAGTCCTCATCAGATTCTCTCTCTCTCGGTCTCTCCAGTTCTAGTCCTCATCAGATTCTCTCTCTCTCGGTCTCTCCAGTTCTAGTCCTCATCAGATTATCTCTCTCTCTCTCGGTCTCTCAGTTCTAGTCCTCATCAGATTCTCTCTCTCTCGGTCTCTCCAGTTCTAGTCCTCATCAGATTCTCTCTCTCTCTCTCGGTCTCTCCAGTTCTAGTCCTCATCAGATTCTCTCTCTCTCTCTCTCGTCTCTCAGTTCTAGTCCTCATCAGATTCTCTCTCTCTCTGTCTCTCAGTTCTAGTCCTCATCAGATTCTCTCTCTCTCGGTCTCTCCAGTTCTAGTCCTCATCAGATTCTCTCTCTCTCGGTCTCTCAGTTCCTCATCAGATTCCTCATCTCTCGGTCTCTCAGTTCTAGTCCTCATCAGATTCTCTCTCTCTCGGGTCTCTCCAGTTCTAGTCCTCATCAGATTCTCTCTCTCTCGGTCTCCAGTTCTAGTCCTCATCTGATTCTCTCTCTCTCTCTCGGTCTCTCCAGTTCTATTCCTCATCAGAGTCTCTCTCTCTCTCGGTCTCTCCAGTTCTAGTCCTCATCAGATTCTCTCTCTCTCTCGGTCTCTCCAGTTCTAGTCCTCATCAGATTCTCTCTCTCTCTCGGTCTCTCCAGTTCTAGTCCTCATCAGATTCTCTCTCTCTCTCGGTCTCTCCAGTTCTAGTCCTCATCAGATTCTCTCTCTCTCTCTCGGTCTCTCCAGTTCTAGTCCTCATCAGATTCTCTCTCTCTCTCGGTCTCTCCAGTTCTAGTCCTCATCAGATTCTCTCTCTCTCTCTCCAGTTCTAGTCTCATCAGATTCTCTCTCTCTCGGTCTCTCAGTTCTAGTCCTCATCAGATTCTCTCTCTCTCGGTCTCTCCAGTTCTAGTCCTCATCAGATTCTCTCTCTCTCGGTCTCTCCAGTTCTAGTCCTCATCAGATTCTCTCTCTCTCGGTCTCTCCACTTCTAGTCCTGATCAGATTCTCTCTCTCTCGGTCTCTCCAGTTCTAGTCCTCATCAGATTATCTCTCTCTCGGGTCTCTCCAGTTCTAGTCCTCATCAGATTCTCTCTCTCTCTCGGTCTCTCCAGTTCTAGTCCTCATCAGATTCTCTCTCTCTCTCGGTCTCTCCAGTTCTAGTCCTCATCAGATTCTCTCTCTCTTCTAGTCCTCATCAGATTATCTCTCTCTCGTCTCTCCAGTTCTAGTCCTCATCAGATTCTCTCTCTCTCGGTCTCTCCAGTTCTAGTCCTCATCAGATTCTCTCTCTCTCTCGGTCTCTCCAGTTCTAGTCCTCATCAGATTCTCTCTCTCTCGGTCTCTCCAGTTCTAGTCCTCATCAGATTCTCTCTCTCTCTCGGTCTCTCCAGTTCTAGTCCTCATCAGATTCTCTCTCTCTCTCGGTCTCTCCAGTTCTAGTCCTCATCAGATTCTCTCTCTCTCTCGGTCTCTCCAGTTCTAGTCCTCATCAGATTCTCTCTCTCTCGGTCTCTCCAGTTCTAGTCCTCATCAGATTCTCTCTCTCTCTCGGTCTCTCCAGTTCTAGTCCTCATCAGATTCTCTCTCTCTCTCGGTCTCTCCAGTTCTAGTCCTCATCAGATTCTCTCTCTCTCTCGGTCTCTCCAGTTCTAGTCCTCATCAGATTCTCTCTCTCTCTCGGTCTCTCCAGTTCTAGTCCTCATCAGATTCTCTCTCTCTCTCGGTCTCTCCAGTTCTAGTCCTCATCAGATTCTCTCTCTCTCTCGGTCTCTCCAGTTCTAGTCCTCATCAGATTCTCTCTCTCTCTGTCTCTCCAGTTCTAGTCCTCATCAGATTCTCTCTCTCTCTGTCTCTCCAGTTCTAGTCCTCATCAGATTCTCTCTCTCTCGGTCTCTCCAGTTCTAGTCCTCATCAGATTCTCTCTCTCTCGAGTTCTAGTCCTCATCAGATTCTCTCTCTCTCGGTCTCTCCAGTTCTAGTCCTCATCAGATTCTCCCTCTCTGGTCCTCATCAGTCTCTCCAGTTCTAGTCCTCATGTGATTTTTCTATTGGGGTGCCCAAATCTATGCACCTAATTTATGCATCTTTGTGCATCTAATTTTCTTTTGATGCATATTGCACATTTTCTGTTAATCCAATAAACCTAATTTCACTACTAAAATATTACTGTGTCCATCAGTGATTTGATAGATCAAAATTAATTTGCTGATCCAAACACCCAATTATTTATAAATGAAAATCATGGAAATTGTCAGGGGTGCCCGACTGTATGTGTCTCTAATATGGTCATACATTAGGCAGGAGGTTAGGAAGTGCAGCTGTTTCCACCTCATTTTGTGGGCAGTGTGAACATAGCCTTGTCTGTCTATGGTGGCCTTTCTCAATGCTATGCTCACTGAGTCTGTACACAGTCAAAGCTCTCCTTGAGTTTGGGTCAGTCACAGTGGGCAGGTATTCTGCCACTGTGTATTCTCTGTTTAGGGCCAAATAGCATTCTAGTTTGCTCTGTTTTTTGTTCATTCTTTCTAATGTGTCAAGTAATTATATGTATTTTTTCTCGTGATTTCCTTCGGTCTAATTGTGCTGCTGTCCTGGGACTCTGTGGGGTGTGTTTGTGTTTGTGAAGAGAGCCCCAGGATCAGCTTGCTTAGGGGCTCTTCTCCAGGATCATCTCTCTGTAGGTGATGGCTTTGTTATGGAAGATTTGGGAATCACTTCCTTTTAGGTGGTTGTAGAATTTAATGTAATTTTTCTGGATCATGATAATTAGTGGGTATCGGCCTAATTCTGCTCTGCATGCATTATTTGGTGTTCTACATTGTACACTGAGAATATTTTTGAAGAAGTCTCATTTTGGTGTCCGATTTTGTGAATTATTGGTTGGTGAGCGGAACCCAGACCTCACAACCATAAAGGGCAATGAGTTCTATGACTGATTCAAGTATTTTTAGCCAGATACTAATTTGTATGTTGAATTTTATGTTCCTTTTAATGGCATCGAATCCCTTCTTGCCTTGTCTCTCAGATCGTTCACAGTTTTGTGGAAGTTACCTGTGGCGCTGATGTTTAGTCCAAGGTATGTATTGTTTTTGTGTGCTCTAGGGCAATGATTTCTAGATTGAATTTGTATTTGTGGTCCTGGCGACTGGACCTTTTTGGAACACCATTATTTTGGTCTTACTGAGATTTACTGTCAGGGCCCAGGTCTGGCAGAATCTGTGCAGAATATCTAGGTGCTGCTGTAGGGTGGAGCTTAAGCTGCATCCCTGTCTCACCCCACGGCCCTGTGGGAAGAAATGTGTGTGTTTTTTGCCAATTTTAACAGCACATTTGTTCTTTGTGTACATGGAGTTTATCGTGTCGTATGTTTTACCCCCAACACCACTTTCCATCAATTTGTATAGCAGACCCTCATGCCAAATTGAGGCAAAGGCTTTTGAAATCAAGAAAGCATGAGAGGACTTTGCCTTTGTTTTGGTTTGTTTGGTAGTCATTTAAGGTGTGCAGGGTGAGTGAATACATAGGTAATTTGGTAAAAATTTGACATTTGCTCAGTACATGACATTTGCCCTCAGTACTATTGTTTTCAGTTCTAGTCCAGATTCTCTCTCTCTCTCTCCAGTTCTAGTCCAATCAGATAGTTCTAGTCCACATCAGATCTCTCTCTCTCTCTCCAGTTCTAGTTAATTCTCTCTCTCTCTCACCAGTTCTAGTCCCATCAGATTCTGTCTCTCTCAGTTCTAGTCCAGTTCTAGTCCACATCAGATCCTCTCTCTCTCTCCAGTTTCTCCAGTTTTCTCTCTCTCTCTCCAGTTCAGATCAGATCCTCTCTCTCTCTCTCTCCAGTTCTAGTCCACATCAGATCCCCTCTCTCTGTCTCTCCAGTTCTAGTCCACATCAGATCCTCTCTCTCTCTCTCTCTCTCTCTCCAGTTCTAGTCTACCTCATATCCTCTCTCTCTCTCCTCTCTCTCTCTGCAGTCTTCTAGGATCTGATAGCATCTGTCTCAGAGCGAATTCTTTCTCATCTTCTTTTTAACTCTCTTTCTCACTAAACTGCTAATTACTCTGTCCTGTCTCTCTCCTCTCTTTCCGTCTCTTTCCCAGGCTCCCTCTCCTCTCTGGAGATTTCTCTGACAACGACGTGTACACACATACACACACACTCCAGTTCTAGTGGACTAACCGTGTTATTGAATTAAAAAGCTTAATGCCATTGATTGACCAGTGAGATCCGTTTTACACCTGGGGTCCAGATAAGACCTGTATGGGAACCAGGAGACACTACAGCCCTGGAGGAGGGGAGACTACATCTCTGTGTCTAAAAATACTAATTAAACACGCTCTCACTTAGTGTGTAACCAGTTCCAAGCCCTTTTATGTTATTTAACTCTGCAAGAACAAACTCTTATTTACAGTGATAGCCTACCCTGGCCAAACCCTCCCCTAACCCGGACGACGCTGGGCCAATTGCGAACCGCCCTATGGGGCTGCCAATCACGGAGGGTTGTCATACAGCCTGGGACCGAGCTAGGGTCTGTAGTGACGCCTCCAGCACTGAGATGCAGTGCCTTAGACAGCTGCCGTTACACCCACTCAATCTTCTGTTTAATGTGACTTTGACCCAAACTGATCTTTTGGTAATTGTTGCTGTGGGTAATAACATCCGATGCCAAGTGGGTTGAATAATGAAAACAACAAAACTCACTCAATCATTTTAAATAGAGACGAATACTCCAGTGTTATTTAGCATTTTGAGAAAAAAATGTCTCATAGTGAAGTTATTATGAATAATCTCTTTGACGTTAAAGTTATCAGTCGTAATGATACATTTTATTTAAGCTTGCTTTAACTTCAACTTGATTAAGACAATGTAGGCTGTCAGAGGTTGGTTATACAGTAAGGCTTTTGTAACTACTATGGACACGGAAGGACTTCAGATATATGTTCTCAACTAGCCTACCTGGTTAAATAAAGGTGAAGGTTTAGTATGTGGTCTGTAAACTGTCACTAATAGAACTCTGACACCCTGATTCCTTCTCCCAGAACCCATCTCTACAACCTTACCTCTCTCGCTCTCTCTCTCTCTCTCTCTCTCTCTCTCTCTCTCTCTCTCTCTCTCTCTCTCTCTCTCTCTCTCTCTCTCTCTCTCTCTCTCTCTTCAATTTAAGGGGCTTTATTGCCATAGGAAACATACGTTGACAATGCCAATGCAAGTGAAATAATAGAAAAGGGAAAATAAACAAACATAAATATGGGTTGTATTTACAATGGTGTTTGTTCTTCACTGGTTGCCCTTTCCTCATGAGAACAGGTCACACATCTTGCTGCTGTGATGGCACGCTGGTATTTCACCCTGTAAATATGGGAGTTTATCAAATTGGCTTTGTTTTTTAATTCTATGTGGGTCTGTGTAATCTGATGGAAATATGTGTCTCTAATACAGTCATACATTTGGCAGGAGGTTAGGAATTGCAGCTCAGTTTCCACCTCATTTTGTGGACAGTGTGCACATAGCCTGTCTTCTCTTGAGAGCAAGGTCTGCTTTCGGTGGCCTTTCTCAATAGCAAGGCTATGCTCACCGAGTCTGAACTAAGTCAAAGTTTTCCTTAATCTTGGGTCAGTCACGGTGGTCAGGTATTCTACCACTGTGTTCTCTCTGTTTAGGGCCACATAGCATTGAAGTTTGTTCTGTTTTTTTGTCAATTCTTTCCAATGTGTCAACTAAATATGTTTTTGTTTTCTCATGATTTGGTTGGATCTAATTATGTTGTTGTCCTGAGGCACTGTGGCGTCTGTTTGTGTTTGTGAACTGAGCACCAGGACCAGCTTGCTTAGGGGGCTTTTCTTTAGGTGGTTGTAGAAATGAATGGCTCTTTTCTGGATTTGGAAATTAGCGGGTGTCGGTCTAATTCTGCTCTGCATGCATCATTCTGTGTTTTACATTGTACAGGGAGGATATTTTTGCAGAATTCTGCATGCAGAGTCTTAATTTGGTGTTTGTCCCATTTTGTGAAAATTTGGTTGGTAAGCGGACCCCAGACCTCACAACCACAAAGGGCAATGGGTTCTAAAACTTATTCAAGTATTTTTAGCCAGATCCTAATTGGTACGTCGAATTTGATGTTCCTTTTGATGACATAGAAGGCCCTTCTTGCCTTGTCTCGCAGATCATTCACATCTTTGTGGAAGTCACCTGTGGCGCTGATGATTAGGCCGAGGTATGTGTAGTGTTTTGTGTGTTCTAGGGCAATGGTGTATAGATGGAATTTGAATGCGTGGTCCTGGCAGCTGGAGTCTTACTGAGATTTACTGTCAGGGCCCAGGTCTAACAGAATCTGTGCAGAAGATCTAGGTGCTGTTGTAGGAGTTCCTTGGTTGGGGACAGAAGCACCAGATCATCAGCAAACAGTAGACATTTGACTTCAGATTCTAGTAGGGTGAGGTCGTGTGCTGCAGACTGTTCTAGTGCCCTCGCCAACTCGATGATATATATATGTTGAATCGGGTGGGGCTTAAGCTGCATCCCTGTCTCAGTGCACGACCCTGTGGAAAGAAATGTGTGTGTTTTTTGCCAAGGTTGTATACATGGATTTTAGAATGTTGTATATTTTTCCCCCAACACCACTTTCCATCAATTCGACCAGCAGGCCCTCATGCCAAATTGAGTCAAAAGCTTTTTTGAAATAAACAAAACATGAGAAGACTTTGCCTTTGCTTTGCTTTGTTTGTTTGGGTGCGCAAGGTGACTATGCAGTCTGTTGTACGGCAATTTGGTAAATAGCCAATTTGACATTTGCTCAGTACATTGTTTTCGCTTAGGAAATGTAGGAGTCTGTTAATGATAATGCAGAGGATTTTCCTGAGGTTGCTGTTGACCCATATCCCATGGTAGTTATTGAGGTCAAATTTGTCTCCACCTTTGTGGATTGGGGTGATCAGTGCTTGGTTCTAAATATTGGGGAATATGCCAGAGCTGAGGAAGATGTTAAAGTGTTTAAATATAGCCAATTGGAATTTGTGGTCTGTATATTTTATCATTTCATTTAGGATACCATCCACCCTACAGGCCTTTTTGGGATGGAGGGTTTGTATTTTGTCCTGTAGTTCATTCAATGTAAGTGGAGAATCCAGTGGTTTCTGGTAGTCTTAAATAGTTGATTGTAAGATTTGTTTTTGCTGTTTGATGGAGAAGTGGTTTTACATCTCTGTTTTGAATAGATAACTCTCTCTGTGTTGTTGGTGGTTTACATCTCTGTTGTGAATAGATAACTCTCTTCATGTTATTGGTGGTTTACATCTCTGTTGTGAATAGATAACTCTCTTCGTGTTGTTGGTGGTTTACATCTCTGTTGTGAATAGATAACTCTCTTCGTGTTGTTGGTGGTTTACATCTCTGTTTTGAATAGATAACTCTTCGTGTTGTTGGTGGTTTACATCTCTGTTTTGAATAGATAACTCTCTTCGTGTTGTTGGTGGTTTACATCTCTGTTTTGAATAGATAACTCTCTTCGTGTTGTTGGTGGTTTACATCTCTGTTGTGAATAGATAACTCTCTTCGTGTTGTTGGTGGTTTACATCTCTGTTGTGAATAGATAACTCTCTTCGTGTTGTTGGTGGTTTACATCTCTGTTTTGAATAGATAACTCTCTTCGTGTTGTTGGTGGTTTACATCTCTGTTTTGAATAGATAACTAACTCTCCGTGTTGTTGGTGGTTTACATCTCTGTTGTGAATAGATAACTCTCTTCGTGTTGTTGGTGGTTTACATCTCTGTTGTGAATAGATAACTCTCTCCGTGTTGTTGGTGGTTTACATCTCTGTTGTGAATAGATAACTCTCTTTGTTGGTGGTTTACGTGTTGTTGGTGGTTTTACATCTCTGTTGTGAATAGATAACTCTCTTCGTGTTGTTGGTGGTTTACATCTCTGTTGTTGAATAGATAACTCTCTTCGTGTTGTTGGTGGTTTACATCTCTGTTTTGAATAGATAACTCTTCGTGTTGTTGGTGGTTTACATCTCTGTTTTGAATAGATAACTCTCTTCGTGTTGTTGGTGGTTTACATCTCTGTTTTGAATAGATAACTCTCTTCGTGTTGTTGGTGGTTTACATCTCTGTTGTGAATAGATAACTCTCTTCGTGTTGTTGGTGGTTTACATCTCTGTTGTGAATAGATAACTCTCTTCGTGTTGTTGGTGGTTTAATAGATAACATCTCTGTTGTGAATAGATAACTCTCTTCGTGTTGTTGGTGGTTTACATCTCTGTTGTGAATAGATAACTCTCTTCGTGTTGTTGGTGGTTTACATCTCTGTTGTGAATAGATAACTCTCTTCGTGTTGTTGGTGGTTTACATCTCTGTTGTGAATAGATAACTCTCTCCGTGTTGTTGGTGGTTTACATCTCTGTTTTGAATAGATAACTCTCTTCGTGTTGTTGGTGGTTTACATCTCTGTTGTGAATAGATAACTCTCTTCGTGTTGTTGGTGGTTTACATCTCTGTTTTGAATAGATAACTCTCTTCGTGTTGTTGGTGGTTTACATCTCTGTTGTGAATAGATAACTCTCTTCGTGTTGTTGGTGGTTTACATCTCTGTTGTGAATAGATAACTCTCTTCGTGTTGTTGGTGGTTTACATCTCTGTTGTGAATAGATAACTCTCTTCGTGTTGTTGGTGGTTTACATCTCTGTTGTGAATAGATAACTCTCTTCGTGTTGTTGGTGGTTTACATCTCTGTTGTGAATAGATAACTCTGTGTTGTTGGTGGTTTACATCTCTGTTTTGAATAGATAACTCTCTTCGTGTTGTTGGTGGTTTACATCTCTGTTGTGAATAGATAACTCTCTTCGTGTTGTTGGTGGTTTACATCTCTGTTGTGAATAGATAACTCTCTTCGTGTTGTTGGTGGTTTACATCTCTGTTGTGAATAGATAACTCTCTTCGTGTTGTTGGTTTAGTTGGTTTAGTGTTTTCCAATATTGACAGAAGTGGTCTAGAGTTTATGGATTATTCAATTACATTGAGCTGATTTCTGACATGTTGTTCCTTCTTTTTCCGTAGTGTATTTCTGTATTGTTTTAGCGATTCACCATAGTGAAGGTGTAGGCTCAGGTTTTCTGGTTCTCTATGTTTTTGGTTGGACAGGTCTCTCAATTTTTTTCTTAGGTTTTTGCATTTTTCATCAAACCATTTGTCATTGTAGTCTCCTCAAAGCCTACCATTGACTATGTAGAGACACAGCGAGAGAGCTGCAGGAGTTGTGACCCGTTTCTGTTGGTTATGTTGACGTAGTTGTGTCTAGGGCGGCATATTGAGGAAGGAATGCTGTGACCTCCATGTAGGTGTCTGTCCCCCTGTCTCTCTCTCTCTCTGTCTCGCTCTCGTAACTTGCTTGAGTCCCCGCTAAGCTTACCACATACATCACCGAGGTGTGTGTGTGTGTGTGTGTGTGAGGGGGAGGTTTGGCCTGTGGGGATGTCCAGATGTCAGGTTTTTTGGGTGACTGAACAAGTCAGAGAGAGGGAGAGAAAGACATGGCGTGAGAGAGAGAGCGAGTAAATCTCTTCATGCATGAAGACGGCACAAAGCCCAGGATTTCGGAGCTGGCATTCTCATTGCTCTTCCTCAGGTGTGTCCGAACTCTGGACCTAATTAAGTGGTATGTATGTATGTATGTATGTATGTATGTATGTATGTATGTATGTATGTATGTATGTATGTATGTATGTATGTATGTATGTATGTATGTATGTATGTATGTATGTATGTATGTATGTATGTATGTATGTCATGTAAATTGTATTACGCTCTGAGTGATATGCCTGGGCCATCTGTTCTCTTCACACACATAGTCTTGTTTAACTAACCTTGTACACACACACACACACACACACACACACACACACACACACACACACACACACACACACACACACACACACACACACACACACACACACACACACACACACACACACACACACACACACACACACACACACACACACACACACAGGTGGGACAGCAGCTCATAATATCGCTGCAACTGTTTAATCTAGCATTAGCTGTGTGTGTGTGTGTGTGTGTGTGTGTGTGTGTGTGTGTGTGTGTGTGTGTGTGTGTAGTAGCAGGGTCGCTCAGAGTGTGAGGGGACGAGCCTGTGGGAGTTTAGCTGTGCTGTCATGTGCAGCCAACCATGCAGTCTGTGCTAACACACTGCAGACTCACACACCTAGAACACTCACACAATGACACACACACACACACACACACACACACACACACACACACCCTCTACAATGTCTTGTCACCAGGTGTATGAGATTTATTATGTAGTTGTGTTATAGACAAACATCACCCCCATAGGGAGGTCACAACATGTCTGTCTGTCCAGTTGGAGGGTTCAGAGGAGTCCAGTAGGAGGATTCAGAGGAGTCCAGTAGGAGGGTTCAGAGTCCAGTAGGAGGGTTCAGAGGAGTCCAGTAGGAGGGTTCAGAGGAGTCCAGTAGGAGGGTTCAGAGGACTCCAGTAGGAGGGTTCAGAGGAGTCCAGTAGGAGGGTTCAGAGGAGTCCAGTAGGAGGGTTCAGAGGAGTCCAGTAAGAGGGTTCAGAGGAGTCCAGTAGGAGTGTTCAGAGGAGTCCAGTAGGACGGTTCAGTAGGCTGAGGAAATCCTTCTTTGGTCTCCACGGCACCAGTTGGGCTTTTCTGCCCACATTCCATCACACTCCTTGCCAGTGTTCCTCTGAAGAAATGAAATTAAACATATTTTGATGTTAAGTCACCCGAAGGGTCTTTCTCTCCCTCTGGAATTATTTTTTCCTGCCACATCTCAGTATTAAAGCCCACTCCTAACTTTGGGGTCCCGTTCCAAATTCACTACTAGCCCCCACTCCCTTCTTCCTAGTCAGTCAGATCTGAGAGGATAAACACTGAAAAGGAAATTCCTTTTCCTTCTGTAGCTCAGTTGGTAGAGCATGGCGCTTGTAATGGCGCTTGTAACGCCAGGGTAGTGGGTTCGATCCCGGGACCACCCATTAGAATGTATGCACACATGACTGTAAGTCTTTGGATAAAAGCGTCTGCTAAATGGCATATATTATTATTATTATTATTATAGAGAGAAAGTGTTAGTTAAAACATTTCTAATATTTCTACATCTCTGACTTGCCAAGGGGTTAGGGGCTACGGACTAGCAGTTGAAATGAAACAAACCCATTTGAGACATGACATCAACAAAAGAAGCTCCATCCATGTACATACACTAGAGTCCTTTTCTCTCTCCTCCGCTTGTCATGAGTCCTCCTGTTCTCCCTCCCTCCCTCTCTCCCTCCCTCCCTCCATCATTCATGCTTGTAATTATGGACAGACTTCTGGTAATTTGTCTCTCTCTGGTGAGTCAGATTGTTTGACAGGCTGAAGGAAGTGAGGAAGGAAGGAAGTGATAAATACAAGTAGTGATGAAGTCAATCTCCTCCACTTTGATGGACATGCATATTATTATTAGCTCTCTGTGTACATCCAAGGGACTGCCATGCTGCCCTGTTCTAAACTAATTGTAATTTGGTCCCTTTTTGTGGCACCTGACCACAAGACTGAACAGTCGTCCAGGTGCGACAAAACTATGGCCTGTAGGACCTGCCTTGTTGATAGTGCTGTTAAGAAGTAAAGCAGCGCTTTATTATGGACAGACTTCTCCCCATTTTAGCTACTGTTGTATCAATATGTTTTCACCATGACAGTTTACAATCCAGGATTACTCCAAGCAGTTTAGTCACCTCAACTTGCTCAGTTTCCACAATATTTACTACAAGATTTCGTTGAGGTTTAGGTTTTAGGGAATGATTTGTCCCAAAAACAATGCCTTTAGTTTTAGAAATATTTAGGACTAACTTATTCATTGCCACCCACTCTGAAACTAACTGCTGCTCTTTATAAAGTGTTGCAGTCATTGCAGTCACTGTAGCAGCTGGTGTGTATAGTGTTGTCATCCACATACATTTACTCAAAGCCAGTTGAATGTCATTAGTAAAGATTTTTAAAAGCAAGGGGCCTAGACAGCTGCCCTGTGGAATTCCTGATTTATCCCTGGATTATGTAGGAGAGGTTTCCATTAAATAAAAAATTACAATGCTTGTCTTTCATAATTTGGTCAGATGTACTTTGATGTTTAGAACAGAAGACACAGGGCTGTGAGACATGGATTTAATAGGAAAGGTTGGAAGTATACGGAGAGGACGGGGCAACAGAGGACGGACATCAGAGGGGCTAATGGTCTTGGAGCGGGGGGGGATGGTCTCGGCTTCCCGAGTTGTAGCTGCAGCGTGTCAGCGCATCTGGCTTGACCTTCTTGGATACCGGTCAGTGCTGTGGAAGCGAAGTGGTCCGGGCCTTACTTAACCCCTACTGGAGATCCTGTACTCCGTGGGGCTGGCAGAGAGGTGTGGGGCAATTTCCAGGCCCTCAGGAAGACGTCCCTTGGGCAGGCAGAGCTGACTTCAGGCAATGAGTGTGGCAGGATGGGCTCCAGCCTTTCGTGTTCCAGGTACCCTCCTCTGTCAGCATGCATCACTCCACCTTATAGCTGCCACACTGAGGGAGCCTTGCCACACTGAGGGAGCCCAGCTGAAGCTGGAGTTACTTCCGAGCAGACACCCGGACACCGGAGCCTCAAAACCTCTCACCCTAAGCATGAATACCTCCAGACTGAGGCAGATGGTGGATTGTTGCTCCCACACCGCCGTGGCCCAGACAAGTGCCCTCCCCGACATCAGCATAAAAATGCACGCAATCTTCGAGCGGTCAGAGGGGAACGAAGAAGGCTGCAGCTCGAAAATGAGAACACTGTGAGAGAAAGGCCCGGCAGGTTCTGGAATATCCATTCTATCACTCCGGGTGTGGTAAGCGGGGTTCTCTGAAAACCGGGCTGACGGCGCTGCTACCAGCTGGGTTTACTGAGGGGTTGGGAGGTTTCCGTCGTGGTAGACTGCCCACTAGGCAACCCACGGAATTGCTCCAGCAAAGCGTCCAATGCTAGGTTGTGACGTTCGAAACCTTCCATCAGACCACGAAGCATCTCCTCGTGTCTACCAATGAGGGATCCTTGAGATGAGATGGCATTGCGGAGCTGGTCCAGCCTCTGGGTCAGTCATGGCCAGTTCGTACGATCAGGTTTCTGGTAAGATCCAAATGCAGACTGTTTTTTAGTAACAATGTTTATTGTAACAACAGGGACAGGCAAACGACAGGTCAAGGCAGGCAGGGGTCGATAATCCAGAGTAGAGAGGCCAAGGTACAGGACCTCAGGCAGGCCCAGGGACAGGTCAGGCAGAGGTCGGAAATCCAGAGTAGCGAGGCCAAGGTACAGGACCTCAGGCAGGCCCAGGGACAGGTCAGGCAGAGGTCGGTAATCCAGAGTAGTGGGGCAAAGGTACAGGACCTCAGGCAGGGCCAGGGACAGGTCAGGCAGAGGTTGGTAATTCAGAGTAGGGGCAAAGGCACAGGACGGCAGGCAGGCTCAGAGTCAGAACAGGCAAGGGTCAAAATCAGGAGGGTGAGAAAAAAATAGGCTGCGGAAAAGCAGGAGCTGAGACAAACCGCAGGTTGACTTGAACAAACAAGACGAACTGGCAGCAGATAGACAGAAAACACAGGTATAAATACACAGGGGATAATGGGGAAGAAGGGCAACACCTGGAGGCGGGTGGAGACAAGCACAAAGACAGGTGAAACAGATCAGGGTGTGACAAATCTAGCCAATTAACAAATGATTTAACCTCTCTAGGGTATGTGCGTCCCACCTGGCCAACATCCAGTGAGATTGCAGAGCTCCAAATTCAAATACAGAAATACTCATCGTAAAAATTCAGAAAAGATACAACTATTTTACATAGGTTTAAAGATTAACTTCTTGTGAATCCAACCACGGTGTCAGATTTAAAAAGTGCTTTACAGTGAAATCATACCTTACGATTATTTGAGAACATCGCCCAGCAGACAAATCATTACAAACAGTAACCAGTCAAGTAGAAGAGTTACAGTCAGAAGTCAGAAATAGAGATAAAAATGAATCACTTACCTTTGATCTTCATATGTTTGCACTCAGAAGTCATTCATTTATTCAATAAATGTTCCTTTTGTTCGATAAAGTCTGTCTTTATATCTGAAAACCTCCATTTTGTTCGCACATTTTCTTCAGTAATCCACAGGCTCACTTGCTTGATATCCAGAAGCTCTTTCCGGTCAAAAGAGACGGTAGCAGCAACATTAGGTACAAAATAAGTTACAAACAATGTTAACATTTTTTTTTAAAATAGCACAGTTGATTCGGAGCCCGTGAAACGGTAGCCATCCCCTCTGGCGCCATTCTTTCTGTTTCTGGTGTTAGCTAGTTACTGGCTAGCTACATCTTCAGCCAGCATGGGATAACAGGGGGGAAAGGGTGGTTCAAAACTCTGACACAGCTGTCAAGTCAACACATCCATCAGTGCTGCTGTGAACCACATCACAATAGACATTACAAACAGGAGATGTATACAGTATGTAAATAAATTATATCATAAATGCAATTTCAATGTTTGTATTTGTGTATCACCAGAATGCAGTACTATAACGCCCCCTGTCCATAATACTGATCCCCGTCTCCACAGAATCCTGTACTACTGATCTCCCACTCCTCAGACTACTGATATCCCTACTACAAACTACTGATCTCCCTCTCCTCAGACTACTGATATCCCTACTACAATCCACTGATCTCCCTACTACAGACTACTGATATCCCTACTACAGACTACTGATATCCCTACTACAGACTACTGATATCCCTACTACAGACTACTGATATCCCTACTACAGACTACTGATATCCCTACTACAAACTACTGATCTCCCTCTCCTCAGACTACTGATATCCCTACTACAATCCACTGATCTCCCTACTACAGACTACTGATATCCCTACTACAGACTACTGATATCCCTACTACAGACTACTGATATCCCTACTACAGACTACTGATATCCCTACTACAGACTACTGATATCCCTACTACAAACTACTGATCTCCCTCTCCTCAGACTACTGATATCCCTACTACGATCCACTGATCTCCCTACTACAGACTACTGATATCCCTACTACAAACTACTGATCTCCCTCTCCTCAGACTACTGATATCCCTACTACAATCCACTGATCTCTCTACTACAGACTACTGATATCCCTACTACAATCCACTGATCTCTCTACTACAGACTACTGATATCCCTACTACAGACTACTGATATCCCTACTACAGACTACTGATATCCCTACTACAGACTACTGATATCCCTACAACAAACTGCTTATATCCCTACTACAGACTGCTGATATCCCTACTAGACTACTGATATCCCTACTACAGACTACTGATATCCCTACTACAAACTACTGATATCCCTACTACAGACTACTGATATCCCTACTACAAACTACTGATATCCCTACTACAGACTACTGATATCCCTCTCCTCAGACTACTGATATCCCTACTACAGACTACTGATCTCTCAACTGGAGACAACTGATATCCCTACTACAGACTACTGATATCCCTCTCCTCAGACTACTGATCTCCCTACTACAGACTACTGATATCCCTACTACAAACTACTGATATCCCTACTACAAACTACTGATATCCCTACTACAGACTACTGATATCCCTACTACAGACTACTGATATCCCTACTACAGACTACTGATATCCCTCTCCTCAGACTACTGATATCCCTACTACAGACTACTGTTCTCTCTACTACAGACTACTGGTATCCCTACTACAGACTACTGATCTCTCTACTGCAGACAACTGATATCCCTACTGCAGACTACTGATATCCCTCTCCTCAGACTACTGATCTCTCTACTACAGACTACTGATATCCCTACTACAAACTACTGATATCCCTACTACAGACTACTGATCTCCCTACTACAGACTACTGATATCCCTACTACAGACTGCTGATTTCCCTACTACAGACAACTGATATCCCTACTACAGACTAATGATCTCCCTACTACAGACTACTGATCTCTCTACTACAGACTACTGATCTCTCTACTACAGACTACTGATCTCTCTACTACAGACTACTGATCTCCCTACTAGAGACTACTGATATCCCTACTACAGACTACTGATATCCCTACTACAGACTTCTGATATCCCTACTACAGACTACTGTACTGGAAGCCACAGAAACAAAAGAACAGTAAAACGACAGATGGAAAGAAACTAGAAGACAGAGAGAAGTGAAAATACACTGAGGACACACGACCTCCATCCTCCTGTCTCCCTAGAGACACTCTTCCGTCTCCCTAGAGACCCTCTTCCGTCTCCCTAGAGACCCTCTTCCGTCTCCCTGTCCCCCTAGAGAAAGAGAGATAAGAAGAAAGAGAACGAGAAACGTTGGTCCTGCCAACGCACTGCAGAATCTACACTTGCTTACCTCTCACCCCTCCTTTCTTTCTGCCAAATTCCTCCCCAACAGACCTGGTGTGGGCCAAGAGAACTACAAAATGAAAGAACACATGATGGCATAAGAGTGCATCTCTGGAGGAATGAGGGGAGGGAGATGGAGGGTAAGAGAGAGGGATGATGAGGGCCCTGTGTTGTGGTTATGTTGTGTCCTCCTGACTTCTGTCACGCTTCTTTCACTTCACCTCCTAATATTTTCCTTCAAAACGCCTCTCCTCTCTCCCTCTCTGCCCCTTTCTCTTAATCCTTCTCTGGTTTGTGAGGCAGGTAAGCCTCCCATCCTCTTCTCATCTCTCCCTCTCTCTCCATCCTTCTCTGGTTTGTGAGGCAGGTAAGCCTCCCATCCTCTTCTCCTCTCTCCCTCTCTGCCCCTCTCTCTCCATCCTTCTCTGGTTTGTGAGGCAGGTAAGCCTCCCATCCTCTTTTCCTCTCTCCCTCTCTGCCCCTCTCTCTCCATCCTTCTCTGGTTTGTGAGGCAGGTAAGCCTTCTCTCTCGCTCTCTGCCCCTCTACTCCTCTCTCTCCATCCTTCTCTGGTTTGTGAGGCAGGTTAGCCTCCTCTTTCCCTCACTACCTCACTCCCTATCCTCCAGGTTAGGGACACTTCTAACCCTCTGCAGTTCTTATTCTGTAGTGTTCCTCTTTCTAAACTACCTTTCTCCCGCTCTCTCTCTCTTGTTCTTTCAGAAGCAGGTTAGGGACGGACACCTGTCTCTTACTCTCTCTCTTGTTCTTTCACCTCTCTGGTTTCACATGCAGGTTAGGGACGGACACCTGTCTCTCTCTCTCTCTCTTGTTCTTTCAGAAGCAGGTTAGGGACGGACACCTGTCTCTCTCTCCCTCTCTTGTTCTTTCAGAAGCAGGTTAGGGACGGACACCTGTCTCTCACTCTCTCTCTTGTTCTTTCAGAAGCAGGTTAGGGACGGACACCTGTCTCTCTCTCCCTCTCTTGTTCTTTCACCTCTCTGGTTTCACATGCAGGTTAGGGACGGACACCTGTCTCTTACTCTCTCTCTTGTTCTTTCAGAAGCAGGTTAGGGACGGACACCTGTCTCTCTCTCCCTCTCTTGTTCTTTCACCTCTCTGGTTTCACATGCAGGTTAGGGACGGACACCTGTCTCTCACTCTCTCTCTTGTTCTTTCAGAAGCAGGTTAGGGACGGACACCTGTCTCTCACTCTCTCTCTTGTTCTTTCAGAAGCAGGTTAGGGACGGACACCTGTCTCTCACTCTCTCTCTTGTTCTTTCACCTCTCTGGTTTCACATGCAGGTTAGGGACGGACACCTGTCTCTCTCTCCCTCTCTCTCTCTATCGCTCCCTTGTTTTGGAAGCGATACAGCACGGCAAAAGCTTCTTTCACTCTCTTTGTCCTTCTGTATTTCACCATTCACGTCTATCTCACTCCATTTTGTTTCCTCATAGAAAGCAACGTGCAGACAAAGAGAAATGCAGCTGTTGTGCCTCTCCTCTCCCCTTAAACGACCTGCCTTTGAGAGTTCATAGTTTTGATGAACTGCACCAGTTACATTTGAATTAGAGATTAGTGTTTGACCCTGGTTTACCTGTTGCCATGGTAATTATGAAACTGTAATCTACATGGCATGGATGAGTGGAGACAATTCACCCAAGACCAAGGGAGTGGCAAAGGGTGTGTGTGTGTGTGTGTGTGTGTGTGTGTGTGTGTGTGTGTGTGTGTGTGTGTGTGTGTGTGTGTGTGTGTGTGTGTGTGTGTGTGTGTGTGTGTGTGTGTGTGTGTGTGTGTGTGTGTGTGTGCGTGTGTGTGTGTGTGTGACCCTCTCTCAGTCTTCCAGGCTGATAATGAGGCCACAGGGGGCTGAGCCACATACCAACCAGCAGAGACAATGGAGAGAGAGAAAGAGGGAGGTGGAACAGAGGCATACAAAGAGAACTAGAGAATGAGGAGAAGAGCGGTAGAAAGGTAGAAAACAGGAGACTGCAGAAAGGGAGAAGAGAAGGAACAATTCCCAACAGGGTAAACAGGTCGGGGGATTGAATATAGGGGTACAAAAGGAGAGAGATAGGGGTAAAGGTCTCTACTGTTAAAATGAGAGAGAGAGTAGAGCAGCAAGATTTGTGACCTGTTGCCGCAAGAAAAGGGCAACCAGTGAAGAACAAACACCATTGTAAATACAACCCATATTTATGCTTATTTATTTTCCCTTGTGTACTTTAACCATTTTTACATTGTTACAACACTGTGTATATATATATATATATTTATATATTTATTTCACTTTTGTATATTATCTACCTCACTTGCTTTGGCAATGTTAACACGTTTACCATGCCAATAAAGCCACTTGAATTTAATTTAATAGAGAGTAGAGTAGAGATATCTCTACTGTTCAAATGAGAGAGAGTAGAGCGATCTCTACTGTTGAAATGAGAGAGAGAGAGAGGGGGGTATTTCTGATTTTTGTGACACCTATCTTTGGCTGGAAAAATTGCTGTGTGTTTTTTCGACTTGGCGGTGATCTAACATAATCAATCATATGTTGTGCTTTAGCTGTAAAGCATTTTTGAAATCGGAAAACGATGGGTAGATTAACAAGATGTTTATCGTTCATTTGCTGTATTGGACTTGTTAATGTGTGAAAGTTACATATTTAAAATATATATTTTTGAATTTCCCGCTCTGGCTTTTCAGCGGAATGTTGTCGAGGTGTTCCGCTAGTGGAACCCCTGCACTAGAAAGGTCAATGGCTTCAACCTCTACCACATTGTGGATCAGATCTCAGAGGGTTTTCTTTAATGGAAGCTTATTTAACATCAAACATGTACAGTTTGGTGGACCATAGGGCAGCTCTCCAGGCCCTCTACTAATTTATATTTTTAACAATGACCTGCCTTTGGCATTAAACAAATGTCACGTGCTGACCATAGAGAGCATGTCACGCCTTGGTCTTAGTATTTTGTGTTTTCTTTAATTATTTGTTCAGGCCAGGGTGTGACATGGGGTTATTGTATTGTCGTATTGGGGTTTTTGTAGGCATTGGGATTGTGGTTGATTAGGGGTGTGTCTAGTATAGGCTTGGCTGCCTGAGGCGGTTCTCAATCAGAGTCAGGTGATTCTTGTTGTCTCTGATGGGGAACCGTATTTAGGTAACCTGGGTTTCACTTTGGATTTCGTGGGTGATTGTTCCTGTCTCTGTTTAGTTTCACCAGATAGGCTGTATTAGGTTTTTACGTCCGTTTGTTGTTTTGCTTTTGTATTAAGTTATTTCATGTATCGCTCTTCGTTCATTAAAGACATGAGTAACCACCACGCTGCATTTCGGTCCGACTCTCGTTCTACAAACGAAGAACGCCGTTACAGAATCACCCACCACACACGGACCGAGTGGCGTGGTTACAGGCAGCGACAGCATGAGCAGCGAAAGGAGGATGAATTATTCGGAGAATGGACATGGGAAGACGTGTTGGATGGCAAAGGTTGTTACACTTGGGAGGAGATACTGGCCGGAAGAGATCGCCTCCTATGGGAACAGGTGGAGGCACTTAGGAGAGCAGAGGCAGCAGGAGATAGGAGCCGACGATACGAGGGAACACGGTTGGCAAGGAAGCCCGAAAAGCAGCCCCAAAAAAATTATTGGGGGGGGGCTTCCAGGGAGTATGGCTATACCATGTAGGAGACCTGCGCAAACTCCCTGTGCTTACCGGGGGGCTAGAGAGACCGGGCAGGCACCGTGTTATGCTATGGAGCGCACAGTGTTTCCAGTGCGGGTGCATAGCCCGGTGCGGTTCACACCAGCCCTTCGTATTGGCCGGGCTAGAGTGGGCATGGAGCCAGGTAAGGTTGGGCAGGCTCGGTGCTCCAGTGCGCCTGCAGGGTCCGGTCTATCCAGAGCCACCTCCACACACCAGTCCTCCGGTAGCAGCTCCCCGCACCAGGCTTCCTGTGCGTGTCCTCGCTCCAGTATCACCAGTGCCAGCACCACGCATCAGGCCTACAGTGCGCCTCGCCTCTCCTGTGCTGTCCGAGTCTCCTGTTTGTTCAGGGCTATCAGAGCCTTCCTTCCCTCCTGCGCTGTCGGAGTCTCCTGCCTGTTCAGCTCTATCAGAGCCTTCCTCCTCTACAGCGCTGCCGGAGCTTCCTGCCTGTTCGGAGCAGCCTGAGCTGCCAGTCTGCATGAAGCAGCCAGAGATGGCAGTCTGCATGAAGCAGCCAGAGCTGTCAGTCTACAAAGAGCTGCCAGTCTGCAAGGAGCTGTCAGTCTGCAAGGAGCTGTCAGTCTGCAAGGAGCTGCCAGTCTACAGGGTGCTGTCAGCCTGCATGGAGCAGTCAGAGCTGTCAGTCTGCATAAAGCAGCCAGAGCTGTCAGTCTGTATGAAGCAGTCAGAGCTGTCAGCCTGCATGGAGCAGTCAGAGCTGTCAGTCAGTCTGTATGAAGCAGCCAGAGCTGTCAGTCTGCATGAAGCAGCCAGAGCTGTCAGTCTGCATGAAGCAGCCAGAGCTGTCAGTCGGTATGAAGCAGCCAGAGCTCTTAGTCTGCAAGAAGCAGCCAGAGCTGTCAGTCTGCAAAGAGCTACCAGTCTGCAAGGAGCTGTCAGTCTGCAAGGAGCTGTCAGTCTGCAAGGAGCTGTCAGCTTGCATGGAGCAGCCAGAGCTGCCAGTCTGCAAGGAGCTACCAGTCTGCATAGAGCAGCTAGATCCGCCAGTCAGCCATGATCTTCTAGATCTGCCAGTCAACCAGATTCTTCCAGATCTACCAGTCAACCAGTCTCTTCCAGATCTGCCAGTCTGCATAGAGCGGCTAGATCTGCCAGTCAACCAGAATCTTCCAGATCTGCTAGTCAACCAGAATCTTCCAGATCCGCCAGCCAGCCAGGATCTACCGGAGCCTACTACCTGCCTGAGCTTCATCTCAGTACTGGGCTTCCTCTCAGTACTGGGCTTTCTCTCAGTACTGAGCTTCCCCTCAGTTCCGGGCTGCCCCTCAGTCCCGAGCTGCCCCTCAGTCCTGAGCTGCCCCTCAGTCCCGAGCTGCCTCAGTCCCGAGCTGCCCCTCAGTCCCGAGCTGCCCCTCAGTCACGAGCTGCTCCTCAGTTCAGTGGGGTTCTGGGTGAGGACTATTAGGCCATGGTCGGAGGCGAGGGTGGATTATCCCAGGACGCGAAGGGGAGGAACTAGGACATTAATGGAGTGGGGTCCACGTCCCGAGCCGGAACCGCCACCATGGACAAACGCCCACCCGGACCTTCCCTATGGCTTTGAGGTGCGTCCGGGAGTCCGCACCTTAGGGGGGTGTTCTGTCACGCCTTGGTCTTAGTATTTTGTGTTTTCTTTAATTATTTGTTCAGGCCAGGGTGTGACATGGGGTTATTGTATTGTCGTATTGGGGTTTTTGTAGGCATTGGGATTGTGGTTGATTAGGGGTGTGTCTAGTATAGGCTTGGCTGCCTGAGGCAGTTCTCAATCAGAGTCAGGTGATTCTTGTTGTCTCTGATGGGGAACCGTATTTAGGTAACCTGGGTTTCACTTTGGATTTCGTGGGTGATTGTTCCTGTCTCTGTGTAGTTTCACCAGATGAGACATGAGTAACCACCACGCTGCATTTCGGTCCGACTCTCGTTCTACAAACGAAGAACGCCGTTACAGAGCATTTATTTTCTATGGTTGAGTAGATCAGGGCGTGACTAGGGGTTGTTCTAGTTTATATTTTCTATGTGGGGTTCTAGGTTTGTTTTCTATGTTGGTATGATTTCCAATTAGAGACAGCTGGTAATCATTGTCTCTAATTGGGGATCATACTTAAGTAGCATGTTTACCACCTGTAGGTTATGAGGTATTGTTTATGTTTAGTTGCCTGTTGTCGTTAATTCTTTATTGTTTTTGGTTTTCTAAGTTTCACTTTCTAATAAAATATATGGAACTCTACGTAAGCTGCGCCTTGGTCCGACCATCATTACGAACAACGTGACATGTATGCTGATGATTCAATCATGTACGCATCAGCAACCACAGTTAATGAACTCACCGAAACCCTTAACAAAGTGTTGCAGTCTGTTTTGGAATGGGTGGCCAGTAAACATGAACATCTAAAACTAAGAGCATTGTATCTGGTTAATGAATGGTGGGGCTGTTGATCAAGTTGAGGAGACTAAATTACTTGGCGTTACCTTAGATTGTAAACTGTCATGGTCAAAACATATAGATTCAATGGTTGTAAAGATGGGGAGAGGTCTGTCCGTAATAAAGAGATGCTCTGCTTTTTTGACACCACACTCCACAAAGCAAGTCATGCAGGCTCTAGTTTTATTTTATCTTGATTACTGTCCAGTCATATGATCAAGTGCTGCAAAGAAGGACCTAGTTAAGCTGCAGCTGGCCCAGCACAGAACATCTAGCACTTCATTAGTATTAAAACTATGCATGCCAGTCTCTGTTGGCTAAGAGTTGAGGAAAGAGTTGAGGAAACACTGTCAATTCATGTTTTTACAAGAAACATTAATGTGTTGGAAATTCCAAATGGTTTGCATAGTCAACTTACACACAGCACTAACACGCACACTTCCCCCACCAGACATGCCACCAGGGGTCTTTTCACTGTCCCCAGATCCAGAACAAATTCAAGGAAACAGATGGAACTTCCTTCCATCTCATATACAGTATTATACAGAGACATGAGTTCATGGAACTCCCTTCCATCTTATATACAGATTTATACAGAGACATGAGTTCATGGAACTCCCTCCCATCTTATATACAGTATTATACAGAGACATGAGTTCATGGAACTCCCTCCCATCTTATATACAGTATTATACAGAGACATGAGTTCATGGAACTCCCTTCCATCTTATATACAGTCTTATACAGAGACATGAGTTCATGGAACTCCCTTCCATCTTATATACAGTATTATACAGAGACATGAGTTCATGGAACTCCCTTCCATCTTATATACAGTATTATACAGAGACATGAGTTCATGGAACTCCCTTCCATCTTATATACAGTATTATACAGAGACATGAGTTCATGGAACTCCCTTCCATCTTATATAGTGTAAGTGAACAGCAAACCTGGTTTCAATAAACAAATAAAGCAACACCTCACGGTATAACACCAGTCTCATTCGCTGTCCCTCTCTCTCAGTCTCTCTCTCAGAGAGGTTTTCTTCTAAGGTATTTAGGGTGCTTTACATTCTCTCTCTCTCTCTCTCTCTCTGCTTTACAGTCTCTCTCTCTCTCTCTCTCTCTCGCTCTCTCTCAGAGGGGTTTTCTTCTAAGGTATTTAGGGTGCTTTACAGTCTCTCTCTCTCTCTCTCTCTCTCTCTCTCTCTCTCTCTCTCTCTCTCTCTCTCTCTCTCTCTCTCTCTCGCTCTCTCTCTCAGATGGGTTTTCTTCTGAGGAATTTAGGGTGCTTTACAGTCTCTCTCTCTCTCTCTCTCTCTCTCTCTCTCTCTCTCTCTCTCTCTCTCTCTCTCTCACTCACAGAGGGGTTTTCTTCTATGGTATTTGGGGTGCTTTACAGTCTCTCTCTCTCTCTCTCTCTCTCTCTCTCTCTCTCTCTCTCTCTCTCTCTCTCTCTCTCTCTCTCTCTCTCACAGAGGGGTTTTCTTCTAAGGTATTTAGGGTGCTTTACAGTCTCTCTCTCTCTCTCTCTCTCTCTCTCTCTCTCTCTCTCTCTCTCTCTCACAGAGGGTTTTCTTCTAAGGTATTTAGGGTGCTTTACAGTCTCTCTCTCTCTCTCTCTCTCTCTGAGAGGTTTTCTTCTAAGGTATTTAGGGTGCTTTACAGTCTCTCTCTCTCTCTCTCTCTCTCTCTCTCTCTCTCTCTCTCTCTCTCTCTCACAGAGGGTTTTCTTCTAAGGTATTTAGGGTGCTTTACAGTCTCTCTCTCTCTCTCTCTCTCTCTCTCTCTCTCTCTCTCTCTCTCTCTCTCTCAGAGAGGTTTTCTTCTAAGGTATTTAGGGTGATTTTACAGTCTCTCTCTCTCTCTCTCTCTCTCTCTATATATCTCTCTCAGAGAGGTTTTCTTCTAAGGTATTTAGGGTGCTTTACAGTCTCTAAATGAAAACCTTTCCAAGAATGTTATTAAGGGAAGGTTCCCTGAGTCCTTCCTCTCACTGTGAGTCCTCATCAGACCTCTTTTTACGCACGCACGCACACACACACACACCAGAGCCAGGAAGAGTTGAAGAGTGGGTTGTATTGATTTTCCTCTTTGGGAGTTCTGGGGCTTATCGGCCCTATACGGGTGTGCTACCTGTTCAGAGTGAGTCACACACACACACACACACACACACACACACACACACACACACACACACACACACACACACACACACACACACACACACACACACACACACACACACACACACACACACACACATACACACACACACGCACACACACACACACACAGATTACAGGCAGCAGACATCAATAACCTGGCTTTTTTACACACACCTGAAGTTCTTCACTCACAACTTCCAGTAAACTTGTGAGTTCACTTAAGTATCACCCTGGCTGGACGGTGACCGGTGGTCACTCATTCTGATGCTGTATAACTTTACTGCCACCTTCCATTGACATCCAGAGCAGTCTCAGTATATGGTGACATCAGATTGTTGATCAGAGTAATTGATCAGAGGTTATTATTCTGAGATGGAGGAGAGGGTTGGAGGGATGTAGGGATGTAGGGAGGGAGAGGAGAGGGTTGGAGGGATGGAGGGAGGGAGAGGAGAGGGTTGGAGGGATGGAGGGAGGGAGAGGAGAGGGATGGAGGGATTTAGGGAGGGAGAGGAGAGGGTTGGAGGGATGGGGGAGGGGAGAGGGTTGGAGGGATGGAGGGAGGGAGGGAGGGGAGAGGGTTGGAGGGATGGAGGGAGGGAGAGGAGAGGGTTGGAGGGATGGAGGGAGGGAGAGGAGAGGGTTGGAGGGATGGAGGGAGGGAGAGGAGAGGGTTGGGGGATGGAGGGAGGGAGAGGAGAGGGTTGGAGGGATGGAGGGAGAGGAGAGGGTTGGAGGGATGGAGGGAGAGGGTTGGAGGGATGGAGGGAGTGAGAGGAGAGGGTTGGAGGGATGGAGGGAGTGAGAGGAGAGGGTTGGAGGGATGGAGGGAGGGAGAGGAGAGTGTTGGGGGGATGGAGGGAGGGAGAGGAGAGGGTTGGAGGGATGGAGGGAGAGGAGAGGGTTGGAGGGATGTAGGGATGGAGGGAGGGAGAGATGACTAGGCCACAGGATATAAGATAAACAGAGTAGCAGCAGCTTGTATGTGAGTGGGTGTGTAGAGTCAGTATACATGTATTTTGTTTGTACAGGCTTCATCAACATGAGAATGATGCTAACACAACTCACTGGCGTACTACTGTCTTTTGCTTGCTGTTCTGTTGGGCTATAAACATGGTAGTCGACATACACTACAGTAACAGTAGCATTGTCATTAAATGGCATGACCAAGCCCTCTTGGCCATGGGAAGAAAACGTTTATCAGTCAAAGGCAGAGGGAGCCTCACAGAATAACGACATGATTTCACATGTCAAATTTCATGTGAATCACTTCACATGATCACGTTTTCACATGGAGTTTCATGTTGTCACACTAACTTCAAGTGATCACATGGTTGCATGTGGTTTAGCGTATTGTGGGATTCCTTACTCTGCTAGTACTTCAGAGAGAAAGAAAAGGAGGGAAGGAAAGAGGGAAAAATATAATTTATAGAATGAATCACCTTGAGTGCAGTGGACCACACGTATCTCTGTCTCTTTCACTCTCTATCTCTTTCCTTGTCTTTCCTTGTCTTTCCCTCTCTTTCCTTCTCTTTCCTTCTCTTTCCTTCTCTTTCCCTCTCTTTCCCTCCCTTCCCTCTCTTTCCTTCTCTTTTATTCTCTTTCCTTGTCTTTCCCTCTCTTTCCCTCTCTATCTCTTTCCTTGTCTTTCCCTCTCTTTCCTTCTCTTTCACTCTCTTTCCCTCTCTTTCCCTCTCTTTCCCTCTCTTTCCTTCTCTTTCCCTCTCTTTCCCTCTCTTTCCTTCTCTTTCCCTCTCTTTCCTTCTCTATCCTTCTATTTCCCCCTCTTTCCTTCTCTTTGCTTCTCTTTCCTTCTCTTTCCCTCTCTGTCCTTCTCTTTCCTTCTCTTTCCTCCTCCTTCCCTCTCTTTCCCTCCCTTCCCTCTCGTTCCTTCTCTTTTCTTCTCTTTCCTTGTCTTTCCCTCTCTTTCCCTCTCTATCTCTTCTCTTGTCTTTCCCTCTCTTTCCTTCTCTTTCCCTCTCTTTCCCTCTCTTTCCTTTTCTTTCCTTCTCTTTCCTTCTCTTTCCCTCTCTTTCCTTCTCTTTCCCTCTCTTTCCTTCTCTTTCCTTCTCTTTCCCTCTCTTTCCTTCTCTTTGCTTCTCATTCCGTCTCTTTCCCTCTCTTTCCCTCCCTTTCCTTCTATTTCCCCCTCTTTCCCTCTCTTTCCTTCTCTTTCTCTTTCTTTCCTTCTCTATCCTTCTCTTTCCCTCTCTTTCCCTCTCTTTCCTTCTCTTTCCCTCTCTTTCCTTCTCTTTCCCTCTCTTTCCTTCTCTTTCTCTTTCTTTCCTTCTCTATCCTTCTCTTTCCATCTATTTCCCTCTCTTTCCTTCTCTTTCCCTCTCTTTCCTTCTCTTTCCCTTTATTTCCTTCTCTTTCCTTCTCTTTCCTTCTCTTTCTCTCTCTTTCCTTCTGTTGCTCTGTCTCTTTCCCTCTCTTTATCACTTTCCTTCTCTTTCCCTCTCTTTCCTTCTCCCTCTCTTTCCTTATCTTGGCCTCTCCTTCTCTTGGCCTCTCTTTCCTTCTCTTCGCCTCTCTTTCTCTCTCATTCCTTCTGTTGCTCTGTCTCTTTCCCTCTCTTTGTCACTTTCCTTCTCTTTCCCCCTCTTTCCTTCTCTATCCTTCTCTTTCCCCCTCTTGTCCTCTCTTACCTTCTTTTTCCTCTCCCTCTCTTTCCTTCTCTTGGCCTCTCCTTCTCTTGGTCTCTCTTTCTCTCTCTTTCCTTCTGTTGCTCTGTCTCTTTCCCTCTCTTTACCCCTTTCCTCTCTGTCCTTCTCTTTCCTTCTCTGCCTCTTTTCCCCTCTTGTCCTCTCTTACCTTATCTTTCCTCTCTATATCTTTCCTTCTCTTGGCCTCTCCTTCTCTTGGTCTCTCTTTCTCTCTCTTTCCTTCTGTTGCTCTGTCTCTTTCCCTCTCTTTACCCCTTTCCTCTCTGTCCTTCTCTTTCCTTCTCTGCCTCTTTTCCCCTCTTGTCCTCTCTTTCCTTCGCTTTCCTCTCTATATCTTTCCTTCTCTTGGCCTCTCCTTCTCTTGGCCTCTCTTTCCTTCTCTTTCTCTTTCTTTCCTTCTCTATCCTTCTCTTTCCCTCTCTTTCATTCTCTTTCCCTCTCTTTCCTTATCTTTCTCTTTCTTTCCTTCTCTATCCTTCTCTTTCCCTCTCTTTCCCTCTCTTTCCTTCTCTTTCCCTCTCTTTCCTTCTCTTTCCCTTTCTTTCCTTCTCTTTCCTTCTCTTTCTCTCTCTTTTCTTCTGTTGCTCTGTCTCTTTCCCTCTCTTTATCACTTTTCTTCTCTTTCCCTCTCTTTCCTTCTCTATCCTTCTCTTTCCCCCTCTTGTCCTCTCTTACCTTCTTTTTCCTCTCCCTCTCTTTCCTTCTCTTGGCCTCTCCTTCTCTTGGTCTCTCTTTCTCTCTCTTTCCTTCTGTTGCTCTGTCTCTTTCCCTCTCTTTACCCCTTTCCTCTCTGTCCTTCTCTTTCCTTCTCTGCCTCTTTTCCCCTCTTGTCCTCTCTTACCTTCTCTTTCCTCTCTATATCTTTCCTTCTCTTGGCCTCTCCTTCTCTTGGCCTCTCTTTCCTTCTCTTTCCCTCTCTATCCTTCTCTTGGCCTCTCTTTCCTTCTCTTTCCCTCTCTATCCTTCTATTGGCCTCTCTTTCCTTCTCTTTCTCTCTCTTTCCCTCTCTTTCCTTCTCTTTCTCTCTCTTTCCCTCTCTTTCCTTCTCTTTCCCTCTCTATCCTTCTCTTTCCCTCTCTTTCCTTCTGTTGCTCTGTTTCTTTTCTGCTCGTTCTCTTTCCTTCTATTTCTCAATTTCTTTCACTCTCTCTCTCTTTCCTACTCTTTGCTTGTCTTCCCTTCTCTTTTTCTTGCTTTTTTTCTAACTTTCCCATGTGTAGGATTTATGGAGTGTGTCTAGGACTAGTTAGCATGTTGGAGAAGGGGAAGAGAGGGGGTAACTAGAGTAATTAAAGCTACTGGGAAGAGAGAGAGGTGGGGTAACTGGAGTAATTAAAGCTAATGGGGAAGAGAGAAAGGTGGGGTAACTATAGTAATTAAAGCTACTGGGGAAGAGAGAGAGGTGGGGTAACTAGAGTAATTAAAGCTACTGGGGAAGAGAGAGAGGTGGGGTAACTGGAGTGATTAAAGCTACTGGGGAAGAGAGAGAGGTGGGGTAACTATAGTAATTAAAGCTACTGGGGAAGAGAGAGAGGTGGGGTAACTGGAGTGATTAAAGCTACTGGGGAAGAGAGAGAGGTGGGGTAACTATAGTAATTAAAGCTACTGGGAAAGGGAGAGAGGTGGGGTAACTTGAGTAATTAAAGCTACTGGGGAAGAGAGAGAGGTGGGGTAACTAGAGTAATTAAAGCTACTGGGGAAGAGAGAGAGGTGGGGTAACTAGAGTAATTAAAGCTACTGAAACAGTTTTACACCACCTATCATTTATCAGAACACAGACTCCCCCTCAGTGCTCCTTACCAGCAGCCTCACTTGTCTCTGTCCATCCGAGTAATAGTGAATCTGTCAGGGGTGACTTCAGAGTCAGGCACCACCTCCGACAGCCAAGTTTCAGAAAAGGACATCACACAGGCCTCCCTGTATTCATGTAGATACCGTGAGTTTGCCCGCAATTTGTCCATTTTCCCCTTTATTGATTGGACTTTGAAGAGCAGGTCAGTTGGAAGCGGAATATTTGTTTTGTTCCTCCTCAACATCTGGCCACACCTCCTTTCCTGCTTTCCTCTTAGTAATCCTTCGCCCGGGCTGTTTTGTCTCACCATCTCTGCAGCTATGTCCCCTTTGGTCCATTCTCCCCAATGCGAGTTGTTACATTGCAAGAGATAATTTCTGCTATAGTGCAGTGTGTGCTGCCGCCGACTTTCTCAGAAGTACGAATGCTGTTTCAGGTAACAGCAAAAGTAATCCAGGTAGGAGAATATCCACTGTGCTGACTTCATGTCGCTCTACAGTAGCCTAATCAGTAATCTGATGCAACACAAAACACTATTAAACTACTATAACAAAGCATAAAAAATGGATGAGTTTAATCAACGAACAAACAAACGCTGCAGGGCACCACTGAAAATTTGACCTTGTAGTGACTCAGTGACTCAGACTTGAGATCGCAGGAGTGATAGAGAAGAGAGGGAATTTGATATCATTACAGGCTTTGGTTTTTCAATTTGTTTTTGAAGTTGGACTTTGTGATGCCATGTCACAATAAAACGTGCATGTTGTGACGGCCCTGAATTTTTCTGAACCGTCTCAGTGCAGCTCCTTCCAATAGGGCGCTTTCCCTTTAATTCCCAATTAAATAGCCAGCATCAGCTGCACGACAGGGGGGTTGTGATGGAGACGTGCATGAGGATGTGTTCAACCCTCAGTTCCGAAGCTTCTCTATTCCGTTTGTTTTGTTGCCGTTAAACGTGTGTTTTGTAGCCTAAGAGAGTTTACCCAGGATCGGATCCACTCTTCGCGTCCCTGGACTACACCTCTCCGTTCTTCGTGGCCTTTCTCCGCTGGAGATCTATTGGCGGATTGGATTGTCTGACTGACCGACTGACTACCACCTTTTTGTATACGGTATTTCATTTGTTTGGATGTGATGTATACTGTGATTTATGTAGTTAGTTGTAGTTGAGGACTTAATTAAGAGTTGATCCGCTTTAAAGTTCTGTGGTAAAGTAATTGTTATATTGATTGTATGTTTAGTACTGGGTTTACGCTACACGGAATGAACGGACAAACATCGCGTGACAAAAGTCACTTGAGTTCACTGAACTCCTTTACCGGGCTGGACTCTTTTTAGGCCCGAGGTACAGGACATTTCTGGAGGAACCAGAACTCATTGTGATATTATGTGTGTGTGTAATCATTGTTGTTGCTAATACAACCCACGCAACAGAATATAGTTGTTTTTGAAGTTCTTTTCAATGTTTTAAGGGTTTATGAAAAGTTTATTTCCATCCTGACTTTTACATACGTCCTTTGTATTGGTGTAGACTTGACGGACCAGATGGGACTCATTCCCACCCAAACTAAAAGGAGAAACCAATGTTTTCTCTGGTAGGCACAACCTACCTGGCACCCCTATAAATAATAACCTCAAGTCAAAACCGTTACAATGTGTTTGCATGATTATTGCCTAAGGAAATTAATTTCCATGTGTCTTAACTGTGCTTGGAGTTCAAAAAAGTTAACTCAAAATAAGCTAGCAGTGTAATTAAATGTCACATGTTTTAAGGAAGATATTAAAAAAACTACAAATAACCTAGAATTCCCATTTTCATAGCATTTATTAAACCTCAGAGACCAGAGTAAAACATTCTCAGAACCTCCCTGCAACCTAAAAATTCAAATTCCCAGAACAGGTCAAATTTTCACTTTCTGTTTTACCCGTCAGGAAACATATGGCTTCGTTCCCAGAACCAATGCGAAAACAAAAATATACGTTCACACAACTTCCAAGGAACCAAATGTGCTGACTGGGCCACAAATGTTATGACACAGTCACATAAAAAAATACATGGTTTCATGTTAAACGTTTTATTTCAATATTCTATTATCAATATCTAATTTCACCTCCCAAACCATACCAAAGCAAAAGTCATGGATCACGTTAGATGTAGGTTGCACATAATGGTGATATCGATGACTTGGTAATCATATTATGATCCCACAGAGGGAAACTGAGTAACATACATCAACTTGTACAAGCACACACACCCAAACAAACATGCAAACAGACACACAGAGGACAACAGAGAACCATCTGTCTTCACTCTGTGAGTGTCCCTCTATCTGGGGTAGATGGCACCAATGCAAAAGCCTGCCAATTTATGAGCTCCGACCCAACTTTGCTAGAAAATTTACTTTTTTCCTGTTCATCTTTACTTTCTTTGTACAGAAAGTTCATGCTCTTATCACCTATGACCGCCAAGCAGTTTAGGACATCAGATCGTCTGTTACTGACTTACTGACTCAACGTCTCTGTACTCTTTGTTTACAACAGACCCTAGTTCCTCTATACAGATTACCAAAGAAGCGCCACCAGCAGAGACTCGGGAGAAGAGCAGGCATCTTGGTTAGATTGAGACACTGAAAAAAGCCATCAGGCACTCCCTTGTAAAATTCTATGCCTCACAGAGACATGGCTCTCCAAGGCGCTACATATCCAACTTGACGGTTTCTCAATGCACCGCCAAGACCGAACAACGGAGTGTTGCGCTTATTTGTCAAGGACAACTAGTGTTTCAGCTTTCATGAAGACAATCTCAAGCTGAATACCTCATGGTAATTATTAGACCCTTCTGTCTTCTAAGAGAGTTCTCATATATAATTATCACTGCAGTCTACAACCCACCACAAGCCAACACCACTTTGGCACTCAACGAATACTGTATGGGGCCGTAAACAAAGAAGAAACCACACACCCAGAGGCTGCGTTCCTTGTAGTTGGTATCTTTAACTCAAGAAGATTAAAAGCAGTCTTACCCATGTTTTACCAGCACGTCTCCTGTGCCACAAGCGGGGCTAAAAGTCTGGATCACTTTTATTCAACCCACAGACATGCATACAAGGCCCACCCTCGACCTCCCTTCAGTCAATCAGACCACGATTATACCCTTCTGCTTATCGCTTACAAACAGAAGCTCAAATAGGAAGTACCAATGTCGCGCTCAGTGTAGAATTTGTCTGACGAAGTGGAAGCTATGTTACAGGATTGTTTTGCAGACTGGAATATGTTTCGGGACTCATCCGTCAGCATCAAGGAATTCACATAATCAGTCACAGGTTTTATCAGGAAGTGCATCAACAACATCGTCCACATAGTGTCAATGTTCCAAGTCACAGTAAAGGATACATACTTGACCTCGTCTGCACTATTGGCTTCAAACTAATTCGTATTTCCCCCTACCTGTTCCCACTGTGTGACCACAACATCCTTCATTTCCCTCCAACTCTCTAATCCATCTGCTCTGCCTCTTGACCACGCCCCCACCTGAACTTTTTGCCCAATTCCATACTGCTCTATCTGTCTCCCTCAACTCTCTGACCCCGCTCCAAGCTAAACCTGTCAACTCCTCCTCCTCCTTCTCCTCCCCCTGGTTGACCCCTGAGCTCCGCACCCTGAAGCAAGCTGGCTGCCGCCTGGAGCACCTGAGCAGGAAGTATGGGCTCACTGTCCACGCTGAGGCCAACAAACCCCACCTCTCCAGCTACAGAGATGGCCTCAGTGCTGCCAGGTCCACCTACTTCTCCAACATCATCAACAGCTCCAATAAGAACTCCCGGACTCTGTTCTCCACTGTCAGCAAACTACTTCAGACTTGTGACCACACCTTCTCTACTCCCTCAACTGAACTCTGCAACTCCTCCCTTCAGTTTTTCAAGGACAAGATCGCCAAAATAAACTCATCACTGACTGATGAATCTCCCTCAGTCACCTATCCCCCTGTCAACCTCCCAACCGTCACCCCTGAAAGCAGGCTCTCCTTATATATCAAAACTCATCATGTCATCCAACACTACAACTTGCTTCCTGGATCCTCTCCCCACTGTTCTCATCAATGTCTTCCTGCCTGCTCTCTGTCCATCCCTGTATCCTCTCCCCACTGTTCTCATCAATGCCCTCCTGCTCTCTGTCCATCCCTGTATCCTCTCCCCACTGTTCTCATCAATGCCTGCCTGCTCTCTGTCCATATCTCACACACACCGTCAACCTCTCCCTTGCCCACTGAACTGTTCCCTCCAACTAAAAAACAGATGCAGTCATCCCCATCTTAAAAAAACCAGGACTGGACACCACCATCCCAAATAACTTCTGCCCCATTTCCAACCTCCAATTCCTTACCAAGACTCTGGAACGTGAGTGCTCAATATTGATAAAACAGAACTCTAATTCATAGGCACCAAATCCACCCTCACCAAAGCTGGCAACCTCACCCTCACCATTGATGACACCCCTGTCTCTCCCTTCTTCCCTCCCTCCCTCCCTCCCTCCCTCCCTCCCTCCCTCCCTCCCTCCCCCTCCCTCCACGCATGCAACCTTGCCATCATCATGGACTCTCCACAAAGTCAGGTCCTCCCTCTCCCATCATGTAGCTGAAACCCTCACATACATGCATTAATCTCCTCCTGTCTTGACTACTGCAACACACTAATCTAAAACTACAAATCCCCTCAGCACCTTTCACCCCCTTAACTTTCAGAACCCACCCCCCCACGCACACAGATACAAGCAACGAAATGCACTACTAAGACAGTCTTCTCTTCACCGTAGTGAGCATCCCCTAATCCAAATCCCTACCCTACCCCTTTACCCTAAACCCTGTTCATATCCAAACCCCAAAGCCTTCAGCGGGATGCAGGGTGGTATGCTGCTGACTACCTTAGAGTTCATAAGAACTGCCTGAAGGGTTATTTCGCGATGGCACTCAGTCTGTAATCATGAAGTGCTTTGAAAGGCTGGTCAAGGCACACATTAACACCATCATACCAGACACCCTGGACCCACTCCAATTTGCATATCGCTCCAACAGATCAACAAATTATGCAATTTCTATTTGCACTTCACACGATAACATATGTGCCGCACTGGGGTGTGTGCATAGTCCCCTGCTGACTCCAACAGCATTGTTAAGTTTGCTACCACGACAGTGGTAGGCCTGATCATTGACCACAATGAGCGAGTCAGAAACCTGGCAGTGTGGTGCCAGGACAACAATCTCTCCCTCAATGTCAACAAGACCAAGGAGCTGATTGTGGACTAAGAGAAAGAGGGTAGATCACACACCTATCCACATCGACTGGGCTGTAGTTGAGCGGGTCAAGTTCCTGGGTGTCCACATCACTAAGGACCTAACATGGTCCACACACAAACCCTCAGTAGTGAAGAGGACACGGCAGTCTATTCTTGTTCTGAGAAATGAAGGCTATTCCATGCGAGAAATTGCCTAGAAACCGACGATCTCATACCACACTGTGTACTACCGCAACAGAGTTCCTCTGTGGCTGTCTGTGTTCTTTTTCCCATCTTAATCTTTACTTTTTATTGGCCAGTGTGAGACCTGACAGCCTCTTCACTGTTTCCCACTCCTCTTTGTATTCTGATTAGAGCCAGTTTGCGCTATTCTGTGAAGGGAGTAGTACACAACGTTGTACTAGATCTTCAGTTTCTTGGTAATTTCTCGCATGGAATTTCTTAATGTCTCAGAACTAGAAAAGACTGATGAGTTTCTATAAGGACATGAGGCGAAACCCAAATGCAGACATAGGAAGCAGATGGTTGAGCCCCAATATTGATTCATCCAAGGGGTAGGCAAAAGGTAGGCCAGGGACAGGCGAGAGTTAATAAACCGGGTCAGAGTTCAAAACGGGACCAGACGAAGGGCAGTCTCGAGGTTAGGCCAGGCAGGGGTTCAGTAACCAGATCCGAGTCAAAACAGTACAAGGGGATAGGCAAGCTTGAAGACAGAACAGGCAGAGTGGTCAGGCAGGCGGGTTTGGAGTCAGTACAAGCAAGGGTCAAAACCAGGAGGACTAGAACCAAAATAGACTGGGAAAAAATAGGAGCGAGGAAAAACGCTGGTTGACTTGGCACAGAGAGACAGGAAACACAGGGATATATACACCGGGGATAATAAGCAACACCTCGAAGGGGTGGAGACAATAACAAGGACATATGAAACAGATCAGAGTGTGACAGTTTCAGAAGAAAGTTATTTGTTTCTGTCCGTTTTGAGCGTGTAATCAAACCCACAAAATGCGGATGCTCCAGATACTCAACTATTCTAAGGAAGGCCAGTTTTATTGCTTCTTTCTTCAGAACAACAGTTTTCAGCTGTGCTAACATAATTGCAAAAGGGTTTTCTAATGATCCAAATTTGCCGTTTCCGGCTACAATAGTGATTTATTTAGAATTTCTGAACAATTTGATGTCATTTGATGTCATTTTAATTGGGAGGCGAAGTCAAGTGCAGGAGAGCGGAGTAATATAAACAGGCTCACTTTAATACCGGTTACCAAAATGACAGCACATAAGACATACAAGTGTCAAAACACGGTCTAAAATAAATGTGCAACGCCTGAAAATAATCCAAGTAACAAAATAACAATCACTCACAAATACAACATGGGGAACAGAGGGTTAAATAATAAACAAGTAATTGAGTGAAGCCATGTGTGAAAGACAAAGACAGAACAAATGGAAAATTAAAAGTGGATCGGCGGTGGCTAGAAAGCCAGCAACGTCGACCGCCGCCCGAACAACTAGAGGGACAGACTTCGGCGGGAGTCGTGAAACAACAAAAGTAGCTTTTCTTTCAAATCCAAGGACATTTCTAAGTGACCCCAAACATTTGAACAGTAGTATATATATAACTCAGTACTAAGTTAATTCTCTGATCCTTTGATTGGGTGGACAACATGTAAGTTCATGCTGCAAGACCTCTGATAGCCTGGAGGATGTCCTCTGGAAGTTGTCATAATTACTGTGTAAGTCTATGGAAGGGAGTGAGAACCATTAGCCTTTGTATTTTTACTTTATTTGACTAGGCAAGTCAGTTAAAGAACTAATTCCTATTTTCAATGACGGCCTAGGAACAGCCTGTTCAGGGGCAGAACGACAGATTTGTACCTGGTCAGCTCGGGATTTGAACTGGCAACCTTTCGGTTACCAGTCCAACACTCTAACACTCTAACCATTAGGCTAGCCTGCCGCGGAAGCTAGCTTCCGGCTACACCGTGGTTTTACCCTACAGAGTGCTGATGATTCTACTTTACTTTTTTTTTCAATTATTTGGTGATGTGATTATATTTACTATAGTTTAATCTATGCTTTTTGGTACATTTTACAATTGACATTGTTATGATATTCACTGAGAATTATGGCACTCCCCTTCCTCCTCTGAGGAGCTTCCACTGATGCACACACAACACACTCACTCATACTGATGCCACACACACACATACACGCACACCCACGCATGCACGCAAGCATGCACGCACGCACACACAGTATATCCTGATGCCTAGTAATTTTACCCCTGCCTACATGTACTCCTGGTATATAGTTTAATTCTTGTGTGTTTTATTTCTCATGTGTAATTGATTTTTTTTTTTTTTTTTTTAACTCTGCATCATTTGGAAATAGCTTGTAAGTAAGCATTTCACGGTAAGGTCTAAACCTGTTGTATTCGGTACATGTGACAAATAATTATTGATTTTGATGTGATTTGCAATTGCTGTGTGTGTTTGTGGCTCCGTCAGGTAGCCCTTGACATTTGTCAACATTTCTAATTTGTTGCAGAGCCAATTGAAGCAGAGGAACTAACTGCGAGCTCATCAAAAGTGGTCTGAGAATACTGATGACCAAGTGTCACCAGACACTGCCCATCTGGTGTGTGGCTCGGATACAGAGGCGAAGGACTGGAGGCGCTGTGGTCGTTACACGGTCATTCTGATTGGCTGGTCATGATTATCATCAGATGGGCTCTCTAAAACCGATTGGATTTTAATGATGGTTGAATGAGATTTGATATGGTTGACTTGATATGTTCTCACTTGCTTTGACCCATCTCTGTCCAATTTGCAGTACAATGTGTCTTTGTGATTACCGGTAGTTCATTATTACAGTACAGCTATTACGGTAAAGACTGCTTGAAATAATATTGTGGTGAGTGGTGACACCATACGTAGCACAGTTTACAGTAATATCACCTGGGAAATGATCATGAACTTCACAGAGCAAAAAATCAACATGACCAGCATTCTTTGGTAATGCTCTCTTCATTCATATTACATCTGTGGAATTACTACCAGCTAGCTAGCCTTCTGGTGGCAATGATATGAAGGAATTTCATCTTCAGAAGCCGGGCCATGGCAGACTGTTATTGGTAGCATTTGGTAATGCATGAGTCACTCTCTCAGTAGGAGAAGACCGGATTGACTGACTGAAGATACACCTCCTTCAGTCCCCAAACTCATCCTCCCCGAAACAATCACCTAATATCTATCCTTCCATCTTCAGAAGAGAGGAGAGAGATAGAGAGATGAGATTAGTGAAAAATAGAAAGATGTTTGGCTCAGAAGGAACAGGACAAGCTATCAAGTACACAGGGAGAGTGGATGAATTCAAAGCCTGAAAAATAATGAATGAATACATTTTGGCTGGAATTGTTTTTTTTCCAATTTTGAGGACTTAAATGTTAGTCTTGCCTTTGTTTATTTGTGTTTATGTTGACTAATTGTATCATCATTCAAATGTGACTTTTAAATGTTTCTCAAATCAATATCAACATACTCATCTTCACCAACGATTAAGAGAATGATGCATCAACATTACTGGGAATCAGTTAACACACGCGCACACACACGCACAGTGATGTGTAGGCTTGCCCTCTTGTTAACCCAATGAAGACACGGCTAACAAAGGCTTCGGATAAAGCCCACTTCTGTGATCTGTAAATGTTCTCTCCTGCATACACAGATTTAGTTAGTTACTTAACCTTAACAGTGGGAGTTTATTGATGCATGATGACTGTGTTCGTTGGCAGAATCCTAGGGATGGAATCATCTTATTGGCTACTCTGTGGTAGATGGATTCATCTTATTGGCTACTCTGTGGTAGATGGATTCATCTTATTGGCTACTCTGTCGTAGATGGATTCATCTTATTGGCTACTCTGTGGTAGATGGATTCATCTTATTGGCTACTCTGTGGTAGATGGATTCATCTTATTGGCTACTCTGTGGTAGATGGATTCATCTTATTGGCTACTCTGTGGTAGATGGATTCATCTTATTGGCTACTCTGTCGTAGATGGATTCATCTTATTGGCTACTCTGTGGTAGATGGATTCATCTTATTGGCTACTCTGTCGTAGATGGATTCATCTTATTGGCTACTCTGTGGTAGATGGATTCATCTTATTGGCTACTCTGTGGTATATGGATTCATCTTATTGGCTACTCTGTGGTAGATGGATTCATCTTATTGGCTACTCTGTGGTAGATGGATTCATCTTATTGGCTACTCTGTGGTATATGGATTCATCTTATTGGCTACTCTGTGGTATATGGATTCATCTTATTGGCTACTCTGTGGTAGATGGATTAATCTTATTGGCTACTCTGCGGTAGATCAAATCAAATCAAATCAAATTTTCTTTGTCACATACACATGGTTAGCAGATGTTAATGCGAGTGTAAAATGCTTGTGCTTCTAGTTCCGACAATGCAGTAATAACCAACAAGTAATCTAACTAACAATTCCTAAACTACTGTCTTATACACAGTGTAAGGGGATAAAGAATATGTACATAAGGATACATGAATGAGTGATGGTACAGAGCAGCATAGGCAAGATACAGTAGATGGTATCGAGTACAGTATATACATTAGAGATGAGTATGTAAACAAAGTGGCATAGTTAAAGTGGCTAGTGATACATGTATTACATAAGGATGCAGTCGATGATATAGAGTACAGTATATACGTATGCATATGAGATGAATAATGTAGGGTAAGTAACATTATATAAGGTAGCACTGTTTAAAGTGGCTAGTGATATATTTACATCATTTCCCATCAATTCCCATTATTAAAGTGGCTGGAGTTGAGTCAGTGTCAGTGTGTTGGCAGCAGCCACTCAATGTTAGTGATGGCTGTTTAACAGTCTGATGGCCTTGAGATAGAAGCTGTTTTCCGTCTCTCGGTCCCAGCTTTGATGCACCTGTACTGACCTCGCCTTCTGGATGATAGCGGGGTGAACAGGCAGTGGCTCGGGTGGTTGATGTCCTTGATGATCTTTATGGCCTTCCTGTAACATCGGGTGGTGTAGGTGTCCTGGAGGGCAGGTAGTTTGCCCCGGTGATGCGTTGTGCAGACCTCACTACCCTCTGGAGAGCCTTACGGTTGAGAACGGAGCAGTTGCCGTACCAGGCGGTGATACAGCCCGCCAGGATGCTCTCGATTGTGCATCTGTAGAAGTTTGTGAGTGCTTTTGGTGACAATTTCTTCAGCCTCCTGAGGTTGAAGATGCGCTGCTGCGCCTTCTTCACGATGCTGTCTGTGTGAGTGGACCAATTCAGTTTGTCTGTGATGTGTATGCCGAGGAACTTAAAACTTGCTACCCTCTCCACTACTGTTCCATCGATGTGGATAGGGGGGTGTTCCCTCTGCTGTTTCCTGAAGTCCACAATCATCTCCTTCGTTTTGTTGACGTTGAGTGTGAGGTTATTTTCCTGACACCACACTCCGAGGGCCCTCACCTCCTCCCTGTAGGCCGTTTCGTCCAAGATGGCATAGCAGTTCAGATGTCTTTTGTCCTCGTCTTGTCGTGTCCCGTATATATATACTTACATCTTTTTTCACATACATTTTATTTTTATTTTCCATCAACTCATCTTCAAAACACTCTCCTGCAACCCGCCTCACCAATTTATATTTATAAAAAAGTATTATTTACCTCAAATCTGTAATCCTCCAAGAAGCTAGCCAGAAACTCCAAGAAGCTAGCCAGAAACTAGCCAGAAGCTAGCCCAGAAGCTAATCCAGAAGCTAATCAGAAGCTAGTTCAAAAACTAGTTAGCTTCTTTACTGGCAAATCGTTAGTATTCAGCTAACCACGGTTTGTGGTCATCAGCTATCCTTTAGCTCGAAAATCTATCGCCAGTTTTGTACGGCGCAGCGCAGCGCGGCTCGGAACGGAACATATCGGACCAATTTTTCTCTCCATGTCCCTGGATTTCAACTGCTCTCTGGACATTCATACCTGGATCTCACAGCGAGCTTGCTGCTATCCGTGTGACTATCGGCTTTCGTCGATTCCGGAGCAAACATAGCTAGCCAGCTCCGTCAATCACTCCTGAGTTCCATCAATCACTCCTGGGCTGCAGTCACCTATCCCGACCCATTTTACTGCCTACGCGGAGCCGCACCGGGCCTTCACAACTGGACTGCCGACGTTATCTATCCGAAGGAGTTATCCGGCTGGCTCCTCCGTCGCGACGTTACCTGAACGCCCGTCTGCGGCCTGCTAACCGTTAGCTATCTTACTGGCTGCTATCTGAATAGACAATCTGACAATTTATTTATTTTTATTATTATTATGTTTTCTTCTTGGGCCTCTATAACTATATCTATTGTTTTTATTTATGTTTTTATTTTTGTTGTTGTTGTGTGATTTGGATTAATCCCCTCTACCACACGGAACCCCACTAATCTACTGACGGAACGCAAGAGGTGGCTAATAACAGACCTCCATCCTATGCTAGCTTGCTACCGATGGCCTGGCTAGCTGTCTAAATCGCCGTGACCCCCAACCAACCTCTCCACTCACTGGACCCTTTTGATCACTCGGCTAAGCATGCCTCGCTTTAATGTCAATATGTCTTGTCCATTGCTGTTCTGGTAAGTGTTTATTGGCTTATTTCACTGTAGAGACTCTAGTCCTGCTCACTATACCTTATCCAACCTATTAGTTCCACCACCCACACATGCAATGACATCTCCTGGTTTCAATGATGTTTCTAGAGACAATATCTCTCTCTTCATCACTCAATACCAAGGTTTACCTCCACTGTATTCACATCCTACCATACCTTTGTCTGTACATTATACCTTGATGCTATTTTATCGCCCCCAGAAACCTCCTTTTACTCTCTGTTCCAGACGTTCTAGACGACCAATTCTTATTGCTTTTAGCCGCACCCTTATTCTTCTCCTCCTATGTTCCTCTGGCGATGTGGAGGTGAATCCAGGCCCTGCAGTGCCTAGCTCCACTCCTATTCCCCAGGCGCTCTCTTTTGACGACTTCTGTAACCGTAATAGCCTTGGTTTCATGCATGTTAACATTAGAAGCCTCCTCCCTAAGTTTGTTCTATTCACTGCTTTAGCACACTCTGCCAACCCGGATGTTCTAGCTGTGTCTGAATCCTGGCTTAGGAAGACCACCAAAAATTCTGAAATTTTATTTCGAAACTACAACATTTTCAGACAAGATAGAACTGCCAAAGGGGGTGGTGTTGCAATCTACTGCAAAGATTGCCTGCAGAGTTCTGTCCTACTATCCAGGTCTGTACCCAAACAATTTGAACTTCTACTTTTAAAAATCCACCTCTCTAAAAACAAGTCTCACTGTTGCCGCCTGCTATAGACCACCCTCTGCCCCCAGCTGTGCTCTGGACACCATATGTGAACTGATGGCCCTACATCTATCTTCAGAGCTCGTGCTGCTAGGCGACCTAAACTGAAACATGCTTAACACCCCAGCCATCCTACAATCTAAACTTGATGCCCTCAATCTTACACAAATTATCAATGAACCTACCAGGTACCCCCCCAAAGCCTTAAACACGGGCACCCTCATAGATATCATCCTAACCAACTTCCCCTCTAAATACACCTCTGCTGTCTTCAACCAAGATCTCAGCGATCACTGCCTCATTGCCTGCATCCGTAACGGGTCAGCGGTCAAACGACCTCCACTCATCACTGTAAAACGCTCCCTGAAACACTTCAGCGAGCAGGCCTTTCTAATCGACCTTGCCGGGGTATCCTGGAAGGATATTGATCTCATCCCGTCAGTAGAGGATGCCTGGATATTTGTTTTAAATGCCTTCCTAACTATCTTAAATAAACATGCACCATTCAAGAAATTTAGAACCAGGAACAGATATAGCCCTTGGTTCTCCCCAGACCTGACTGCCCTTAACCAACACAAAAATATCCTATGGCGTTCTGCATTAGCATCGAACAGCCCCCGTGATATGCAGCTGTTCAGGGAAGCTAGAAACCATTATACACAGGCAGTTAGAAAAGCCAAGGCTAGCTTTTTCAAGCAGAAAGTTGCTTCCTGCAACACTAACTCAAAAAAGTTATGGGACACTGTAAAGTCCATGGAGAATAAGAACACCTCCTCCCAGCTGCCCACTGCACTGAAGATAGGAAACACTGTCACCACTGATAAATCCACCATAATTGAGAATTTCAATAAGCATTTTTCTACGGCTGGCCATGCTTTCCACCTGGCTACTCCTACCCCGGTCAACAGCACTGCACCCCCAACAGCAACTCGCCCAAGCCTTCCCCATTTCTCCTTCTCCCAAATCCGTTCAGCTGATGTTCTGAAAGAGCTGCAAAATCTGGACCCCTACAAATCAGCCGGGCTAGACAATCTGGACCCTTTCTTTCTAAAATTATCTGCCGAAATTGTTGCCACCCCTATTACTAGCCTGTTCAACCTCTCTTTCGTGTCGTCTGAGTTTCCCAAAGATTGGAAAGCAGCTGCGGTCATCCCCCTCTTCAAAGGGGGACACACTCTTGACCCAAACTGCTACAGACATATATCTATCCTACCATGCCTTTCTAAGGTCTTCGAAAGCCAAGTCAACAAACAGATTACCGACCATTTCGAATCTCACCATACCTTCTCTGCTATGCAATCTGGTTTCAGAGCTGGTCATGGGTGCACCTCAGCCACGCTCAAGGTCCTAAATGATATCTTAACCGCCATCGATAAGAAACATTACTGTGCAGCCGTATTCATTGATCTGGCCAAGGCTATCGACTCTGTCAATCACCACATCCTCATTGGCAGACTCGACAGCCTTGGTTTCTCAAATGATTGCCTCGCCTGGTTCACCAACTACTTCTCTGATAGAGTTCAGTGTGTCAAATCGGAGGGTCTGCTGTCCGGACCTCTGGCAGTCTCTATGGGGGTGCCACAGGGTTCAATTCTTGGACCGACTCTCTTCTCTGCATACATCAATGAGGTCGCTCTTGCTGCTGGTGAGTCTCTGATCCACCTCTACGCAGACGACACCATTCTGTATACTTCTGGCCCTTCTTTGGACCCTCCAGGCAAGCTTCAATGCCATACAACTCTCCTTCCGTGGCCTCCAATTGCTCTTAAATACAAGTAAAACTAAATGCATGCTCTTCAACCGATCGCTACCAGCACCTACCCGCCTGTCCAACATCACTACTCTGGACGGCTCTGACTTAGAATACGTGGACAACTACAAATACTTAGGTGTGTGGTTAGACTGTAAACTCTCCTTCCAGACCCATATCAAACATCTCCAATCCAAAGTTAAATCTAGAATTGGCATCCTATTTCGCAACAAAGCATCCTTCACTCATGCTGCCAAACATACCCTTGTAAAACTGACCATCCTACCAATCCTCAACTTTGGCAATGTAATTTACAAAATAGCCTCCAATACCCTACTCAACAAATTGGATGCAGTCTATCACAGTGCAATCCGTTTTGTCACCAAAGCCCCATATACTACCCACCATTGCGACCTGTATGCTCTCGTTGGCTGGCCCTCGCTTCATACTCGTCGCCAAACCCACTCAGCTTGCTGGTCACCATAGCATCTCCCACCTGTAGCACACGCTCCAGCAGGTATATCTCTCTAGTCACCCAACAAAACCAATTCTTTCTTTGGCCGCCTCTCCTTCCAGTTCTCTGCTGCCAATGACTGGAACGAACTGCAAAAATCTCTGAAACTGGAAACACTTATCTCCCTCACTAGCTTTAAGCACCAACTGTCAGAGCAGCTCACAGATTACTGCACCTGTACATAGCCCACCTATAATTTAGCCCAAACAACTACCTCTTTCCCAACTGTATTTTATTTATTTATTTATTTTGCTCCTTTGCACCCCATTATTTTTATTTCTACTTTGCACATTCTTCCATTGCAAAACTACCATTCCAGTGTTTTACTTGCTATATTGTATTTACTTCGCCACCATGGCCTTTTTTTTTACCTCCCTTCTCACCTCATTTGCTCACATTGTATATAGACTTGTTTAAACTGTATTATTGACTGTATGTTTGTTTTACTCCATGTGTAACTCTGTGTCGTTGTATGTGTCGAACTGCTTTGCTTTATCTTGGCCAGGTCGCAATTGGAAATGAGAACTTGTTCTCAACTTGCCTACCTGGTTAAATAAAGGTGAAATAAATAAAAAGATGGATTCATCTTATTTGCTACTCTGTCGTAGATGGATTCATCTTATTGGCTACTCTGTGGTAGATGGAGTCATCTTATTGGCTACTCTGTGGTAGATGGAGTCATCTTATTGGCTACTCTGTGGTAGATGGATTCATCTTATTGGCTACTCTGTGGTAGATGGAGTCATCTTATTGGCTACTCTGTGGTAGATGGAGTCATCTTATTGGCTCTATACCCAGTATACATTGTGTGATCAGTTTTCTTTTCCACTCAACTTTATTGCAAATGTAAAAGTGGGAGTCATGATGAAAGCTCTCTACTTAGGGTGCCCACCCACTCTGTCCACAGTGAGTGAAAACGTGCTTTGGTGATGACATGTCACCTTATGTCATAAAATACATTTCACCAAGACAAATATGATTCTTCATGTCCTGAATCATTCGGTGGTGTATTTCTCTAACATATCATTAGAAGTCAGATTTCCTAACCTAATATGTCCGATAATAAGCACATAGCTCTGTTGACAGAGATTATTGCGACTTTTGAGGATTTTAAATGGATTTAACATCCTCCACAAAGTTCTTTCCGCAGGTCGCAAAAAGCTAAATTAACATGACAAGAGCTGAATTAAATGTAAAAGGCTTTCAAAAATGCTCCGTTGACAGGTCACAGAGATACGCTAGATTTCACATGAATATGAAAAGCCTACGCTAAAATATGAAAAGAATACGTCAAGTCTCACATTCGATACCGATCTTACCTCTCTCTATATTGTTATCTGTCCTCCGGATTTAAGAAGAAAGATGATGAGTTCAATAATAAGCCTGTCAGGTAACCTTAATTCTCTCTCACAGCATACAGCCTCACTGACACAATGCTATGTTCAGATTCGTACCACTTTTTTTTTCCTCAGTCCCTCTATTGATTTAATCAACCTATTCTTGTCCATTCTACAAGGGTAAAACTCCAGTCCATTTTAAAAGGATTATGATAGAGACATGGTTTTCTAAGAGGAGTATCTATACACTTAACATATTGCTTTACCCATTGGTCGAACAATGCATTTTTGATAGAGACTATTTTGTTTAAGAAAAAAACTTCTGATGTGACTGTGCTACAGTTAGGTTTAGGGTTAGATTTGTGTCTAGGGTTAGGTTTATGATACATTCTGTTTATTGAGGTTTTACACCTTGAATTGCACTGGCCTATTGCAGTTTCCTCTGTTATTGTTTCCAATCCTGGGATCGTGAAGGAATTTGTGTATGTGTGAACATGTAAAATGACCTGGGCTGATCAAGGGAAGGCGAGAGCTCAGGGTGCAAGCATTCCGCCTGGCTCTCCTGATGGAGCCCCCCGATCCTCCAACTAAAGATGTATCAATAATGAACCTTTTATTTTATTTTTCCATTCAGACCTAGTGGAGCAAAATAATGAAGGGAGTGGCTATCCACTTGAATTCTGTGGCCATTCTCTGGGCTATGATCCAGGATGAAATAGTTTCTAGCCCAGTGATATTCAGGTGTATAATGGGGTGAATTTGGAAATGTTGGACTAAATCTGTGGGCAATTTGTTATTATTGATTGTGTATATGGTGGTGTTTGAGACATGTTAGAATTGCAAACCAGGTTTCGCCGACCTAGATTTGATCACATAGTGAACAGGTGATTGCATAAACAATGTTGGTGCTGTTTATGTTCATCAGTTGTTTGATTGGACTGGAGGTGTGTGCGTGTGGGTTGTGTATGTGTGTCAGTTGTCTATAGTAATGATGTTCCATGGGTAATGAGGGAGAAGGCCTGTTGGAAAATGTTGCATGAACTAGCAGGTCCTTCATGTTTGGGGTCCTCTTGTAAACTGAGATGGGTGGGGAATGGTTGTGATGGGAGGATTGTATGTTGTGTATTCGAAAATGCGCTTTTCAGTCTAGAATGTATGCCTTGGTTTGTATGTGAATAAGTGCTAATGATAGGTACCCTCTGGGGTTCAGGCCCTGTAGGTTTGAGTCTAGGGTTAGATTTGAGAACAGGGTTACGGTTAGATTTGAGATCAGGGTTAGGTTTAGATTTGAGAACAGGGTTAGGGTTATATTTGAGGAGTCAGGGTTAGGTTTAGATTTGAGGTCAGGGTTAGGGTTAGAGAGGTCAGGGTTAGGTTTAGATTTGAGGCCAGGGTTAGGGTTAGATTTGAGATCAGGGTTAGGGTTAGATTTGAGGCAACGGTTAGGGTTAGATTTGAGGCCAGGATTAGACATGAGGCTAGGGTAAGAGTTAGATTTGAGGCAAGGGTTAGGGTTAGATTTGAGGCCAGGATTAGGGTAAGATTTGAGGCTAGGGTTAGATTTGAGGCTAGGGTTAGACATGAGGCTAGGGTAAGAGTTAGATTTGAGGCTAGGGTTAGACATGAGGCTAGGGTAAGAGTTAGATTTGAGGCAAGGGTTAGGGTAAGATTTGAGGTTAAGGTTAGAGTTAGATTTGAGGCAAGGGTTAGACATGAGGCTAGGGTAAGAGTTAGATTTGAGGTTAGGTTTGAACTGTGACATGGACATCAAACTAGGGTTAGGATTAGATTTGAGGCCAGGATTAGGGTAAGATTTGAGGTTAAGGTTAGAGTTAGATTTGAGGCCGAGTTTAGGGTTAGACATGAGGCTAGGGTTAGAGTTAGATTTGAGACAAGGGTTAGACATGAGGCTAGGGTAAGAGTTAGATTTGAGGCTAGGGTTAGGATTAGATTTGAGGCTAGGGTGGAAAGGATGTAGACATGAAGCTAGGGTTAGGGTAAGGTTTGAGGTTAGGGTCAGGGTTGAACCAGGGAGTGGACATGAAGTTAGGTTTTACCCTGATGCTAGATCTGTGGGTATTTCCAAGACCTCAGACTGCAAGGGTACGAGCCTCATGAAAAGGATTGATAAACTGCAAGTCAAATTCCTTTTTGATGAAATGTTTAAAATCTAAACGAGGCTGTGACAGCAGAGAACATGGATGAAAGCTGGGGCAAATTTTTCATCTGGACGTTTTGCAGCAGAAAGCGAATATTTGCGTAGCTCCTCGCTTTGTGGCTATAACTCTTCCCAGATCGCTGGGCAAGAACTGGTGGTTGGCCAAACTGTGGACTCTCTCTCTCTCAGAGTATTGATGTGATACCCAGCTGACAGGGGAAAGACCAACCTGGAAACTCCACAAGAGACCAGGCAAGTCAGCCAATATATCACACACATAACACACACACACACACACACACACACACACACACACACACACACACACACACACACACACACACACACACACACACACACACACACACACACACACACACACACACACACACACACTGCTTCATCCATCATCTGAGATGTCCCTAAAGTGTGTTGGGACAGGATTAGGACAAGCTTTGAGGTGTTATTCTGATTGCTGTAACACCTCTAACATATGGTTTCCCCCTGCTCTGCCTCCAGATGACATTCCTAACTGGCCACTCCTATCAAAAACCCCACAGCAAATCAGAATGCAGAATTTACATAGCGGTTGGCCTGCACGCTACGAACTGATCAAAAGACTGTGGCGTAACCTTAACCCTTAACAGCCGTTTGTCATAAGCAAGTGAAGATATGAACGATCTGTATAGTGTCTTCACATTCATGTATCCAAACAAGGATCTCACCGTTGCACAGCTGACATAACAATGTGATAAGGTAGACATGCTGAGAGAGGTTCTAAGCACTGATCAAAGTAGACAATGTCTTTTATCATGTGTTCCTGTACAGTGGTTGGCCACTGACAGACAGACGGGCCTACCACTCATTCGTCCAGATGCAGAGCTAACACTAGGCATGAAAACACATTTCTCATGTCATGGCTCGTATAAATTGGTTCCAGAAACATCTGAATCAATATCATCTCTAGCCCCCTGTTGAGGCATTGGAATCCGTATCAGAGGCCCAGTTCATTTTAGTTCAGAGAATTATGAAGCGCTGTGCATATTGCCAGAATAAAGTGTAGTTTTACCAGGAATACAGAGTCCAAGAGTAGTAGTACCAGTTTTAGGCAGGGCTGTTTTTTAGGCATTAGGCTGACTTGGATGTAAAACTAGGAGAAATCAAGGGGCCTAGCATTTGAAAGCAAAGCTACTATTTATTTTTTAAATTGTATCGGATTGTGCTTGTTTGTGTTTATTTCATAAAGTGTATTGTACTTTTTCTATGTTTTATTATCTGTTTTGATGTGGAACTTTGCATTGTACTGTGAAACTGCTTGAGGCAGTAAAATCCCATTTTGTCAACCAGTCTTTCTTTAGCTTTGCCTTTAATCAATGACACCTTCATGTTTTCTGTTCTTTGTTAACATTTGATCTCTTGTATTGCCTTTAAAATTATAGATATTTTATTTTATTTTAAATGCACTGCAAATAAAGTTTGAATTGAAGTTTGATTTGATATTGGATCTGTAATTGATGATTGCATGAATAAATGTGATAAATGTATGAGATGGGCTATAGGCCTACTAAATAAATGTATGAGATGGGCTCTAGGCCTACTAAATAAATGTATGAGATGGGATATAGGCCTACTAAATAAATGTATTAGCTGGGATATAGGCCTACTAAATAAATGTATTAGCTGGGATATAGGCCTACTAAATAAATGTATGAGATGGGCTCTAGGCCTACTAAATAAATGTATGAGATGGGCTATAGGCCTACTAAATAAATGTATGAGATGGGCTATAGGCCTACTAAATAAATGTATGAGATGGGCTATAGGCCTACTAAATAAATGTATGAGATGGGCTGTAGGCCTACTAAATAAATGTATGAGATGGGCTGTAGGCCTACTAAATAAATGTATGAGATGGGCTGTAGGCCTACTAAATAAATGTATGAGATGGGCTGTAGGCCTACTAAATAAATGTATGAGATGGGCTGTAGGCCTACTAAATAAATGTATGAGATGGGCTATAGGCCTACTAAATAAATGTATGAGATGGGCTATAGGCCTACTAAATAAATGTATGAGATGGGCTCTAGGCCTACTAAATAAATGTATGAGATGGGCTATAGGCCTACTAAATAAATGTATGAGATGGGCTATAGGCCTACTAAATAAATGTATGAGATGGGCTATAGGCCTACTAAATAAATGTATGAGATGGGCTATAGGCCTACTAAATAAATGTATGAGATGGGCTGTAGGCCTACTAAATAAATGTATGAGATGGGCTATAGGCCTACTAAATAAATGTATGAGATGGGATATAGGCCTACTAAATAAATGTATGAGATGGGCTATAGGCCTACTAAATAAATGTATGAGATGGGCTATAGGCCTACTAAATAAATGTATGAGATGGGCTATAGGCCTACTAAATAAATGTATGAGATGGGCTATAGGCCTACTAAATAAATGTATGAGATGGGCTATAGGCCTACTAAATAAATGTATGAGATGGGCTGTAGGCCTACTAAATAAATGTATGAGATGGGCTATAGGCCTACTAAATAAATGTATGAGATGGGATATAGGCCTACTAAATAAATGTATGAGATGGGCTATAGGCCTACTAAATAAATGTATGAGATGGGCTATAGGCCTACTAAATAAATGTATGAGATGGGCTATAGGCCTACTAAATAAATGTATGAGATGGGCTCTAGGCCTACTAAATAAATGTATTAGCTGGGCTATAGGCCTACTGAATAAATGTATGAGATGGGATATAGGCCTACTAAATAAATGTATGAGATGGGCTATAGGCCTACTAAATAAATGTATGAGATGGGCTATAGGCCTACTAAATAAATGTATGAGATGGGCTATAGGCCTACTAAATAAATGTATGAGATGGGATATAAATAAATATGGCCTACTAAATAAATGTATGAGATGGGCTATAGGCCAACTAAATAAATGTATGAGATGGGATATAGGCCTACTAAATAAATGTATGAGATGGGCTATAGGCCAACTAAATAAATGTATTAGCTGGGCTATAGGCCTACTAAATAAATGTATTAGCTGGGCTATAGGCCTACTAAATAAATGTATTAGCTGGGCTATAGGCCTACTAAATAAATGTATTTGCTGGGCTATAGGCCAACTAAATAAATGTATTAGCTGGGCTATAGGCCTACTAAATAAATGTATTAGCTGGGCTATAGGCCTACTAAATAAATGTATTAGCTGGGCTATAGGCCTACTAAATAAATGTATTTGCTGGGCTATAGGCCAACTAAATAAATGTATTAGCTGGGCTATAGGCAAACTAAATAAATGTATTAGCTGGGCTATAGGCCTACTAAATAAATGTATTAGCTGGGCTATAGGCCTACTAAATAAATGTATTTGCTGGGCTATAGGCCAACTAAATAAATGTATTAGCTGGGCTATAGGCCTACTAAATAAATGTTTGGAGTAGATTGCCTGCTGAGGTGACTTACATGTACACACTCGGAAACGCAGTTTTACGCAGTGATACATTGACCCACGAACGCAGACACACCCACATGCATGAGGAATAGGGGTATGGACAAAAGTACTTAAGCCCAAACAGAGAAGAACACACAGCCACGTGCAGACACAGACAGAGTGACGACCTCACACACACTTTCTCCCAACCACGCCCACTCCCACCCAGTGTCCACACCCTCTCCTAACCCACGCCCACTCCCACCCAGTGTCCACACCCTCTCCAACACCACACCCACCCAGTGTCCACACTCTCTCTAACACCACGCCCACTCCCACCCAGTGTCCTCACTCCCTCCAACACCATGCCCACTCCCACCCAGTGTCCACACTCTATCCAACACCACGCCCACTCCCACCCAGTGTCCTCACTCCCTCCAACACCACGGCCCTCCCACCCAGTGTCCTCACTCCCTCCAACACCACGCCCACTCCCACCCAGTGTCCACACTCTCTCCAACACCACGCCCACTCCCACCCAGTGTCCTCACTCCCTCCAACACCACGCCCACTCCCACCCAGTGTCCACACTCTCTCCAACACCATGCCCACTCCCACCCAGTGTCCTCACTCTCTCCAACACCACGCCCACTCCCACCCAGTGTCCTCACTCCCTCCAACACCACGCCCTCCCACCCAGTGTCCACACTCCCTCCAACACCACGCCCACCCCACCCAGTGTCCTCACTCTCTCCAACACCACGCCCACTCCCACCCAGTGTCCTCACTCCCTCCAACACCACTCCTACTCCCACCCAGTGTCCACACTCTCTCCAACACCACGCCCACTCCCACCAAGTGTCCTCACTCCCTCCAACACCACGCCCACTCCCACCCAGTGTCCTCACTCCCCTCCAACACCACGCCCACTCCCACCCAGTGTCCACACTCTCTCCAACACTACGCCTCCCCCACCCAGTGTCCTCACTCTCTCCAACACCACGCCCACTCCCACCCAGTGTCCTCACTCCCTCCAACACCACGCCCACTCCCACCCAGTGTCCACACTCCCTCCAACACCACGCCCACTCCCACCCAGTGTCCTCACTCTCTCCAACACCACGCCCACTCCCACCCAGTGTCCTCACTCACTCCAACACCACTCCTACTCCCACCCAGTTTCCGCACTCTCTCCAACACCACGCCCACTCCCACCCAGTGTCCTCACTCCCTCCAACACCACGCCCACTCCCACCCAGTGTCCTCACTCCCTCCAACACCACGCCCACTCCCACCCAGTGTCCTCACTCTCTCAAACACCACGCCCACTCCCATCCAGTGTCCACACTCTCTCCAACACCACGCCCACTCCCACCCAGTGTCCTCACTCCCTCCAACACCACGCCCACTCCCACCCAGTGTCCTCTCCACTCCCTCCAACACCACGCCCACTCCCCACCCAGTGTCCTCTCTCCCCAACACCACGCCCACCAGTCCAACACCACGCCCACTCCCACCCAGTGTCCACACTCTCTCCAACACCACACCCACTCCCACCCAGTGTCCTCACTCCCTCCAACACCACGCCCACCCCACCCAGTGTCCTCACTCCCTCCAACACCACGCCCACTCCCACCCAGTGTCCTCACTCTCTACAACACCACGCCCACTCCCACCCAGTGTCCACACTCTCTCCAACACCACGCCCCTCCCACCCAGTGTCCTCACTCCCTCCAACACCACGCCCACTCCCACCCAGTGTCCTCACTCCCTCCAACACCACGCCCACTCCCACCCAGTGTCCTCACTCTCTACAACACCACGCCCACTCCCACCCAGTGTCCACACTCTCTCCAACACCACGCCCACTCCCACCCAGTGTCCTCACTCCCTCCAACACCACGGCCACTCCCACCCAGTGTCCTCACTCTCTCCAACACCACGCCCACTCCCACCCAGTGTCCACACTCTCTCCAACACCACGCCCACTCCCACCCAGTGTCCTCACTCCCTCCAACACCACGCCCACTCCCACCCAGTGTCCACTCTCTCTCCAACACCACGCCCACTCCCACCCAGTGTCCTCACTCTCTCCAACACCACGCCCCACCCAGTCCCACTCAGTGTCCTCACTCCCTCCAACACCACGCCCACTCCCACCCAGTGTCCACACTCTCTCCAACACCACGCCCACTCCCACCCAGTGTCCTCACTCTCTCCAAAACCACGCCCCCCACTCCCACCCAGTGTCCTCACTTGTCCTCACTCCAACACCACGCCCACTCCCACCCAGTGTCCACACTCTCTCAACACCACGCCCACTCCCACCCAGTGTCCTCACTCTCTACAACACCACGCCCACTCCCACCCAGTGTCCTCACTCCCTCCAACACCACTCCTACTCCCACCCAGTGTCCACACTCTCTCCAACACCACGCCCACTCCCACCCAGTGTCCTCACTCCCTCCAACACCACGCCCATTTCCACCCAGTGTCCTCACTCCCTCCAACACCACGCCCACTCCCACCCAGTGTCCTCACTCTCCAACACCACGCCCACTCCCACCCAGTGTCCACACTCTCTCCAAAACCACGCCCACTCCCACCCAGTGTCCTCACTCCCTCCAACACCACGCCCACTCCCACCCAGTGTCCTCACTCCCTCCAACACCACGCCCACTCCCACCCAGTGTCCACACTCCCTCCAACACCACGCCCACTCCCACCCAGTGTCCTCACTCCCTCCAACACCACGCCCACTCCCACCCAGTGTCCACACTCTCTCCAACACCACGCCCACTCCCACCCAGTGTCCTCACTCCCTCCAACACCACGCCCACTCCCACCCAGTGTCCTCACTCCCTCCAACACCACGCCCACTCCCACCCAGTGTCCACACTCTCTCCAACACCACGCCCACTCCCACCCAGTGTCCTCACTCTCTCCAACACCACGCCCACTCCCACCCAGTGTCCACACTCTCTCCAACACCACGCCCACTCCCACCCAGTGTCCTCACTCCCTCCAACACCACGGCCACTCCCACCCAGTGTCCTCACTCTCTCCAACACCACGCCCACTCCCACCCAGTGTCCACACTCTCTCCAACACCACGCCCACTCCCACCCAGTGTCCTCAACTCCCTCCAACACCACGCCCACTCCCACCCAGTGTCAACACTCTCTCCAACACCACGCCCACGCCCACTCCCACCCAGTGTCCTCACTCTCTCCAACACCACGCCCCACTCCCACCCAGTGTCCTCACTCCCTCCAACACCACGCCCACTCCCACCCAGTGTCCACACTCTCTCCAACACCACGCCCACTCCCACCCAGTGTCCTCACTCTCTACAACACCACGCCCACTCCCACCCAGTGTCCTCAACTCCCTCCAACACCACTCCTACTCCCACCCAGTGTCCAAACTCTCAAATTTTCCATCATCCCAATAATTTGAAACACGTACGCTCCTCCATAACAGGAATGGAAGAATTGATCTCCCTCTGCTCTGCTAATTATTTTAATTACTAGAAGACAGATGCCTGAACTTTTTATTTAATATTAATTTAGAAACACAACTTATGTTACTGGTTCCCCTGATGGAAAAGCAGGCACCCTGTCAAACTGATTGTCTGGTTGTGTGTGTGGTTGTGGTTTTGTTTTTGTGTGTGTTTGTTGGTGTGTGTGTGTGTGCGTGGTTGTGGTTGTGGTTGTGGTTGTGTGTGTGTGTGTGTGTGTGGCTGATGCTGTGTGTGTGCGTGCGTGCGTGCGTGTGTGTGTGTGCATACAAGGCAGAATTATGGAGATTGGGTGTTCAACTACAAGACTAAATATGAACTTTTCTTTGTCATTTCAATAATGATATGAGTGCTGATGTGAGATGTTGTGTCTGAACAGCCTTCTGTTGAGAGAAGCACGACAGAGTTTTCCAGACTTTTATGAACAAAGTCACTTTCTTTTGATTCTGTGTGCTGATCCCATCATGAAATCTCTTAAAACAGAAAGGTGCGATCTAGAACCTTAAGGGGTTCTTTGGCTGTCCCCATATGGGAACGCCTTAAAGAACCCTTTTTGGTTCAAGGTAGAACTGTTTTCGGTTATTCCTTGAACCAAAATGGGTTCTAGCATGAAAAAAAAAAAAAGTTATTCTATAGAGACAGTCATAGAATCATTTTGAAACCCTTTTAACCTCTTACGTCCACCCGAAACGCAGGCGTCCCATCTAGACATCTGGAAATGCAAATGCGCTACGCTAAATGCTAATAGTACTAGTTAAAACTCAAACGTTCATTAAAATACACATGCAGGGTATTGAATTAAAGCTACACTCGTTGTGAATCCAGGCAACAAGTCAGATTTTTAAAATGCTTTTCGGCGAAAGCATGAGAAGCTATTATCTGATAGCATGTAACACCCCTAAAGACCTGCAGGGGACGTAAACAAAATAATTAGCATAGTCGGCGCTACACAAAATGCAGAAATAAAATATAAAACATTCATTACCTTTGACGATCTTCTTTGTTGGCACTCATAGATGTCCCATAAACATCACTATTGGGTATTTTTTTTATTAAATCGGTCCATATATAGCCTAGATATCGATCTATGAAGACTGTGTGGTCAAGTAAAAAACAGCGTTTTATAACGCAACGCTATTTTTAATTCAAAAAGTAGACGATAAACTTTCACAAAACACTTCAAAATACTTTTGTAATGCAACTTTAGGTATTAGTAAACGTTAATAATCTATCAAATTGATCACGGGGCGATGTATATTCAATAACTCCACGTCTTGAAATAATGTCTGGATATTTCAAGACCAAAACATCCTGTCGGCGACCGGAAGAAATGGGCTGTCTCTTGTTCGTTTGACCAAGAAACAAAGCCCAGGCAAATGACAAGACTGGAGACATCGTGTGGAAGCTGTAGGAATTGCAATCTCGGCTCCAGGTAATTTGGTTTCCATTCAACAATACATGCAAGTGGCGCATTGATATATTTTCCATTTTTCAGTGATCAGATTTTCCTGCGCTTTTCGATGAAACGCACGTTCTGTTATAGTCACAGCCGTGATTTAACCAGTTTTAGAAACGTCAGAGTGTTTTCTATCCACACATACTAATCATATGCATATACTATATTCCTGGCATGAGTAGCAAGACGCTGAAATGTTGCACGATTTTTAACAGAATGTTCGAAAAAGTAGTGGGTAGGATCAACAGTTTAACTAAGTGTGTAGAATGTGTGTGTGTGTAGTTGCCAGGTGTATGTTCACAGGTCATAGCCTCTTTGCTCCCATTTGGGGAGTAGCAGCTGCCTCGACTCTCCTCCCATCTTTCCACCCCCTTTCCTTCCACTCTCCTCCCCTTCTACTCCCCCTCCCACTCTCCTCCCCCTCCTCTCATGTCTCCCTCACAGGAACAGGTTAATGCCTGCTTAGGGTAGAGGTCAGATTTTCCATTTGTTTTGTCTTTGTCTTACACATTCGGCCCTCCACTTCACCTGCCTCCTCGAGTTTCTTTTTTGTGAAGAAAAAGGATAGAGGTCTGCGGCCGTGTATTGACTATCGGGGTATCAGTCAGATCACAGTGAGGTACAGCTACCCACTGCCTCTCATAGCCAGTGTGATAGAGTCAATGCACGGTGCGCTTCTTCACAAAATTGGTTCTCAGGAGAGCTTACAACCTGCTGCGTATCCGGGGGACGAGTGGAAGACGGCATTTAGTACCACCTCAGGGCAATTTTGAGTACCTCGTCATGCCGTACGGGTTGATGAATGCTCCATCAGTCTTCCAGGCCTTTGTTGACGAGAATTTCCGGGACCTGCACGGGCAGGGTGTAGTGGTGTAAATCAACAACATTGTGATATGCTCCGCTATACGCGCCGAGCATGTGTCCCTGGTGCGCAGGGTGCTTGGTCGACTGTTGGAGCATGACCTGTACGTCAAGGCTGAGAAATGTCTGATCTTCCAACAATCCGTCTCCTTCCTAGCCTACCGCATTTCCACTTGAGTGGTGGAGATGGAGAGTGACCACATTTTAGCCGTGCGTAATTGGTCGACTCCCAATACGGTAAAGGAAGTGCAGAGGTTTCTTTGGATTGCCAACTACTACCAGAGGTTTATCGGAGGTTTATCAGGTAGCGACTCCCATTACCTCACTGCTGAAGGGCGGACTGGTGCGACTGCAGTGGTCAGCTGAGATGGACAGGTCTTTTGGTCACCTGAAGGCTCTGTTTACCTTGGCTCCCATGCTGGCTCATCCGGATCCCTCTTTGGCGTTCATAGTGGAGGTGGACGCAACCGAGGCTGGGATAGGAGCTGTGCTCTCTCAGCGCCCGGGCACGCCACCAAAGCTTCACCCCTGTGCTTTCTTTTCGAAGAAGCTAAGCCCGGCGGAGCGAAACTATGATGTGGGGGACCGGGAGCTGTTAGCTGTTGTCAAGGCTCTGAAGGCGTGGAGACATTGGCTTAAGGGGGCTAAACACCCTTTCCTCATCTGGACTGACCACAGCAATCTGGAGTAAATCCGGGCGGCGAAGAGACCGAACCCTCGCCAGGCAAGGAGGGCCCCAGTGTCCAGCTGAGCGCCTGTACATTCCGTCTGCTGTCCGTGACCGTTTGATATATTGGGCCCACACGTCACCCTCCTCTGGTCATCTTGGTATCGGTCGGACAGTGCGTTGCCGTAGTGGGAAGTACTGGTGGTCCACCTTGGCCAGGACGTGAGTGTGTTTGTTTCCTCCTGCTCGGTGTGCGCCCAATGCAAGGCTCCCAGGCACCTGCCCAGAGGAAGTTACAACCCCTACCCATTCCACAACGGCCGTTGTCGCGCCTGTCGGTGTACTTCTTGATGGATCTTCCTCCTCACAGGGCAACACTACAATCATGGTCTTTGTGGATTGGTTTTCTAAGTCCTGCCGTCTCCTCCCTTTGCCCGGTCTCCCTACAGCCCTACAGACAGCGGAGGCCCTGTTCACTCACGTCTTCCGGCACTACAGGGTGCATAAGGAAATAGTCTTTGATCAGGGTCCTAGTTCACATCCAGGGTCTGGGGAACGTTCATGGAACATCTGGGAGTCTCGGTCAGCCTCACCTCAGGTTTTCACCCTGAGAGTAACGGGTAGGTGTAGAGAGTAAACCAGGATGTGGGTAGGTTTCTGCGGTCATATTGCCAGGACCGGCCGGGGGAGTGGGCGGCGTTCGTGCCCCTGGGCAGAGATGGCCCAAAACTCTCTCCCTTCCAGTGCATACTGGGGTATCAGCCGGTTCTGGTACCTTGGCATCAGAGCCAGATCAAAGCTCCTGCGGTGGACGAATGGTTTAAGCACTCGGAGAAGACCTGGGACGCAGCCCATGTGCACCTGCAATGGGCCGTGAGGCGGCAGAAGGCGAGCGCCGACCGCCACCGCATTGAGACCCCGGACCCAAAACCTGCCCCTCCGCCTGCCCTGCCGGAAGCTGGGTCCACAGTTTGTGGTGCCATTCAATGTCCTGAGGAGACTGAATGAGGTTTCCTACAGGTGACAGCTTCCCCCATATTACCGTATTAATCCTTTGTTTCATGTGTCTCTCCTCAGGCCGGTGGTGGCTGGTCCACTCTAGGAGTCTGTGTTGTGGGAGGTTCCTCCGCCCCCTCTGGACATCGAGGGGGCCCCAGCGTATGCTGTTCGAGTGATCCTGGACTCGAGGCGTCGGGCGAGGGGCCTTCAGTACCTCATGGATTGGGAGGGGTATGGTCCGGAGGAGAGATGCTGGGTGCCGGTGGAGGATGTCTTGGACCCGTCATTGCTGCGGGAGTTCCACCGTCTCCATCCAGATTGCCCTGCGCCTCATGTTCCGGGTCGTCTCCGAGGTCGGTGTCAGCGCTGCTGGAGCCGCGCATCAGGGGGGTACTGTCACGACTTACGCCAAAGTCGGTACCTCTCCTTGTTCGGGTGGCGTTCAGCAGTCGACGTCGCCGTCCTTCTAGCCATCACCGATCCACTTTTCATTTTCAATTTGTTTTGTCTTTGTCTTACACACCTGGTTTCAATCCCCCAATTCATTATTTAACCCTCTGTTCCCCCTCTGTTCCCCCATGTTCGTTTGTCAGTAATTGTTTACTGCATTGCCGTCCGTATTTGTGGCCTTGTATTTCTACAATGTGTATTGTGATATATTTGAGTAAAATTGCTTTCATTACCCATATCTGCTCTCCTGCGCCTGACTCAACTCAACAGTTACACACAGACGCATTACAATGTCCATCACCCATTTATTATGAAATGTCACACTTTTCAGGGTACAGTATGTATTAATTTGTGGACGTCCATCACCCATTTCGTATTAAATGTTACAAATTATGATTTGTATTATATTTCACAAATTGGTAAAACTTACAATATGTTACGGATTTGAATAAATTCTTATGTATTACGAATTTGAAAAACATACCATTTGTTATAAATTTGCAAAACGCATGATATGTTACTAGTTTGCAAAACCTACGGCATGTTAAGTATTCTAGCTAGGTGGCTAACGTTTGGGTTTGGCTAGGTGTTCAGGTTAGGGTTAGGGGAAGGGTTAGCTAACATGCTTGCAAAGTAACTAAAAATGAGTCAGTAGTTGAAACATTGCTAATTAGCTAAAATGCTAAAGTTGTCCATGATGGGATTCAAACTCGCAAAACTTTGGGTTGCTAGACATTCACGTAACCATACCAACTGTACATACTAAATGGAGAACCTCGGATTTACAGACAGAATAATATGAAAGGCCTTGAGACCAGTCTGGTCTACTGGACAAAACAAATAAAAGGAGAGATGGGGAAAAAAGTTACCTGACAATGTTTAAAGACTCAACAAGGTTAAAAGACTCACAATGTTTAAAGACTCAACAAGGTTAAAAGACTCACAATGTTTAAAGACTCAACAAGGTTAAAAGACTCACCGAGTATAAAGACTCACCGAGATTAAAAGACTCACCGAGGTTAAAAGACTCTCTGAGGTATAAAGACTCACTGAGGTTGAAAGAGTCACCGAAGTATAAAGACTCACCGAGGTTTAAAGACTCACCGAGGTATAAAGACTCACCGAGGTTAAAAGACTCACAATGTTTAAAGACTCAACAAGGTTAAAAGATTCACAATGTTTAAAGACTCACTGAGGTTAAAAGACTCACAATGTTTAAAGACTCAACAAGGTTAAAAGACTCACAATGTTTAAAGACTCACTGAGGTTAAAAGACTCACCGAGGTATAAAGACTCACCGAGATTAAAAGACTCACCGAGGTTAAAAGACTCTCTGAGGTATAAAGACTCACTGAGGTTGAAAGAGTCACCGAAGTATAAAGACTCACCGAGGTTTAAAGACTCACCGAGGTATAAAGACTCACGAGGTTAAAAGACTCACCGAGGTTAAAAGACTCGCCGAGGTTAAAAGACTCGCCGAGGTTAAAAGACTCACCAAAGTTTGGTCAGTAGAAGAAAATGGAGAGGGAAAAAACTATAAAAGATGTAAAGGAAGGTGTTGAAAAAATAGAGGGAGTAAATTAGGGGAAAAGAGAGAGAGAGTGAAACAGAGAAAAAGAGAGTATAATGTTGTGAAATAGAGTGATAAAAGGAGGATAGGATAAGGATAGGATAAGAGAGAGAGAGAGACGTAAGTCATGTTAACCAGAGAATAATTTGAGACGATTAATATTGCTTCTTCCCAGACTATACCACAGCGCTTCATTAGGTGGCATATAAATGGCATATATTATTAGGTAACATGCCATTATAACTCTCCTCTCCCGAGCCCCATGGCAGAAATCATACACACACAGAACAGTGGATTGAGATAAAACACACACACAGTGTCCACATTTAGAGCGTTAACAAAACTATGGACTTCTTAGTAATGTTCTGCCGTTTGTATTTTTCACATAAGGGTGAGAGATAGAGGACAGGACCGCTATAAGAAGTCAAACCAATTCTGACCGTGTGATTGTATATGGAATGCCTAGCTCGCAGTCAGGAGGAGGTAGCCACAATTTCCTGACAAGTCTTGGTTCATCACATATCCCTACTATATAATGACGTGACCTTATCAAATAGATAGACAGGTATGATTCAAATGTCAACAAATTAATTAAATTAATGATATAATGATTATCACAGAAGAGAGCGTTTGTAAGCTATCATAATGTGTCACAGTGTGTGTATTACAAGGTTATATACAGTGCATTCGGAAAGTATTCAGACCCTTTGACTTTTTCAACTTTCAATTTTGAAACATTACAGCCTTAATCTAAAATTGATTAAATAGATATTTTCCCACATCAATCTACACACTATACTCCATAATGACAAAGCAAAAACAGATTTAGAAAATTTTGCAAATGCATAAAAAAGAAAAGTGGAAAAATCACATTTACATAAGTATTCAGACTCTTTACTCAGTACTTTGTTGAAGCACCTTTGGCAGCGATTACAGCCGAGTCTTCCTGGGTATGATGCTACAAGCCTGGCACAACTGTATTTGGGGAGTTTCTCTCATTTTTCTCTGCAGTTCCTGTCAAGCTCTTTCTTTGGGCTGTTCATCTTTAACTCGATCCTGTCTAGTCTCCCAGTCCCTGCCGCTGAAAAACATCAACACAGCATGATGCTGCCACCACCATGCTTCACTGTAGGGATGGTGCCAGGTTTCCTCCAGATGTGACGCTTGGCATTCAGGCCGAAGTGTTCAATCTTGGTTTCATCAGACCAGAGAATCGTGTTTCTCCCAGGTAGGCTGCCATGTGCCTTTTAATGAGGAGTGGCTTCCGTCTGGCCACTCTACCATACAGGCCTGATTGGTGAAGTGCTGTAGAGATGGTTGTCCTTCTGGAAGGTTCTCCCATTTACACAGAGGAACTCTGGAGCTCTGTCAGAGTGACCATCGGGTTCTTGGTCACCTCCCTGACAAAGCCCCTTCTCCCCGATTGCACAGTTTGGCCGTGTGGCCAGCTCTAGGAAGATTCTTGGTGGTTCCAAGATTCTTCCATTTAAGAATGATGGAGGCCACTGTGTTCTTGGGGACCTTCAATGCTGCAGACACAATCCTGTCCTTTGACCACATGACCGCATGGCTTGGTTTTTGCTCTGACATCCGGAGCCAAACTGTGGAACCTTATAAACACAGGTGTGTGCCTTTCCAAATGATGTCCAATCATTTGAATTTACCACAGGTGGAGTCCAATCAAGTGGTAGAAACATCTCAAGGATGATCAATGGAAACAAGATGCACCTGAGCTCAACTTCGAGTCTCATAGCAAAGGGTCTGAATACTTATGTTTTTGCTTTGTCATTATGGTGTATTGTGTGTAGATTGATGAGTGAAAAAATTATGTAAACAATTTTAGAATAAGGCTGTATGTCACGCCTTGGTCTTAGTATTTTGTGTTTTCGTTATTTATTTGGTCAGGCAGGGGTGTGACATGGGTTTATTTTGTGGTGTGTTTTTGTATTGGGGTTTAGTAGGTATTGGGATTGCGGCTGAGTAGGGGTGTAGCATAGGCTTGGCTGCCTGAGGCGGTTCTCAATCAGAGTCAGGTGATTCTCGTTGTCTCTGATTGGGAACCATATTTAGGTAGCCTGGGTTTCACTGTGTATTTTGTGGGTGATTGTTCCTGTCTCTGTGTAGTGTTCACCAGATAGGCAGTAATAGGTTTTCGCGTTTCGTTTGTTGTTTTTGTATATTATGTAATTTCATGTATCTTCGATTCTACATTAAAGAACATGAGTAACCACCACGCCGCATTTTGGTCCGATCCTTATTCTACCTCTTCATCAGAGGAGGAGATAGAAGAACGCCGTTACGGAATCACCCACCACACCCGGACCGAGCGGCGTGGTAACAGGCAACAGCGAGAGCTGAAGCAGGGAAAGGAGGAATGGACATGGGAAGACGTTTTGGATGGCAACGGTTGTTACGCTTGGAGGAGATATTGGCTGGAAGAGATCGCCTCCCATGGGAACAGGTGGAGGCACTTAGGAGAGCAGAGGCAGCCGGAGAGAGGAGTCGACGTTACGAGGGAACACGGTTGGCAAGGAAACCTGAGAGGGAGTATGGCTATGCCAGGTAGGAGACCTGCGCAAACTCCCTGTGCTTACCTGGGGGCTAGAGAGACAGGGCAGGCACCCTGTTATGCTATGGAGCGCACGGTGTTTCCAGTGCGGGTGCATAGCCCGGTGCGGTACATACCAGCTCTTCGTATTGGCCGGGCTAGAGTGGGCATCGAGCCAGGTAAGGTTGGGCAGCCTTGGTGCTCAAGAGCTCCAGTGCGCCTGCACGGTCCGGTCTATCCAGAGCCACCTCCACACACCAGTCCTCCGGTAGCAGCTCCCCGCACCAGGCTTCCTGTGCGTGTTCTCTATCCAGTTCCACCTGTGCCAGCACCACGCATCAGGCCTACAGTGTGCCTCGCCTCTCCAGCGCTGCCGGAGTCTCCCACCTGTTCAGCGCTTCCAGAGCCTTCCTCCTCTACAGCGCTGCTGGAGTCTCCCGCCTGTTCAGCGCTGTCGGAGCCTTTCTCCTCTCCTGCGCTGCCGGAGTCTCCCGCCTGTTTAGCGCAGCCAGAACCTGCCTCCTCTACAGCGCTGCCGGAGCCTCCTGCCTGTTCAGCGCAGCCTGAGCTGTCAGCCTGCATGGAGCAGCCTGAGCTGTCAGCCTGCATGGAGCAGCCAGAGCTGCCAGTCTGCATGGAGCAGCCAGAGATGCCAGTCCGCATGGAGCAGCCAGAGCTGCCAGTCTGCATGGAGCAGCCAGAGTCGCCAGTTTGCATGGAGCAACCAGAGCTGCCAGTCTGCATGGAGCAGCCAGAGCTGTCAGCCTGCATGGAGCAGCCTGAGCTGTCAGTCTGCATGGAGCAGCCTGAGCTGCCAGTCTGCATGGAGCAGCCAGAGCTGCCAGTCTGCATGGAGCAGCCAGAGCTGTCAGCCTGCATGGAGCAGCCTGAGCTGTCAGTCTGCATGGAGCAGCCTGAGCTGTCAGTCTGCATGGAGCAGCCAGAGCTGTCAGTCTGCATGGAGCAGCCGGAGTTGTCAGTCTGCATGGAGCAGCCTGAGATGTCAGTCTGCATGGAGCAGCCTGAGTTGTCAGTCTGCATGGAGCAGCCAGAGCTGCCAGTCTGCATGGAGCAGCCAGAGATGTCAGTCTGCATGGAGCAGCCAGAGCTGCCAGTCTGCATGGAGCAGCCAGAGCTGCCAGTCTGCATGGAGCAGCCAGAGCTGCCAATCTGCATGGAGCCAGAGCTGCCAATCTGCATGGAGCAGCCAGAGCTGTCAGTCTGCATGGAGCAACCAGAGCAGCTAGTTCCGCCAGTCAGCCAGACTATTCCAGATCTGCCAGTCAGCCAGACTCTTCCAGATCTGCCAGTCAACCAGACTCTTCCAGATCCGCCAGCCAGCCAGGATCTGCCGGAGCCAACTACCTGCCTGAGCTTCCTCTCAGTACTGGGCTTCCTCTCAGTACTGGGCTTCCTCTCAGTACTGGGCTTCCCCTCAGTACTGGGCTTCCCCCTCAGTCCCGGGCTTCCACTCAGTCCCGGGTTTCCCCTCAGTCCCGGGCTTCCCCTCAGTCCCGGGCTTCCCTCAGTCCCGGGCTTCCCCTCAGTCCCGAGCTTCCCCTCAGTCCCGAGCTTCCCTCAGTCCCGAGCTGCTTCTCAGTCCCGAGCTGCCCCTCAGTCCCGAGCTGCCCCTCAGTCCAGTGGGGTTCTGGGTGAGGACTACTAGGCCATGGTCGGCGGTGAGGGTGGACTATCCCAGGACGCGAAGGGGAGGAACTAAGACATTTATGGAGTGGGGTCCACGTCCTGAGCCGGAGCCGCCACCATGGACAGACGCCCACCCGGACCCTCCCTATGGTTTTGAGTTGCGTCCGGGAGTCCGCACCTTAGGGGGGTTCTGTCACGCCTTGGTCTTAGTATTTTGTGTTTTTGTTTATCTATTTGGACTGGCCAGGGTGTGACATGGGCTATTGTGGTGTGTTTTTTGTCTTGGGGTTTTGTGGGGTGACTAATTAGTCCATGGCTGCCTGAGGCGGTTCTCAATCAGAGTCAGGTGATTTATCGTTGTCTCTGATTGGGAACCATATTTAGGCAGCCATATTCTGTGAGTGTTTTCGTGGTTGATTGTTCCTGTCTCTGTGTTAGTGTTCACCAGATAGGCTGTAATAGGTTTCGCGTTTTGTTTATTGTTTTTGTTATTAAGTTATTTCATGTATCGTCTATTCTTTATTAAAGAACATGAGTAACCACCACGCTGAATTTTGGTCCGCTTCTCCTTCAACAGACGAACGCCGTTACACTGTAAAAGTGACAAGGGGTCTGAACACTTTCCGAATGCACTGTAGCTAGCTAATGTATTTTGAATTGAATTCACCAGCCTCTTTTTCTGCGATCTGAACCAATGAGGAGGACAACAATGCATGGCGAGCTGGCAATTAATTATGAGCTGGTTGTCATCATTATTCTGTGGAGTGGAGAGCTCAGAGACCAGAGAGTCAGTGGCAACAGAGAAGTCAGTCTGATGTCGGGGACAGCAAGGGGCCGGTGAGACACCTTTAACAGAGAGTGAACTGTACCTCCGGAGGAGTTGCTCATCTCCCCATTGACGACCTCCTCCCTCTGCTCCATATCGTTCCCTCTTGAACGTCACTCCATCTGTTGGAGGCTTTAACAATAGAAAACGTTCAACTACGGCTGTTATATTTCATTCTTGTTCGTTCTTGTTCGCTTGTTCGCTCTGGCCCCCCAATGGTGGAACAAACTCCCTCACGACGCCAGGACAGTGGAGTCAATCACCACCTTCCGGAGACACCTGAAACCCCACCTCTTTAAGGAATACCTAGGATAGGATAAGTAATCCTTCTCACCCCCTCCCCCCCCTTTAAGATTTAGATGCACTATTGTAAAGTGACTATTCTACTGGATGTCATAAGGTGAATGCACCAATTTTTAAGTCGCTCTGGATAAGAGCGTCTGCTAAATGACTTAAATGTAAATGTTTAGCTTTTTCAAGCGCTTTGAGATGATTTATTTTACGAAAAGCACTACAGAGATTAATTAATAATAATAATAATTTTTATTATTATTACCAGTACTACAAAACAGTTATTACAGATATAGTGTCTCAGCCTCCAGTATTTATGCTGCAGTAGTTTGTGTCGGGGGGCTAGGGTCAGTTTGTTATATCTGGAGTACTTCTCCTGTCCTATTCGGTGTCCTGTGTGAATCTAAGTGTGCGTTCTCTAATTCTCTCGTTCTTTCTTTCTCTCTCTCGGAGGACCTGAGCCCCAGGACTACCTGACAAGATGGCTCCTCACTGTCCCCAGTCCACCTGGCCATGCTGCTGCTCCAGTTTCAACTGACCTGAGCCCTAGGACCATGCCCCAGGACTACCTGACATGATGACTCCTTGCTGTCCCCAGTCCACCTGGCCATGCTGCTGCTCCAGTTTCAACTATTCTGCCTTACTATTATTTGACCATGCTGGTCATTTATGAACATTTGAACATCTTGGCCATGTTCTGTTATAATCTCCACCCGGCACAGCCAGAAGAGGACTGGCCACCCCACATATGCTCTCTCTAATTCTCTCTTTCTTTCTCTCTCTCTCTCTGAGGACCTGAGCCCAAGGACCGTGCCCCAGGACGACCTGACATGATGACTCCTTGCTGTCCCCAGTCCACCTGACTGTGCTGCTGCTCCAGTTTCAACTGTTCTGCCTTGTTATTATTCGACCATGCTAGTCATTTATGAACATTTGAACATCTTGGCCATGTTCTGTTATAATCTCCACCCGGCACAGCCAGAAGAGGACTGGCCACCCCACATAGCACGGTTCCTCTCTAGGTTTCTTCCTAGGTTTTGGCCTTTCCAGGGAGTTTTTCCTAGCCACCGTGCTTCTACACCTGCATTGCTTGCTGTTTGGGGTTTTAGGCTGGGTTTCTGTACAGCACTTTGAGATATCAGCTGATGTACGAAGGGCTATATAAATAAAATTTGATTGATTGATTGATTGATAGTGTATTAAAGTAATGGTTATGGTGTGAAGAGTCTAAGGGGGGAGGAGGTGATTCAGCTAACCTATGGAATTGTTTTAAGACGGTTTGTCACGACTAGTCAAGGTGGGTGGAATCAGGCGCAGAGAGCAAATAATGAATAGAGGTTTATTCTCCGGTGAACAACAAACACGGACAACCCAAAATACAAACAGGGTGAAAAATATCCAAAACAGGAAATAACAGACAAACCGGAGAAATAAAACACAAAAAACACAGACAGTCGAAACGAAATGACAAAAACAAACAATCCCGCACAAAACAAGGGCGGGACAACCTACATTATATATACAGACACTAATTAACTAACACACAGGTGAAAACAATTAGACAAAACCAACAGATAACCGAAAAAGGGATCGGTAGTGGCTAATAGGACGGTGACGACGACCGCCGAGCACAGCCTGAACGGGCAGGAGAGCCAACCTCGGCGGAAGTCGTGACACGGTTATAGACCAGGAGTATTTTGATATTTGATTTTGAATTTGTGCACCCCTGCAGGTATAAACGAAATATACTGAACAAAAACATAAACGCAACAGATGTTTGTCCTATGTTTCATGAGCTGAAATAAAATGATACGATTATTTCTCTCAAATTTTGTGCACAAATTTGTTTACATTCCTGTTTGTGAGGATTTCTCCTTTGTCAAGATAATCCATCCACCTGACAGGTGTGGCATATCAAGAAGCTGATTAAACAGCATGATCATTACACAGGTGCACCTTGTGCTGGGGGCAATAAAAGGCCAATCTAAAATGTGCAGTTTTGTCACACAACACAATGCCACAGGTGTCTCAAGTTTTAAGGGTGCGTGCAATTGTCATGCTGACTGCAGGAATGTCCACCTGAGCTGTTGCCAGATAATTTAATAATTTCTCTTCCAACGTCATTTTAGAGAACTTGGTAGTAAGTCCAACTGGCCTCATAACCGCAGACCACGTGTAACCATGCCAGCCCTGGACCTCCACATCCGGCTTCCTCACCTGCGGAATCGTCTGAGACCAGCCACCTGGACAGCTGATGAAACTGTGTGTTTGCAGAAGTGAATGATTTCTACACAAACTGTCAGAAACTGTCTTAGGGAAGCTCATTTGATTTAAAAAAAATACAGTATTACTTTACTTGCATAAAAAAAGTGGATGAAAAGGTGGTTACTGACAGAGAAAATGTATTCTACCTACTGGCTATGCTACTGGCTATGTGATACTGGCTATGCTACTGGCTATGCTACTGGCTATGTGACACTGGCAATGTGATACTGCCTATGCTACTGGCTATGCTACTGGCTATGCTATACTGGCTATGTGATACTGGCTATGTGATACTGGCTATGCTACTGGCTATGCTACTGGCTATGTGACACTGGCAATGTGATACTGCCTATGCCACTGGCTATGCTACTGGCTATGCTATACTGGCTATGTGATACTGGCTATGCGACTGGCTATGCTACTGGCTATGCTACTGGCTATGCAGGAATATTTCAAAAAGGTTCTAAAGCTGAAAAGGAACCAGCCAAGTTCACCTGAAGAGGAAAGTTCATAAGGTAAGTACCATGCAAGGTATGTTCACGCCTATTACGAACAAAGTGCCATGTCGATGCCACAGAACCAATGCTCATTTTGATTGTAGAGATTCACCTCTCGCTCTCAACCTCTCTCAACCTCTCTCCACCCCTCTCTCTCTCTACCTCTCTCTACTTCTCTCCCTCTCTCTCTCCACCCCTCTCAATTCAATTCAATTCAAGAGCTTTATTGGCATGGGAAACATGTGTTAACATTGCCAAAGCAAGTGAGGTAGACAACATACAAAGTGAATATATAAAGTGAAAAACAACAAACATTAACAGTAAACATTACACATACAGAAGTTTCAAAACAGTAAAGACATTACAAATGTCATATTATATATATATAGATATATATATATACAGTGTTTTAACTATGTACAGATGGTTAAAGGACACAAGATAAAATAAATAAGCATAAATATGGGTTGTATTTACAATGGTGTTTGTTCTTCACTGGTTGCCCTTTTCTCGTGGCAACAGGTCACAAATCTTGCTGCTGTGATGGCACACTGTGGAATTTCACCCAGTAGATATGGGAGTTTTTCAAAATTGGATTTGTTTTCGAATTCTTTGTGGATCTGTGTAATCTGAGGGAAATATGTCTCTCTAATATGGTCATACATTGGGCAAGAGGTTAGGAAGTGCAGCTCAGTTTCCACTTCATTTTGTGGGCAGTGAGCACATAGCCTGTCTTCTCTTGAGAGCCATGTCTGCCTACGACGGCCTTTCTCAATAGCAAGGCTATGCTCACTGAGTCTGTACATAGTCAAAGCTTTCCTTAATTTTGGGTCAGTCACAGTAGTCAGGTATTCTGCCGCTGTGTACTCTGTGTAGGGCCAAATAGCATTCTAGTTTGCTCTGTTTTTTTGTTAATTCTTTCCAATGTGTTAAGTAATTATCTTTTTGTTTTCTCATGATTTGGTTGGGTCTAATTGTGCTGTTGTCCTGGGGCTCTGTATGGTGTGTTTGTGTTTGTGAACAGAGCCCCAGGACCAGCTTGCTTAGGGGACTCTTCTCCAGGTTCATCTCTCTGTAGGTGATGGCTTTGTTATGGAAGGTTTGTGAATCGCTTCCTTTTAGGGGGGTTGTAGAATTTAACGTCTCTTTTCTGGATTTTGATAATTAGTGGGTATCGGCCTAATTAATATATAATAATAATATATGCCATTTAGCAGACGCTTTTATCCAAAGCGACTTACAGTCATGTGTGCATACATTCTATGTATGGGTAATTCTGCTCTGCATGCATTATTTGGTGTTTTACGTTGTACACGGAGGATATTTTTGCAGAATTCTGCGTGCAGAGTCTCAATTTGGTGTTTGTCCCATTTTGTGAAGGCTTGGTTGGTGAGCGGACCCCAGACCTCACAACCATAAAGGGCAATGGGCTCTATGACTGATTCAAGTATTTTTAGCCAAATCCTAATTGGTATGTTGAAATTTATGTTTCTTTTGATGGCATAGAATGCCCTTCTTGCCTTGTCTCTCAGATCGTTCACAGCTTTGTGGAAGTTACCTGTGGCGCTGATGTTTAGGCCAAGGTATGTATAGTTTTTTGTGTGCTCTAGGGCAACAGTGTCTAGATGGAATTTGTATTTGTGGTCCTGGTGACTGGACCTTTTTTGGAACACCATTATTTTGGTCTTACTGAGATTTACTGTCAGGGCCCAGGTCTGACAGAATCTGTGCATAAGATCTAGGTGCTGCTGTAGGCCCTCCTTGGTTGGTGACAGAAGCACCAGATCATCAGCAAACAGCAGACATTTGACTTCGGATTCTAGCAGGGGGAGGCCGGGTGCTGCAGACTTTTCTAGTGCCCGCGCCAATTCGTTTATATATGTTGAAGAGGGTGGGGCTTAAGCTGCATCCCTGTCTCTCTCTCTCTCTCTCTCTCTCTCTCTCTCTCTCTCTCTCTACCTCTCTCTACCTCTCTCTACCTCTCTCTACCTCTCTCTCTCTACCTCTCTCTACCTACCTCTCTCTCTCTCTCTCTCTCTCTCTCTCTCTCTCTCTCTCTCCCTCTCTACCTCTCTCTACCTCTCTCCCTCTCTCTCTCTACCTCTCTCTACCTCTCTCTACCTCTCTCCCATTCTCTCTCCACCCGTCTCTCTCTCTACCTCTCTCTACCTCTCTCTACCTCTCTCCCTCTCTCTCTCCACCCCTCTCTCTCTCTACCTCTCTCTACCTCTCTCCCTCTCTCTCTCTCCACCCCTCTCTCTCTCTACCTCTCTCTAAACCTAACCTTAACTCTAACCTTAACCTCACTGCTAAACCTAAAGCCTAACCTGAAATTAAGACCAAGAAGCTGATTTTTGTTTTGGCCCATCTAGCAAAAACCCTTCAGCTCTGCCTCCAGGGCAAGACCCATGACAATAAACATTAAACTGCCATGCATTTTCTTGGTAACATTTGATAGGAAAAAACTTAGAAGTTTGTGGAAATGTGAAAGGAATGTAGGAGAATATAACACATTAGATCTGGTAAAAGACAATACAAAAAATACAACAACATTTTTTTTTTGCACCATCATCTTTGAAATGCAAGAGAAAGGCATTGCGCCTGGGATGTGTTATTCCATCCCAGGCGCAATTTACATATTGAGCACTAAAAAATTCAGAAAATCACGTTCTATGATTTTTAAGTAATTAATTTTCATTTTATTGCATGACATAAGTATTTGATTCATCAGAAAAGCAGAACTTAATATTGGGACAGAAACCTTTGTTTGCAATTACAGAGATCATACGTTTCCTGTAGTTCTTGATCAGGTTTGCACACGCTTCAGCAGGGATTTTGGCCCACTCCTCCATACAGACCTTTTCCAGATTTCAGATTTCAAGTGGGGCTGTCGCTGGACAATGGTGTTCTTGGGGTTGTACTCATCCTTCTTCTTCCTCCAAACACGGCGAGTGGAGTTTAGACCAAAAAGCTCTATTTTTGTCTTATCAGACCACATGACCTTCTCCCATTCCTCCTCTGGATCATCCAGATGGTCATTGGCAAACTTCAGACGGGCCTGGACATGCGCTGGCTTGAGCAGGGGGACCTTGTTGCGCTGCAGGATTTTAATCCATGACAGCGTAGTGTGTTACTAATGGTTTTCTTTGAGACTGTGGTCCCAGCTCTCTTCAGGTCATTGACCAGGTCCTGCCATGTAGTTCTGGGCTGATCCCTTACCTTCCTCATGATCATTGATGCCCCACGAGGTGAGATCTTGCATGGAGCCCCAGACCGAGGGTGATTGACCGTTATATTAAACTTCCATTCCATTTTCTAATAATTGCGCCAACAGTTGTTGCCTTCTCACCAAGCTGCTTGCCTATTGTCCTGTAGCCCATCCCAACCTTGCGCAGGTCTACAATTTTATCCCTGATGTCCTTACACAGCTCTCTGGTCTTAGCCATTGTGGAGAGGTTGGAGTCTGTTTGATTGAGTGTGTGGACAGGTGTCTTTTATACAGGTAATGAGTTCAAACAGGTGCAGTTAATACGGGTATTGAGTGGAGAACAGGAGGGATTCTTAAAGAAAAACTAACAGGTCTGTGAGAGCCGGAATTCTTACTGGTTGGGAGGTGATCAAATACTTATGTCATGCAATAAAATGCAAATTAATTACTTAAAAATCATACAATGTGATTTTCTGGATTTTTGTCTCTCAGAGTTGAAGTGTACCTATGATAAAAATTACAGACCTCTGCATGCTTTGTAAGTAGGAAAACCTGCAAAATTGTAAATGTATCAAATACATGTTCTCCCCACTGTATGTCTATGTCCTGGGTAATGTTCTCGTTACTTAGAAACGTTAGCTCAACCGTCCCACAGGGGACCCACCAATCCTGAAGAAGGTTTACAAGAACACAAACTGCAAAGTGTTTCCTTTGAAATGGTACCAATACTATGCATATCCTTGCTTCAGGGCCTGAGCTACAAGAAGTTAGATTTGGGTATGTCTTTAGGCGAAAATTGAAAAAAAGGGTCAGATCCTTAAGAGGTTTTAAGCAATGCTCTGTGGAGTGTATGTCTTAAAGTGGTCCTATTGACAGATACTCCAATCTTCGCTGTGGAGCTTTGCAGCTCCTTCGGGGTTAACTTTGGTTACTATGATGCCTCTGATTAATGCCCTCCTTGCCTGGTCTGTGAGATTTGCTGGGTGGCCCTCTCTTGAAAGGTTTGTTGTGATGCCATATTCTTTACATTTTTTAATACTGGATTTAATGCTCTGTGGGATGTTCAAAGTTTTTTTTTATAACCCAACCCTGATCTGTACATCTCCACAAAGTTGTCCCTGACCGGTTTTGCGAGCTCCTTGGTCTTCATGGTGTCGCTTGCTTGGTGGTGCCCCTTTCTTAGTGGTGTTTCAGACTCCGGTGGCCTTTCAGAACAGGTGTATATATACTGAGATCATGTGACATATCATGTGACATTTAGATTGCACACAGATGGACTTTGTTTCATGAATTCTGTGACTTGTGAAGGTAATTGGTTGCACCAGATCTTATTTAGGGGCGTCATAGTAAAGGGGATGAAAACATATCCTCCCGCCAAACTTCTGTTTTTCATTTTTTATTTTTATTTTAAACAAGTATTTTTTTTCATTTCACTTCAACAATTTGGACTATTTTGTGTACGTCCATTACATGAAATCTAAATAAATATCAATTTAAATTACAGGTTGTAATGCAACAAAATAGGACAAACGCCAAAAGGGCTGAATACTTTTGAAAGGCACTGTCAACAGTTCATCAAATGACAGGCTATTTGTATTTACCCCCTTTTGTACTTTACTGCTACTTGCTGTTTATTATCAATGCATAGTCACTTTACCCCTAACTACATGTACATATTACCTCCATTACCGCCATTACCTGTTTATTATCTATGCATAGTCACTTTACCCCTACCTACATGTACATATTTTCTCCATTACCTGTTTATTATCTATACATAGTCACTTTACCCCTACCTACATGTACATATTACCTCCATTACCTGTTTATTATCTATGCATAGTCACTTTACCTCTACCTACATGTACATATTACCTCCATTACCTGTTTATTATCTATGCATAGTCACTTTACCCCTACCTACATGTACATATTACCTCCATTACCTGTTTATTATCTATGCATAGTCACTTTACCCCTACCTACATGTACATATTACCTCCATTACCTGTTTATTATCTATGCATAGTCACTTTACCTCTACCTACATGTACATATTACCTCCATTACCTGTTTATTATCTATGCATAGTCACTTTACCCCTACCTACATGTACATATTACCTCCATTACCTGTTTATTATCTATGCATAGTCACTTTACCCCTACCTACATGTACATATTACCTCCATTACCTGTTTATTATCTATGCTTAGTCACTTTACCCCTACCTACATGTACATATTACCTCCATTACCTGTTTATTATCTATACATAGTCACTTTACCCCTACCTACATGTACATATTACCTCCATTACCTGTTTATTATCTATGCTTAGTCACTTTACCCCTACCTACATGTACATATTACCTTCATTACCTGTTTATTATCTATGCATAGTCACTTTACCCCTACCTACATGTACATATTACCTCCATTACCTGTTTATTATCTATGCATAGTCACTTTACCCCTACCTACATGTACATATTACCTCCATTACCTGGACTTCTCTGTTTATTATCTATGCATAGTCACTTTACCCCTACCTACATGTACATATTACCTCCATTACCTGTTTATTATCTATGCATAGTCACTTTACCCCTACCTACATGTACATATTACCTCCATTACCTGTTTATTATCTAGGCATAGTCACTTTACCCCTACCTACATGTACATATTACCTCCATTACCTGTTTATTATCTATACATAGTCACTTTACCCCTACCTACATGTACATATTACCTCCATTACCTGTTTATTATCTATGCTTAGTCACTTTACCCCTACCTACATGTACATATTACCTCCATTACCTGTTTATTATCTATGCATAGTCACTTTACCCCTAACCTACATGTACATATTACCTCCATTACCTGTTTATTATCTATACATAGTCACTTTACCCCCTACCTACATGTACATATTACCTCCATTACCTGTTTATTATCTATGCATAGTCACTTTACCCCTACCTACATGTACATATTACCTCCATTACCTGTTTATTATCTATGCATAGTCACTTTACCCCTACCTACATGTACATATTACCTCCATTACCTGTTTATTATCAATGCATAGTCACTTTACCCCTACCTACATGGGACCACCCATACGTAGAATGTATGCACACATGACTGTAAGTCGCTTTGGATAAAAGCGTCTGCTAAATGGCATATATTATGTACATACTACCTCCATTACCTGTTTATTATCTAGGCATAGTCACTTTACCCCTAACCTACATGTACATATTACCTCCATTACCTGTTTATTATCTATACATAGTCACTTTACCCCTAACCTACATGTACATATTACCTCCATTACCTGTTTATTATCTATGCATAGTAACTTTACCCCTACCTACATGTACATATTACCTCCATTACCTGTTTATTATCTATGCATAGTCACTTTACCCCTACCTACATGTACATATTACCTCCATTACCTGTTTATTATCTATGCATAGTCACTTTACCTCTACCTACATGTACATATTACCTCCATTACCTGTTTATTATCTATACATAGTCACTTTACCCCTGCCTACATGTACATATTACCTCCATTACCTGTTTATTATCTATGCATAGTCACTTTACCCCTACCTACATGTACATATTACCTCCATTACCTGTTTATTATCTATGCATAGTCACTTTACCTCTACCTACATGTACATATTACCTCCATTACCTGTTTATTATCTATGCATAGTCACTTTACCTCTACCTACATGTACATATTACCTCCATTACCTGTTTATTATCTAGGCATAGTCACTTTACCCCTACCTACATGTACATATTACCTCCATTACCTGTTTATTATCTATGCATAGTCACTTTACCCGTACCTACATGTACATATTACCTCAATTACCTCGACTAACCTGTTTATTATCTATACATAGTCACTTTACCCCTACCTACATGTACATATTACCTCCATTACCTGTTTATTATCTATGCATAGTCACTTTACCCCTACCTACATGTACATATTACCTCCATTACCTGTTTATTATCTATGCATAGTCACTTTACCCCTACCTACATGTACATATTACCTCCATTACCTGTTTATTATCTATGCATAGTCACTTTACCCCTACCTACATGTACATATTACCTCCATTACCTGTTTATTATCTATGCATAGTCACTTTACCCCTACCTACATGTACATATTACCTCCATTACCTGTTTATTATCTATGCATAGTCACTTTACCCCTACCTACATGTACATATTACCTCCATTACCTGTTTATTATCTATGCATAGTCACTTTACCCCTACCTACATGTACATATTACCTCCATTACCTGTTTATTATCTAGGCATAGTCACTTTACCCCTAACCTACATGTACATATTACCTCCATTACCTGTTTATTATCAATGCATAGTCACTTTACCCCTACCTACATGTACATATTACCTCCATTACCTGTTTATTATCTATACATAGTCACTTTACCCCTACCTACATGTACATATTACCTCCATTACCTGTTTATTATCTATGCATAGTCACTTTACCCCTACCTACATGTACATATTACCTCCATTACCTGTTTATTATCTAGGCATAGTCACTTTACCCCTAACCTACATGTACATATTACCTCCATTACCTGTTTATTATCAATGCATAGTCACTTTACCCCTAACCTACATGTACATATTACCTCCATTACCTGTTTATTATCTATACATAGTCACTTTACCCCTACCTACATGTACATATTTTCTCCATTACCTGTTTATTATCTATGCATAGTCACTTTCCCCCTGCCTACATGTACATGTTACCTCCATTACCTGTTTATTATCTATGCATAGTCACTTTACCTCTACCTACATGTACATATTACCTCCATTACCTGTTTATTATCTATGCATAGTCACTTTACCCCTACCTACATGTACATATTACCTCCATTACCTGTTTATTATCTATACATAGTCACTTTACCCCTACCTACATGTACATATTACCTCCATTACCTGTTTATTATCTATGCATAGTCACTTTACCCCTACCTACATGTACATATTACCTCCATTACCTGTTTATTATCTATGCATAGTCACTTTACCCCTACCTACATGTACATATTTTCTCCATTACCTGTTTATTATCTATGCATAGTCACTTTACCCCTACCTACATGTACATATTACCTCCATTACCTGTTTATTATCTATGCATAGTCACTTTACCCCTACCTACATGTACATATTACCTCCATTACCTGTTTATTATCTAGGCATAGTCACTTTACCCCTAACCTACATGTACATATTACCTCCATTACCTGTTTATTATCAATGCATAGTCACTTTACCCCTACCTACATGTACATATTACCTCCATTACCTGTTTATTATCTATACATAGTCACTTTACCCCTACCTACATGTACATATTACCTCCATTACCTGTTTATTATCTATGCATAGTCACTTTACCCTACCTACATGTACATATTACCTCCATTACCTGTTTATTATCTATGCATAGTCACTTTACCCCTACCTACATGTACATATTACCTCCATTACCTGTTTATTATCTAGGCATAGTCACTTTACCCCTAACCTACATGTACATATTACCTCCATTACCTGTTTATTATCAATGCATAGTCACTTTACCCCTACCTACATGTACATATTTTCTCCATTACCTGTTTATTATCTATGCATAGTCACTTTCCCCCTGCCTACATGTACATGTTACCTCCATTACCTGTTTATTATCTATGCATAGTCACTTTACCTCTACCTACATGTACATATTACCTCCATTACCTGTTTATTATCTATGCATAGTCACTTTACCCCTACCTACATGTACATATTACCTCCATTACCTGTTTATTATCTATACATAGTCACTTTACCCCTACCTACATGTACATATTACCTCCATTACCTGTTTATTATCTATACATAGTCACTTTACCCCTACCTACATGTACATATTACCTCCATTACCTGTTTATTATCTATGCATAGTCACTTTACCCCTACCTACATGTACATATTACCTCCATTACCTGTTTATTATCTATGCATAGTCACTTTACCCCTACCTACATGTACATATTACCTCCATTACCTGTTTATTATCAATGCATAGTCACTTTACCCCTACCTACATGGGACCACCCATACGTAGAATGTATGCACACATGACTGTAAGTCGCTTTGGATAAAAGCGTCTGCTAAATGGCATATATTATGTACATACTACCTCCATTACCTGTTTATTATCTAGGCATAGTCACTTTACCCCTAACCTACATGTACATATTACCTCCATTACCTGTTTATTATCTATACATAGTCACTTTACCCCTAACCTACATGTACATATTACCTCCATTACCTGTTTATTATCTATGCATAGTCACTTTACCCCTACCTACATGTACATATTACCTCCATTACCTGTTTATTATCTATGCATAGTCACTTTACCTCTACCTACATGTACATATTACCTCCATTACCTGTTTATTATCTATGCATAGTCACTTTACCTCTACCTACATGTACATATTACCTCCATTACCTGTTTATTATCTAGGCATAGTCACTTTACCCCTACCTACATGTACATATTACCTCCATTACCTGTTTATTATCTATGCATAGTCACTTTACCCCTACCTCCATGGGACCACCCATACGTAGAATGTTTGCACACATGACTGTAAGTCGCTTTGGATAAAAGCGTCTGCTAAATGGCATATATTATGTACATACTACCTCCATTACCTGTTTATTATCTAGGCATAGTCACTTTACCCCTAACCTACATGTACATATTACCTCCATTACCTGTTTATTATCTATACATAGTCACTTTACCCCTAACCTACATGTACATATTACCTCCATTACCTGTTTATTATCTATGCATAGTCACTTTACCCCTACCTACATGTACATATTACCTCCATTACCTGTTTATTATCTATGCATAGTCACTTTACCTCTACCTACATGTACATATTACCTCCATTACCTGTTTATTATCTATACATAGTCACTTTACCCCTGCCTACATGTACATATTACCTCCATTACCTGTTTATTATCTATGCATAGTCACTTTACCCCTACCTACATGTACATATTACCTCCATTACCTGTTTATTATCTATGCATAGTCACTTTACCTCTACCTACATGTACATATTACCTCCATTACCTGTTTATTATCTATGCATAGTCACTTTACCTCTACCTACATGTACATATTACCTCCATTACCTGTTTATTATCTAGGCATAGTCACTTTACCCCTACCTACATGTACATATTACCTCCATTACCTGTTTATTATCTATGCATAGTCACTTTACCCGTACCTACATGTACATATTACCTCAATTACCTCGACTAACCTGTTTATTATCTATACATAGTCACTTTACCCCTACCTACATGTACATATTACCTCCATTACCTGTTTATTATCTATGCATAGTCAATTTACCCCTACCTACATGTACATATTACCTCCATTACCTGTTTATTATCTATGCATAGTCACTTTACCCCTACCTACATGTACATATTACCTCCATTACCTGTTTATTATCTATGCATAGTCACTTTACCCCTACCTACATGTACATATTACCTCCATTACCTGTTTATTATCTATGCATAGTCACTTTACCCCTACCTACATGTACATATTACCTCCATTACCTGTTTATTATCTATGCATAGTCACTTTACCCCTACCTACATGTACATATTACCTCCATTACCTGTTTATTATCTATGCATAGTCACTTTACCCCTACCTACATGTACATATTACCTCCATTACCTGTTTATTATCTAGGCATAGTCACTTTACCCCTAACCTACATGTACATATTACCTCCATTACCTGTTTATTATCAATGCATAGTCACTTTACCCCTACCTACATGTACATATTTTCTCCATTACCTGTTTATTATCTATGCATAGTCACTTTCCCCCTGCCTACATGTACATGTTACCTCCATTACCTGTTTATTATCTATGCATAGTCACTTTACCTCTACCTACATGTACATATTACCTCCATTACCTGTTTATTATCTATGCATAGTCACTTTACCCCTACCTACATGTACATATTACCTCCATTACCTGTTTATTATCTATACATAGTCACTTTACCCCTACCTACATGTACATATTACCTCCATTACCTGTTTATTATCTATACATAGTCACTTTACCCCTACCTACATGTACATATTACCTCCATTACCTGTTTATTATCTATGCATAGTCACTTTACCCCTACCTACATGTACATATTACCTCCATTACCTGTTTATTATCTATGCATAGTCACTTTACCCCTACCTACATGTACATATTACCTCCATTACCTGTTTATTATCTATGCATAGTCACTTTACCCCTACCTACATGTACATAGTACCTCCATTACCTGTTTATTATCTATACATAGTCACTTTACCCCTACCTACATGTACATATTACCTCCATTACCTGTTTATTATCTATACATAGTCACTTTACCCCTACCTACATGTACATATTACCTCCATTACCTGTTTATTATCTATGCATAGTCACTTTACCCCTACCTACATGTACATAGTACCTCCATTACCTGTTTATTATCTATACATAGTCACTTTACCCCTACCTACATGTACATATTACCTCCATTACCTGTTTATTATCTATACATAGTCACTTTACCCCTAACCTACATGTACATATTACCTCCATTACCTGTTTATTATCTATGCATAGTCACTTTACCCCTACCTACATGTACATATTACCTCCATTACCTGTTTATTATCTATACATAGTCACTTTACCTCTACCTACATGTACATATTACCTCAATTACCTGTTTATTATCTATACATAGTCACTTTACCCCTACCTACATGTACATATTACCTCCATTACCTGTTTATTATCTATGCATAGTCACTTTACCCCTACCTACATGTACATATTACCTCCATTACCTGTTTATTATCTATACATAGTCACTTTTCCTTAACCTACATGTACATATTACCTCCATTACCTGTTTATTATCTATGTTTAGTTACTTTACCCCTACCTGCATGTACATATTACCTCCATTACCTCAACTAACCTGTTTATTATCTATACATAGTCACTTTACCCCTACCTACATGTACATATTACCTCCATTACCTGTTTATTATCTATGTTTAGTTACTTTACCCCTACCTGCATGTACATATTACCTCCATTACCTCAACTAACCTGTTTATTATCTATACATAGTCACTTTACCCCTACCTACATGTACATATTACCTCCATTACCTGTTTATTATCTATGCATAGTCACTTTACCCGTACCTACATGTACATATTACCTCAATTACCTCGACTAACCTGTTTATTATCTATGCATAGTCACTTTACCCCTAACCGGCATGTAAATATTACCTCCATTACCTCAACTAACCTGTTTATTATCTATACATAGTCACTTTACCCCTACCTACATGTACATATTACCTCCATTACCTGTTTATTATCTATGCATAGTCACTTTACCCCTACCTACATGTACATATTACCTCCATTACCTGTTTATTATCTATGCATAGTCACTTTACCCCTAACCTACATGTACATATTACCTCCATTACCTGTTTATTATCTATACATAGTCACTTTACCCCTACCTACATGTACATATTACCTCCATTACCTGTTTATTATCTATGCATAGTCACTTTACCCCTAACCTACATGTACATATTACCTCCATTACCTGTTTATTATCTATGCATAGTCACTTTACCTCTACCTACATGTACATATTACCTCCATTACCTGTTTATTATCTATGCATAGTCACTTTACCTCTACCTACATGTACATATTACCTCCATTACCTGTTTATTATCTATGCATAGTCACTTTACCTCTACCTACATGTACATATTACCTCCATTACCTGTTTATTATCTATGCATAGTCACTTTACCCCTACCTACATGTACATATTACCTCAATTACCTCGACTAACCTGTTTATTATCTATGCATAGTCACTTTACCCCTACCTACATGTACATATTACCTCCATTACCTCAACTAACCTGTTTATTATCTATGCATAGTCACTTTACCCCTACCTACATGTACATATTACCTCCATTACCTCAACTAACCTGTTTATTATCTATGCATAGTCACTTTACCCCTACCTACATGTACATATTACCTCCATTACCCTTTTATTATCTATACATAGTCACTTTACCCCTACCTACATGTACATATTACCTCAATTACCTGTTTATTATCTATACATAGTCACTTTACCCCTACCTACATGTACATATTACCTCCATTACCTCAACTAACCTGTTTATTATCTATGCATAGTCACTTTACCCCTACCTACATGTACATATTACCTCCATTACCTGTTTATTATCTATACATAGTCACTTTACCCCTACCTACATGTACATATTACCTCCATTACCTGTTTATTATCTATGCATAGTCACTTTACCCCCTACCTACATGTACATATTACCTCCATTACCTGTTTATTATCTATACATAGTCACTTTACCCCTACCTACATGTACATATTACCTCCATTACCTGTTTATTATCTATGCATAGTCACTTTACCTCTACCTACATGTACATATTACCTCCATTACCTGTTTATTATCTATACATAGTCACTTTACCTCTACCTACATGTACATATTACCTCAATTACCTGTTTATTATCTATGCATAGTCACTTTACCCCTACCTACATGTACATATTACCTCCATTACCTGTTTATTATCTATACATAGTCACTTTACCTCTACCTACATGTACATATTACCTCAATTACCTGTTTATTATCTATACATAGTCACTTTACCCCTACCTACATGTACATATTACCTCCATTACCTGTTTATTATCTATGCATAGTCACTTTACCCCTACCTACATGTACATATTACCTCCATTACCTGTTTATTATCTATACATAGTCACTTTTCCTTAACCTACATGTACATATTACCTCCATTACCTGTTTATTATCTATGTTTAGTTACTTTACCCCTACCTGCATGTACATATTACCTCCATTACCTCAACTAACCTGTTTATTATCTATACATAGTCACTTTACCCCTACCTACATGTACATATTACCTCCATTACCTGTTTATTATCTATGTTTAGTTACTTTACCCCTACCTGCATGTACATATTACCTCCATTACCTCAACTAACCTGTTTATTATCTATACATAGTCACTTTACCCCTACCTACATGTACATATTACCTCCATTACCTGTTTATTATCTATGCATAGTCACTTTACCCGTACCTACATGTACATATTACCTCAATTACCTCGACTAACCTGTTTATTATCTATGCATAGTCACTTTACCCCTAACCGGCATGTAAATATTACCTCCATTACCTCAACTAACCTGTTTATTATCTATACATAGTCACTTTACCCCTACCTACATGTACATATTACCTCCATTACCTGTTTATTATCTATGCATAGTCACTTTACCCCTACCTACATGTACATATTACCTCCATTACCTGTTTATTATCTATGCATAGTCACTTTACCCCTAACCTACATGTACATATTACCTCCATTACCTGTTTATTATCTATACATAGTCACTTTACCCCTACCTACATGTACATATTACCTCCATTACCTGTTTATTATCTATGCATAGTCACTTTACCCCTAACCTACATGTACATATTACCTCCATTACCTGTTTATTATCTATGCATAGTCACTTTACCTCTACCTACATGTACATATTACCTCCATTACCTGTTTATTATCTATGCATAGTCACTTTACCTCTACCTACATGTACATATTACCTCCATTACCTGTTTATTATCTATGCATAGTCACTTTACCTCTACCTACATGTACATATTACCTCCATTACCTGTTTATTATCTATGCATAGTCACTTTACCCCTACCTACATGTACATATTACCTCAATTACCTCGACTAACCTGTTTATTATCTATGCATAGTCACTTTACCCCTACCTACATGTACATATTACCTCCATTACCTCAACTAACCTGTTTATTATCTATGCATAGTCACTTTACCCCTACCTACATGTACATATTACCTCCATTACCTCAACTAACCTGTTTATTATCTATGCATAGTCACTTTACCCCTACCTACATGTACATATTACCTCCATTACCTGTTTATTATCTATACATAGTCACTTTACCCCTACCTACATGTACATATTACCTCCATTACCTGTTTATTATCTATGCATAGTCACTTTACCCCCTACCTACATGTACATATTACCTCCATTACCTGTTTATTATCTATACATAGTCACTTTACCCCTACCTACATGTACATATTACCTCCATTACCTGTTTATTATCTATACATAGTCACTTTACCCCTACCTACATGTACATATTACCTCCATTACCTGTTTATTATCTATGCATAGTCACTTTACCCCCTACCTACATGTACATATTACCTCCATTACCTGTTTATTATCTATACATAGTCACTTTACCCCTACCTACATGTACATATTACCTCCATTACCTGTTTATTATCTATGCATAGTCACTTTACCTCTACCTACATGTACATATTACCTCCATTACCTGTTTATTATCTATGCATAGTCACTTTACCCCTACCTACATGTACATATTACCTCCATTACCTGTTTATGATCTATGCATAGTCACTTTACCCCTAACCTACATGTACATATTACCTCCATTACCTGTTTATTATCTATGCATAGTCACTTTACCCCTACCTACATGTACATATTAATAATAATAATAATATATGCCATTTACTTTACCCCTACCTACATGTACATATTACCTCAATTACCTCGACTAACCGGTTCCCTGCACATTGACCCGGCACCGGTAACCCATGTGTATAACCTCCACTAACCTGTACCCCTGCACATTGACCCGGTACCGGTAACCCATGTGTATAACCTCCACTAACCTGTACCCCTGCACATTGACCCGGTACCGGTAACCCATGTGTATAACCTCCACTAACCTGTACCCCTGCACATTGACCCGGTACCGGTAACCCATGTGTATAACCTCCACTAACCTGTACCCCTGCACATTGACCCGGTACCGGTAACCCATGTGTATAACCTCCACTAACCTGTACCCCTGCACATTGACCCGGTACCGGTAACCCATGTGTATAGCCTCCACTAACCTGTACCCCTGCACATTGACCCGGTACCGGTAACCCATGTGTATAACCTCCACTAACCTGTACCCCTGCACATTGACCCGGTACCGGTAACCCATGTGTATAACCTCCACTAACCTGTACCCCTGCATATTGACCCGGTACCGGTAACCCATGTGTATAGCCTCCACTAACCTGTACCCCTGCACATTGACCCGGTACCGGTAACCCATGTGTATAGCCTCCACTAACCTGTACCCCTGCACATTGACCCGGTACCGGTAACCCATGTGTATAACCTCCACTAACCTGTACCCCTGCATATTGACCCGGTACCGGTAACCCATGTGTATAGCCTCCACTAACCTGTACCCCTGCACATTGACCCGGTACCGGTAACCCATGTGTATAGCCTCCACTAACCTGTACCCCTGCACATTGACCCGGTACCGGTAACCCATGTGTATAGCCTCCACTAACCGGTGCCCCTGCACATTGACCCGGTACCGGTAACCCATGTGTATAGCCTCCACTAACCGGTGCCCCTGCACATTGACCCGGTACCGGTAACCCATGTGTATAACCTCCACTAACCTGTACCCCTGCACATTGACCCGGTACCGGTAACCCATGTGTATAACCTCCACTAACCTGTACCCCTGCACATTGACCCGGTACCGGTAACCCATGTGTATAGCCTCCACTAACCTGTACCCCTGCACATTGACCCGGTACCGGTAACCCATGTGTATAGCCTCCACTAACCTGTACCCCTGCACATTGACCCGGTACCGGTAACCCATGTGTATAACCTCCACTAACCTGTACCCCTGCATATTGACCCGGTACCGGTAACCCATGTGTATAGCCTCCACTAACCTGTACCCCTGCACATTGACCCGGTACCGGTAACCCATGTGTATAGCCTCCACTAACCTGTACCCCTGCACATTGACCCGGTACCGGTAACCCATGTGTATAGCCTCCACTAACCTGTACCCCTGCACATTGACCCGGTACCGGTAACCCATGTGTATAGCCTCCAATAACCGGTGCCCCTGCACATTGACCCGGTACCGGTAACCCATGTGTATAGCCTCCACTAACCGGTGCCCCTGCACATTGACCCGGTACCGGTAACCCATGTGTATAACCTCCACTAACCTGTACCCTGCACATTGACCCGGTACCGGTAACCCATGTGTATAACCTCCACTAACCTGTACCCCTGCACATTGACCCGGTACCGGTAACCCATGTGTATAGCCTCCACTAACCTGTACCCTGCACATTGACCCGGTACCGGTAACCCATGTGTATAGCCTCCACTAACCTGTACCCCTGCACATTGACCCGGTACCGGTAACCCATGTGTATAACCTCCACTAACCTGTACCCCTGCACATTGACCCGGTACCGGTAACCCATGTGTATAGCCTCCACTAACCTGTACCCCTGCACATTGACCCGGTACCGGTAACCCATGTGTATAGCCTCCACTAACCTGTACCCCTGCACATTGACCCGGTACCGGTAACCCATGTGTATAGCCACGCTAATATTATTATTTTATTGTTTTACTTCTTTTCTTACTTCAGTTTATTACATTTGTTTATACATTTTGTTGCAAATATTTTCTTACTTATTAAAATACAATTTTCCATTGTTGGTTTCGGGCTTGTGAGTATCATTTCACCATATTGTATGTGGAGCATGTGACATATACAATTTGACTTGATTCGAAGTTGCTGTCAAATTCACAGCAACCCCTTTACAGTGTGAGTGATGAGAGGGGTAAATCACCAAGGCATATTCATATGCTCATATGGCCAGTCTCCTGTTCATGGCAAATTGCCTTCGAACCACACCTGCAAGCGCTGCCTGAACACACAAGCACGTTCATTACCAGTCAAACGTGTGGACACACCTACTCATTCCAGGGTTTTTCATTATTTTTATTATTTTCTACATTGTAGAATAATAGTAAAGATATCAAAACAATGAAATAACACATATGGAATCATGAATTAACCAAAAAGGTGTTGAACAAATTAAAATAGATTTTATATTTGGGATTATTCAAAGCAGCCACCCTTTTCCCTCTGACAGCTTTGCACACTCTTGGCATTCTCTAAACCAACTTCAAAAGGTAGTCATCTGGAATG
>NC_068423.1:22137914-22167914 GCF_023373465.1 Oncorhynchus keta
TAATTTGTGGTATTTCGTCTCTTCTTAATGAATTTGATCCAATCAGTTGTATTATGACAAGGTAGAGGTGGTATACAGAAGATACACACACACACACACGCACACGCACATGCACACGCACATGCGCACACACGTTACACACACGTTACACACACACACGTACACACGCACATCAAATCCACTTCCTCAGGAGCAATCAAAAGTACCACTGTATTTCCATTGCCTCCCGCAGCGCACCGCAATGCCACACACAAACCCTCTCCCCTCGGTTATGATTCTCCCGAGTCACACTACTGGAGCTCCAGATCATTGGTCCCACACAGCGTCCGTTCACCCCTGGGAGGGCAGCTTATTCTGGGGTTACTCTCTCTCAGAGGCTCCTGAAGGATTGTGGAGCTCTACGGTAGCCAAAAAAATCACAGAGCTGGAGTAGACTCAAAGAAACAGATGAAAGAAGAGAAAGACACCTCTCCTTTCTGTCTCCTTCATTCTCTTCCTCCCTCTTTCTCTTTTTCCTCCCTCGGTTACTCTAGTTCAATAACAATTTATATATTTAATCAGTTTTTCTTTGTGAAGAATTTGTGTTAATTGGGTAGATAAGAAAACAGAGGAAGAAGGGAGGAGAGGAAGAAGAGGAAGAGAGTTCTGTCTCCGAGGTGATCTATTAGTGATCTGATCCATGCCAGACCGCTCTTGAGTTGAGTGAGTAGTGAGCTTCAGTACCATGTCATTACCGCAAATGTTCCAGTTTCAGACAGACGATGGTAAGTATCCTAGGTTACGGGGAGTTCTTGCTGCTTTTTGGGCAAATGTCAATGTTTTTTACACTATAGCAATAAGGTAGGGCGGCCCAGCTATAATTGAGCCGGAGGAGATGGTTGCCATTTTACTGGCTCCGAACTGATTTTGCTAATGTGTGTGTTTCTTTGTGTTGTTTGTAACTTCTTTTGTACATAATGTTTCTGCTACCGTCTCTTATGACCGAAAAGAACAGAGATTACTCACCTCGTACTGGACAAAAATGTTTTATTTAACGAGTCAACGTGAAGGATTTACTTCAGACACTGGACAATGCCCAAATCCCCGTCATTTGCATGAAAAACGACCTAGGGGTCGTAGGTCGGGGTACCTTGTGAGACTCCAATGGCGAGTGGGTAACCCTCCTCTATCATCAGTCCTATTACCAATGTGCAATCATTGGATAATAAACTGGATGAGCTCCGATCAAGAGTATCCTACCAACGGGACATTAAAAACTGTAATATCTTATGTTTCATGGATAACATACATCTGGCTGGATGTTCAGGTCCATCGGCAAGATAGAACAGCTGCCTCCGGTAAGAGAAGGGGTGGCGCTCTTTGCATATTTGTAAATAACAGCTGGTGCACAAAATCTAATACTAATGAAGTCTTTAGTTTTGTTCACCTGGCCGGGGACTTTAATGCAGAGAAACTTAAATCCGTTTTCCTAATTTCTACCAGCATGTTACATGTGCAACCAGAGGACAAAAACACTCTAGACCAGATGTACTCCACACACAGAGAGGCATACAAAGTTCTCCCTCGCCCTCAATTCTGACCATAACTCTATCCGTCTGATTCCTGCTTACATGCAAAAATGAAAGCAGGAGGTACCAGTGACTTGATCAATATGGAAGTTGTCAGAGGATGCAGATGCTTAGCTTCATGACTGTTTTGCTACCACAGACTGGAATATGTTCCGGGGATTCTTCCAATGGCATTGAGGAGTACACCACATCAGTCACTGGCTTCATCAATAAGTGCATCGATGACGTCATCCCCACAGTGACCGTACATACCCCAACCAGAAGCCATGGATTACAGGCAACATCCACACTGAGCTAAAGGGTAGAGCTGCCGCTTTCAAGGAGTGGGACTCTAACCAAGATGTTGCAACGAACCATCATAAAGGTAAAGGCGTCAATACAGGACTAACATTGATCCCTACCACACCAGCTCCAATGCCCGCCGGATGTGGTAGGGCTTGCCAACTATTACGGACTACAAAGGGAAGCACAGCCATGAGCCTACCAGACAAGGTAAATTACTTCTATGAGCGCTTCGAGGCAAGCAACACTGAAGCATGTGTGAGAGCACCAGCTGTTCCGGTTGATTGTGTGATCACGCTCTCCGAAGCCAACGTGAGTAAGACCTTTAAACAGGTCAACATTCACAAGGCCGCATGGCCAGATGGATTACCAGGACGTGCATGCGCTGACCAACTGGCAAGTGTCTACATTGACATTTTCAACCTCTTCCTGTCCAAGTCTGTAATACCAACATGTTTTAAGCAGACCACCATAGTCCCTGTACCCAAGAACACTAAGGTAACCTGCTTAAATGACTACAGACCCATAGCACTCATGTCTGTAGTCATGAAGTGCTGTGAAAGGCTGGTCATGGCTCACATCAGCACCATTATCCCAGAAACCATCCATTATCCCAGATTAACTCCAATGATCATATCGCTTCAACAGATCCACAGATGATGCCATCTCTATTGCACTCAACACTGCCCTTTCCCACCTGGACAATATGAACTCCTATGTGCGAATGCTATTCATTGAATACAGCTCAGCGTTCAACACCATAGTGCCCTCAAAACTCATCACTAAGCTAAGGACCCTGGGACTAAACACCTCCCTCTGCAACTGGATCCTGGACATCCCGATGGGCTGCCCCCAGGTGGTGAGGGTAGGTAACAACAAATCTGCCGCGCTGATCCTCATCACAGGGGCCCCTCATGGGTGCGTACTCAGTCCCCTCCTGTACTCCCTGTTCACTCATGACTGACCAAGTATGAGGCAGTCTATAGAGAGGTCAGAGACCTGGCCGTGTGGTGCCAGGATAACAACCTCTCCCTCAATGTTATTAAGAAAAAGGAGATGATCGTGGACTACAGGAAAATGAGGGCCCGAGCACGCCCCCATTCTCATCAACGGGGCTGTAATGGAGCAGGTTGAGAGTTTCAGGTTCCTTGGTGGCCACATCACCAACGACCAGTCATGGTCCAAACACACCAAGACAGTCGTGAAGATGGCACGACAAAACCTAGTCCCCCTCGGGAGACTGAAAAGATTTGTCATGGGTCCTGAGATCCTCAAAAAGTTCTACAACTGCACCATCAACAGCTTTATAACTGGTTGCTTCACCGCCTGGTATGGCAACTGCTCGGCCTCCCACCACAAGGCACAACAGAGGGTAGTGCGTACGGCCCAGTACATCACCGGGGCAAAGCTTCCTGCCATTCAGGACCTCTATTCCAGGCGGTGTCAGAGAAAGGCCTTAAAAATTCCCAAAGACTCCAGCCACCCTAGTCATAGACTGTTCTCTCTGCTACCGCACGGCAAGCAGTACCGGAGCGCCAAGTCGAGGTCCAAAAGGCTTCTCAACAGCTTCTACCCCCAACCAAGCATTAACTGTTAGTCCTATAGGGGCAGTATTTCATTTTTGGATAAAAACACGTGCCCGTTTTAAGCGCAATATTTTGTCACGAAAAGATGCTCGACTATGCTTGGAATTGATAGCTTTGGAAAGAAGACACTCTGACGTTTCCAGAACTGCAAAGATTTTCACTGTGAGTGCCTTAGAACAAAAGCTTCAGGCAAAACCAAGATGTTTGAGCGACCAGGAAATGAACAGTATTTCTGAAGGTACGTTTTCCATGATCGCCTTATATGGCTGTGAATGCGACAGGAATGAACGGACACTTTCTAGCGTTTCCCCAAGGTGTCTGCAGCATTGTGACGTATTTGTAGGCATATCATTGGAAGATTGACCATAAGAGACTACAATTGCCAAGTGTCCCGCACGGTGTCTGCGTGGAAATTGGTGCGCAAAAGTCAGCTACCAGTATTTTTCCATCCGAATCAGAGAACAAAGAAGGCTTCTAGGACTGCCATTTCAATGAAGAGATATATGACAAAACACCTTGAGGATTGATTCAAACAACGTTTTCCATGTTTCAGTCGATATTATGGAGTTAATTCGGAAAAAAGTTTGACGTGTAGGTGACTGAATTTTCGGTTAGTTTCGGTAGCCAAATGCATAGTAACATTTGGAACGATGTGTCCTACACAAGAATCTTTCAGGAAAAACTGGACATCTGCTATGTAACTGAGAGTCTCCTCATTGAAACATCTGAAGTTCTTCAAAGGTAAATTATTTTATTTGATCCCTTTGCTGGTTTTTGTGAATATGTTGCGTGCTAAATGCTAACGCTAAATGCTAAGCTAGCTATCACCACTCTTACACAAATTATTGATTTTCTCTGGTTCTAAAGCATATTTTGAAAATCTGAGACGACAAGAAAAGGATAAGCTTGGGAGCAGGCATATTTATTTCATTTCATTTGCGATTTTTAGAAATCGCTAACGTTGCGTTATGGTAATGAGCTTGAGGCTGTAGTCACGATCCCGCATGCGGGATGAGGCGTACTAAGAGGTTATTAAGACTCCTGAACAGCGAACCAAATGGTTAGCCAGACTATTTGCATTGACACCCTGCTACTCTCTGTTTACTATTTATACATAGTCACTTTACCTCTACCTACATGTACTACATTACCTCAACTAACATGTGCCCTGCACATTGACTCTGCACCGGTACCCCCCTGTATATAGCCTCATTACTGTTATTTTATTGTTGCTCTTTAATTATTTGTTATTTTCAATTGTATTATTATTATTTATTTATTTATTTATTATATATTTTTTAATAGTTTACTTCAGTTTATTTAGAAAATACTTTCTTAACACTTATTTTGTCTTAAAATTGCATTGTTGGTTAAGGGCTTGTCAGTAAGCATTCAGCACATGTGACAAATACAATTTGATCTGATTTGATTTGATGTACCGTATAATTGAGGAAAGTATCATACATTTTTATTAACATACTGTATCTAGGATCATGTTTATCTCCATTTATTATCATACATTTTTATAACTGTGTAATTGCTCATTTGAAGGTATTACGAGTTAAGATACAGGCTTTTGATAGCCAGCGCTAGCACAATTGCTAACTAGTGTTAGTGCAATGACTGGAAGTCTATACCTAAGTTTATTTCTCTCTAATCTTGCTCACAAATTTGTTTACATCATTACATGTTAGTTAGCATTTCTCCTTCGCCAAGATAATCCATCCAAATCAAATCAAATTGTAGTGGTCACTTACACATGGTTAGCAGATGTTATTATGTAGTGAAATGCTTGTGCTTCTAGTTCCGACAGTGCAGTAATATCTAAAAAGTAGTCTAACAATTCCACAACAACTACCTATTACACACAAACGTAAAGGGATGGAATAAGAATATGTACATATAAATACATGGATGAGAGATGGCCAAGCGGCCTAGGCAAGATGCAATAGCTGGTATAAAATAGAGTATATGAGATGAGTTATGTAAGAGAGTAAAATGTTAAAGTGGCATTTTTTAAAGTGACCAGTGATCCATTTATTAGAGTGACCACTGATTTGGGTCCCTATGTAGGTAGCAGCCTCTGTGTTAGTGGTGGCTGTTTAACAGTCTGATGGACTTGAGATAGAAGCTGTTTTTTAGTCTCTGGGTCCCAGCTTTGATGCACCTGTACTGAGAAGCTGATTAAACAGCATTATCAATACATAGGTGCACCTTGTTCTGTGAACAATAGAAGGCAGTGTTGTCACATAACACAATGATACAGATGTCTCAAGTTTAGAGGGAACTTGCAATTGACATGCTGACTCCAGGAGGGTCCATCAGAGCTGTTGCCAAAGAATGTAATGTTCATTTCTCTGCCATAAGCCATCTCTAACATTGTTTTAGAAAATTTGGCAGTATGTTTAACCAGCATCAAACCACAGACCACGAGTTACCATGCCAACCCAGGACCTACACATCTGGCTTCTTCACCTGTGGGATTGTCTGAGACCAGCCCCTCAGACAGCTGATGAAACTGAGTAATAATTCTGTCTGTAATAAAGCCCTTTTGTGGGGAAAAAATATGTGCCTGGCTCTCCAGTGTGTGGCCGTGGCTCTCAAGTTGGTGTGCTCACACCCCCATCCCTAGCGCATAAATTATTGTTTGCCACTTGGCCTTAAATTGTATCAATTTGTTTTTCTCAGTTGCCTACGCTATTTCAATTTTTCCATTGTGTTACTGATGGAGGATTGATTGATTTCTGCATTTGTAGTGTACATTTTTTAAAGATGACCGATGAGAACACAATCATCAAGCCCATTGGTTATTTCACCACACGCCCATATGCCATGTCTTGAAATGCAAACAGATGGATTAAAAGTAAGTGTACATCGTAATACTTCTGACCGCCAACTTTCTAGATCTGCCGCCAACTTCTGGCATTCATATTGTTCCCAGAAAGGATGGATTATTGAGTCATTATTAGTTTTGAACTTAAGACATGGCTCCTGTGCTGTAGAAATTGTATATTTTGTCTCTTGTATAATACATTCCATATATGAGTTTATACTAGATACCCAAATCTAACTGCCTGTAGCTCAGGCCCTGAATCAAGGATATGCATATTCTTGGTACCATTTGAAAGGAACCACTTTGAACTGTGTGGAAATATGAAAGGAATGTCGGATAATAGAACACAATAGATCTGGTAAAAGATAATACAAAGAAAACAACAACTTCTTTATAGAACAACAAGTTCTATTGTATTTTTTTTGTTGCAATCCTCTTTGAAATGCAAGAGAAATGCCATAATGTATCATTCCAGCACAGGTGAAATTTAGATTTTGGCCACTAGATGGCATCAGTGTATGTGCAAAGTTTTAGACTGATCCAATGTACCATTACATTTCTGTTCAAAATCTTGTATCAAGACTGACCAAATGTGCCCAATTTGTTTATTAATAACTTGTCATGTTCAAAACTGTGTACTCTACTCAACTAATAGCATGGTATTCTTTCACTGTAATATCTACTGGAAATTGGACAGTTAGATTCACAAGAATTTAAGCTTTCTGCCAATATCAGATATGTCTATGTCCTGGGAAATGCTAATTACATTAGCCTACGTTAGCTCAACCGTCCCGCAGGGGATCCACCAATCCAAAGATTGTTCCATAAGGTTGTGTTTTTAGGGAGTGATATTGGTTCTTGCAGAATACGTTTAATTTTCTTCCATATAGTTATAGTGTTCTAAATTATGAAGTTGTTCATGTTCTTAGCTTTATCCTTTGAAAATAGACATATAAAAAATAATGCTCCCCAGAGCCTCTCGAGTGGTGCAGTGGTCTAAGGCACTGGAGCAACGAACCGCCCTTGCTGTCTCTGCCTGGCCTGTTCCCCTCTCTCCACTGGGATTCTCTGCCTCAAACCCTATTACATGGGCTGAATCACTGGCTTACTGTCTTACTGGTGCTCTTCCATGCCGTCTCTAGGAGGGGTGCGTCGGTTGAGTCAATGACGTGATCTTCCTGTCCGGGTTGGAGCCCCCCCTTGGGTTGTGCCGTGGGGGAGATCTTCGTGGGTTATACTTGGCCTTGTCTCAGGATGGTACATTTGTGGTTGGAGATATCCCTCTAGTGGTGTGGCGGCTGTGCTTTGGTAAAGAGGGTGGGGTTATATTTTACCTGTTTGGCTTCCAGTATTTATGCTTCAACAGTTTATGTGTCGGGGGCTAGGGTCAGTCTGCTATATCTGGAGTATTTCTCTTGTCTTATCCGGTGTCCTGTGTGAATTTAAGTATGCTCTCTCTAATTCTCTCTTTCTCTTTCTCTTTCTCTTTCTTTCTTTCTTTCTTTCTTTCTTTCTTTCTTTCTTTCTTTCTTTCTTTCTTTCTTTCTTTCTTTCTTTCTTTCTTTCTCTCTCTTGGAGGACCTGAGCCCTAGGACCATGCCTCAGGACTACCTGGCCTGATGACTCCTTGCTGTCCCCAGTTCACCTGGTCGTGCTGCTGCTCCAGTTTCAACTGTTCTACCTGCGGCTATGCAACCCTGACCTGTTCACCGGACGTGCTACCTGTCCCAGACCTGCTGTTTTCAACTCTCTAGTCAGCAGGAGTGGTAGAGATACTCTTAATGATAGGCTATGAAAGCCAACTGACATTTACTCCTGAGGTGCTGACCTGTTGCACCCTCTACAACTATGATTATTATTAGTTGACCCTGCTGGTCATCTATGAACCTTTGAACATCTTGGCCATGTTCTGTTATAATCTCCACCCGGCACAGCCAGAAGAGGACTGGCCACCCCTCATAGCCTGGTTCCTCTCTAGGTTTCTTCCTAGTTTCTTACCTTTCTAGGGAGTTTTTTCTAGCCACCGTGCTTCTACACCTGCATTGCTTGCTGTTTGGGGTTTTAGGCTGGGTTTCTGTACAGCACTTGTGTTTTGTCATGCTTTCACCAGTTGATATACCGTTAGACACTTAGACAGAGAGCTGGCCAGAAGTTGGCTAATATTAGCTATTATTTTTGCCTCAATCCAACTCGACCTGAATCAAATGATGAAACCATCGGCCAAATGATTGAACATTGATATTCTGACCTTTTGTTCCGGGCAATGTGAGTTGTATTAGTCAGTATGTCAATGTAACGTTATTGATCTGTCTGTTTCCCTTTCTGACACAGTAAATAACAGCTATAATGTTACAGGCTTCACTGTCATGGTGCACAGTAGAGGTCTGCTTGGGACCGATTTCTTCATCCCGCTCCCGCCCGCACCTGCTGGCTTTCTGTCAGACTCCCGCAAGAACTGGTCCCAAACCCAAGTCCCACAATGTTATACTTGGTATATGTGACGGAGCTCACTAGCCAGCCATGGTCCCAGCAATTTTGCACCCTATCAATATCAATATCAATATCAAATGCTCAAAAATAACTTAAGATATAGGTTAAACTACCAGAGATTCTCACATGGCCCTTACATGGCCTTATATCAGCCAATATGCTAGATGTGGTTTGAAGAGAGCCGAGATGGAGAGACTTGGACTTTAAAACTGGTGTTTTATTTCAGAATGTGGCGGGGACATGTCCCCCCCGTCCCCAGTGAAAGAATGTGGCAGGGACATGTCCCCCCCGTCCCCAGTGAAAGTTGTACACCTGATAGAATGTACTATATGCCAGAGAAACTGAATATCATGTACTAAAAAATTGCATTATTATGCTGGATCACAAAAGGGGATATAGTATGTTGTGGTCGGGCTGAATTCTGGCATAGAGTGTGTTCTTTTATCTCAACATGTTTACAGACACTCCCTTCAATCTGTTTTGTTTGCTTGGAAATGTTGAAACTGGAGACTGTTATCAAATCAAACTGTGTAACCTTGCATTTATAGTGGCTATTAAATGGATAGTTGGTTATCCTCCCACAATGTATTGGAGAAATGTCAAGGAGTCAGTATTGAAAACATGACCTCATTAGGGGAGATTTAGGCAATCCCTAGCTGCTGGGGTGCTCAGTCCTGGTCCTGGGGTGCTGCTGTACTCTTTTTACTCTGGCCTTGGCCTAACACAACTGAAATCAATAATGAATGTTTCACTAAGATACTAAAGCTGAGTGGGGTGTGTTGGGTTGTGGCGCTACAGGCCCGTGGACCCCTAGGGGCAGGATGGAGTGACCCAGCAATATTGTGTGCAAGTACAAAGAGCTCCACAGTACTATTAGGCCTATGATATGAATGTGTGTTAATGTGTAAGTGTATGTGTGTTTTCATTCAACTTTTGTTTTCCAAACCTTTCCATTGAGACATAAAAAATAAGATAGGAAGGAAGTTGTGTTGGGGAGAGAGTTGAGTTATTGACTAGACTGGTGGGGTCGGGCATGTAGGCAGCTTGGGTTGGCTGGGCGGTCCGGCTGAAATTTGATATAGAGGATGTCTTGAAGACAATAAGAAGTGGTCTTTGTAGTTCATTTGTAAGAATTGTTAATTTGTTAGGCTATTGGTTAAAGTTGAAACACAATATTGATTATTGAATTATCATGGATCTAGTTCAGTCTTATCAATCACTTAAACACGTTTAATAATAACCTTACCTAGCTTGAGGACTGTGGGCATTTTCTTCTGTTCTAAATAGAGTTGTCTAGAAGGGCCATGGGACAAATTAGATTGTGCAGAAATGCAGGAAATGTGCTTTAGATGGGAAAAATGGGAAGGACCCCAGACCCCCTGCTAAGTTATGTCCGCCTCCCCAAATAGCACTGCTGGGTGATTTAAAAAGTCATAGTCAATCGATCAATAATATACAGTGCCTTGCTAAAGTATTCTTCCCTACCAAGCAAAAAGACAGTAACTGCTCATTTGGTCGAACATGTTTAACATTTTCTACATTAAATACATGCTTAATAGTGTGGACAAGTATCCTGCCTCTATTGTATTGTGTTTTGGAGACAATGGGGGTCATGTTAGCAGTAACTGTATAAAGTTACTGTGAAACAAAAGTAAATCAAATTCATACTTGCCAGTTCTACGCTATGAGCAGTGCCTGCCTTTTTGCTTGGTAGGGCAGTATTCATCCCCTTTGGTGTTTTTCCTATTTTGTTGCATTACAATCTGTAATTTAAATAGATTTTTATTTGGATTTAATGTCATGAACATACACAAAATAGTCCAAATTGGTGAAGTAAAAGTAAAAAAAATTCTTGTTTCCCAAAAAAATGTAAATGTAAAAACTGAAAAGTGGTGCGTGCAGATAAATCAAATCAAATCAAATCAAAGATATATTCACCCTCTTTGCTATGATTCCCCTAAATAAGATCTGGTGCAACCAATTACCTTCAGAAATCACATAATTAGTTAGATTTCACACATGTGGACTTTATTTAAGTGTCACATGATCTCAGTATATATACACCTGTTGTGAAAGGCTCCACAACCTGCATCACCACTAAGCAAGGGGCACCACCAAGCAAGGGGCACCACCAAGCAAGTGGCACCACCAAGCAAGTGGCACCACCAAGCAAGTGGCACCACCAAGCAAGGGGCACCACCAAGCAAGGGGCACCACCAAGCAAGTGGCACCACCAAGCAAGTGGCACCACCAAGCAAGGGGCACCACCAAGCAAGGGGCACCACCAAGCAAGGGGCACCACCAAGCAAGGGGCACCACCAAGCAAGTGGCACCACCAAGCAAGGGGCACCACCAAGCAAGTGGCACCACCAAGCAAGTGGCACCACCAAGCAAGTGGCACCACCAAGCAAGTGGCACCACCAAGCAAGTGGCACCACCAAGCAAGGGGCACCACCAAGCAAGGGGCACCACCAAGCAAGTGGCACCACCAAGCAAGGGGCACCACCAAGCAAGTGGCACCACCAAGCAAGTGGCACCACCAAGCAAGTGGCACCACCAAGCAAGTGGCACCACCAAGCAAGTGGCACCACCAAGCAAGTGGCACCACCAAGCAAGTGGCACCACCAAGCAAGTGGCACCACCAAGCAAGTGGCACCACCAAGCAAGTGGCACCACCAAGCAAGTGGCACCACCAAGCAAGTGGCACCACCAAGCAAGTGGCACCACCAAGCAAGTGGCACCACCAAGCAAGTGGCACCACGATGACCAAGGAGCTCGCCAAACAGGTCAGGGACAAAGTTTTGGAGATGTACAGATCAAGGTTGAGTTGTAAAAACTATCTGAAACTTTGAACATCCCACGGAGCACCATTAAATCCATTATTAAGAAATGGAAAGAATATGGCACCACAACAAACCTGCCAAGAGAGGGCCTCCCACCAAAACTCACAGATCCGGAAAGGAGGGCATTAATCAGAGAGGCAACAAAGAGACCAAAGATAACCCTGAAACCCCACAGCGGAGATTGGAGTATCCGTCCATAGGACCACTTTAAGCTGGCATTGGAGCTGTCATTTATGGAAGTGTGGCCAGAAAAAAGCCATTGCTTAAAGGAAAAAATAAACAAACACGTTTATCATACTGCTAAAGCAACACTCAAGTGGTTTAAGGGGAAACATTTAAATGTCTTGGACTGGCCTAGTCAAAGACTAGACCTCTATCCAATAGAGAATCTGTTGAACAACTGAAAGTTTGCTGTATACCAGTGGAACCCATCCAACTTGAAGGAGCTGGAGCAGTTTTGCCTTGAAGAATGGGCAAGAATCCCAGTGGTTCAATGTGCCAAGCTTATAGAGACATAACCCAAAGAGACTTGCAGCTGTAATTGCTGCAAAAGGTGGCTCTACAAAGTACTGACTTTGGGGGGGTAAATAATTATGCATGCTCAAGTTCAGTTTTTTAAAACTTATTTCTTGTTTGTTTCACAAATGTTTTGATTTTGATCTTCAAAGTGGTAGGCATGTTGTGTAAATCAAATGATACATACCCCCTCAAAATGTATTTTAATTGCAGGTTGCAAGGCAACAAAATAGGAAAAATGCCAAGGGGGGGATGAATGCTTTCGCAAGCCATTGTAATAATACTCTTTGCAAATTTGTTTGTATTTATTTACAATGTGTACAGTCGTGGCCAAAAGTTATGAGAATGACACAAATATTAATTTCCACAAAGTTTGCTGCTTCAGTGTCTTTAGATATTTTTGTAAGATGTTACTATGGAGTACGATTAAAAAAAGTATAATTACAAGCATTTCATAAGTGTCAAAGGCTTTTATTGACAATTACATGAAGTTGATGCAAAGAGTCAATATTTGCAATGTTGACCCTTCTTTTTGCAATCCACCCCGGCATGTTGTCAATTAACTTCTGGGCCACCTGACTGATGGCAGCCCATTCTTGCATAATCAATGCTTGGAGTGATATTGTTTTTTGCAGAATATGTTTCATTTTCTTTCATATTGTTATAGTAAATTATGAAGTTGTTCGTGTTCTTTATCCTTTGAAAATAGACACGTAAAAATAATCCTCCAGTTCACCTGATTCAAACATAAAACATTAAGACCTTGATATGACCAATCAGATGTGGTGTTACAACATAGTTTGACTTTAAGACGGCCCATAGTATACTGGCCTGTCACGGACGTTGAATGAAGTAGACCAAAGCACAGCGTGGTGAGCGAACATATTCCTTTTTATTAGGATGACGCCGACAAAAACAATAAACAATACAAAAACAACCGTGAAGCTTAAGGGCTAAGTGCCACAAACAAAGTTAACTTCCCACACTGAAAGGAGGGAAAGGGCTACCTAAGTATGGTTCCCAATCAGAGACAACGATAGACAGCTGTCCCTGATTGAGAACTATACCCGGCCAAAACATAGAAATACAAAATCATAGAAAACAAAAACATAGAATGCCCACCCCAAATCACACCCTGACCAAACCAAATAGAGACATAAAAAGGCTCTCTAAGGTCAGGGCATGACATGGCCTCTATCTGTAAAAAGAGTTAGCTATAAAACTCAAATGATGGATAGGCTATTGGATAACTAACAGCTGGTAATGGTGCGATTAAATGGCGATGGGCTGTAGATGTTGATTTATTCCCTACTCTTGGATAAATTACTGTACACAATAATACAAATAAAGTGTTACGCAAGGCAGGGTGGGAAGAGAGAAGAGGTGTGAGTGTGTGTTCGTGTGTTCGTGTGTTCGTGTTTTAGTGTGTGAGTGTGTGAGTGTGTTAGTGTTTTACTGAGTGAGTGTGTGTGTGCGTGTGAGTGTGTGAGTGTGTTTTAGTGTGTGTGTGTGTGTGTGTGTGTGTGTGTGTGTGTGTGTGTGTGTGTGTGTGTGTGTGTGTGTGTGTGTGTGTGTGTGTGTGTGCGTGCGTGCGTGCGTGTGAGCGTGTGAGTGTTTTAGTGTGTGTGTGTGTGTGTGTGTGTGTGTGTGTGTGTGTGTGTGTGTGTGTGTGTGTGTGTGTGTGTGTGTGTGTGTGTGTGTGTGTGTGTGTGTGAGAGTGTGTGTGAGTGTTTTAGTGTGTGAGTGTGTGAGTGTTTCAGTGTGTTAGAGTGTAAGTGTTTTATAGTGTGAGTGTTTTAGTGTGTGAGTATTTTAGTGTGTGAGTGTGTGAGTGTTTTAGTGTGTGAGTGTGTGTGTGTGTGAGTGAGTCATTGTGTGAGTGTGCGAGTGTATTAGTGTGTGTGTGTGTGCGTATGTGTGGTGTGTGTGTGTGCGTGTGTGTGTGTGTGTGTGTGTGTGTGTGTGTGTGTGTGTGTGTGTGTGTGTGTGTGTGTGTGTGTGTGTGTGTGTGTGTGTGTGTGTGTGTGTGTGTGTGAGTGAGTGTGTGTGTTTCAGTGTGTGAGTGTATTAGGGTGTGAGTGTGTTAGTTTGTCAGTGTGTGAGTGTTTGTGTATGCGTGTGTGCATGTGTGTGAGAGAGTGTGAGGGTGTGAGTGTGTGAGTGTGTGAAATTGTGAGTAGGTGAGTGTGTGTGTGTGTGTGCGTGCGTGCGTGTGTGTGTGTGTGTGTGTGTGTGTGTGTGTGTGTGTGTGTGTGTGTGTGTGTGTGTGTGTGTGTGTGTGTGTGTGTGTGTGTGTGTGTGTGTGTGAGTGTTTTAGTGTGTGAGTGTGTGTGTGAGTGTGTGAGTGTTTCAGTGTGTGAGTGTGTGAGTGTTTTAGTGTGTGAGTGTGTGTGTGTGTGTGTGTGTGTGTGTGTGTGTGTGTGTGTGCGATCGCGTGAGTTTGTTAGGGTGTTGGTGTGTTAGTGTGTTGGTTTGTGAGCGTGTGAACATGTGTGTGTGCGTGTGCATGTGTGTGTTTGTGCAGCCCAATCTCTAGAAATAGACTTTGATTTCGGACGCTTGAGGAGGTCCTGAAAACTTCTATATCTGCGTTACTCGGTGCTAACATAGACACTGAAAACTGATCCCCATTGCTGGGCGCCAGCTCATAATGACCACTGCACTACAGCAGTTTACAACATGTGTGTGTCTTGTTTTTGTTGCAAATCAAGTAACGCAGCTGATCTGAAACACAGACTCTGGAATGTGGCTTTAACCTAGTTAACCAGAAGTACTTCATAAAGTTTCACCACAGATGGCAGTGTGGTGGGGACTAACTGGCCAGTGCATACTGTTTATACGGTATCAACCACATTCACCAACGATTACTGCTCTTTCAATCGATGTGGTTTCTCAGCAAGGATAGAAATCCATTCTGTAATGATCATACATTACACTCAGAGTGAATGCACATTCAGTGCCCTAGTTTTGCCTGTTCAACTCTGAGACGCTTTCAATGCGCATTATGAAAACACCCTTCCTTTTCATTCCATGAGAGGTCGGGGTATCTCATTCTGTCAGCCGAGCAGACAGTGAAACAACAGGCATCTAAATCCCATAAGAAAACACACTGGCTCTCCGCCTAGGGCTGTGTTGCTTCCTAAACCAACTGTATGTCCTTCACACAGAGAGGAGAGAAGAAAACCGAAGAAAATAACAATAATGACAAATGGTTTGATGAGGAATGCAACAATCTAAGAAAGAAATTGAGAAACCTGTCCAACCAAAAACATAGAGACCCGGAAAACCTGAGTCTACTACGCCTTCACTATGGTGAATCACTAAAACAATACAGAAATACACTACGGAAAAAGAAGGAACAGCATGTCAGAAATCAGCTCAATGCAATTGAAGAATCCATAGACTCTAACCACTTCTGGGAAAATTGGAAAACACTAAACAAACAACAACACGAAGAATTATCTATCCAAAATGGAGATGTATGGGTAAACCACTTCTCCAATCTTTTGGTTCTATAACAAAGAACAAAGAGCAAAAACATATACATGATCAAATACAGATCTTAGAATCAACTATTAAAGACTACCAGAACCCACTGGATTCTCCAATTACATTGAATGAGCTACAGGACAAAATAAAAACCCTCCAACCCAAAAAGGCCTGTGGTGTCGATGGTATCCTCAATGAAATGATCAAATATACAGACAACAAATTCCAATTGGCTATACTAAAACTCTTTAACATAATACTTAGCTCTGGCATCTTCCCAATATTTGGAACCAAGGACTGATCACCCTATTCCACAAAAGTGGAGACAAATTTGACCCCAATAACTACCGTGGAATATGTGTCAACAGTAACCTTGGGAAAATCCTCTGCATTATTATTAACAGCAGACTCGTACATTTCCTCAATGAAAACAATGTACTGAGCAAATGTCAAATTGGCTTTTTACCAAATTACCGTACAACAGACCATGTATTCACCCTGCACACCTTAATTGACAACCAAACAAACCAAAACAAAGGCAAAGTCTTCTCATGCTTTGTTGATTTCAAAAAGCCTTCGACTCAATTTGGCATGAGGGTCTGCTATACAAACTGATGGAAAGTGGTGTTGGGGGTAAAACATATGACATTATAAAATCCATGTACACAAACAACAAGTGTGCGGTTAAAATTGGCAAAAAACACACACAATTCTTCACACAGGGTCGTGGGGTTAGACAGGGATGCAGCTTAAGCCCCACCCTCTTCAACATATATATCAACGAACTGGCGCGGGCACTAGAAAAGTCTGCAGCACCCGGCCTCCCCTGCTAGAATCCGAAGTCAAATGTCTGCTGTTTGCTGATGATCTGGTGCTTCTGTCACCAACCAAGGAGGGCCTACAGCAGCACCTAGATCTTATGCACAGATTCTGTCAGACCTGGGCCCTGACAGTAAATCTCAGTAAGACCAAAATAATGGTGTTCCAAAAAGGTCCAGTCACCAGGACCACAAATACAAATTCCATCTAGACACTGTTGCCCTAGAGCACACAAAAACTATACATACCTTGGCCTAAACATCAGCGCCACAGGTAACTTCCACAAAGGTGTGAACGATCTGAGAGACAAGGCAAGAAGGGCATTCTATGCCATCAAAAGAAACATAAATTTCAACATACCAATTAGGATTTGGCTAAAAATACTTGAATCAGTCATAGAGCCCATTATCTTTATGGTTGTGAGGTCTGGGGTCCGCTCACCAACCAAGACTTCACAAAATGGGACAAACACCAAATTGAGACTCTGCACGCAGAATTCTGCAAAAATATCCCCCGTGTACAACGTAAAACACCAAATAATGCATGCAGAGCAGAATTAGGCCGATACCCACTAATTATCAAAATCCAGAAAAGAGCCATTAAATTCTACAACCACCTAAAAGGAAGCGATTCACAAACCTTCCATAACAAAGCCATCACAAACAGAGAGATGAACCTGGAGAAGAGTCCCTAAGCAAGCTGGTCCTGGGGCTCTGTTCACAAACACAAACACAAACACACCCTACAGAGCCCCAGAACAACAGCACAATTAGACCCAACCAAATCATGAGAAAACAAAAAGATAATTACTTAACACATTGGAAAGAATTAACAAAAAAACAGAGCAAACTAGAATGCTATTTGCCCTACACAGAGAGTACACAGCGGCAGAATACCTGACCACTGTGACTGACCCAAACTTAAGGAAAGCTTTGACTATGTACAGACTCAGTGAGCATAGCCTTGCTATTGAGAAAGGCCGCCGTAGGCAGACATGGCTCTCAAGAGAAGACAGGCTATGTGCTCACTGCCCACAAAATGAGGTGGAAACTGAGCTGCACTTCCTAACCTCCTGCCCAATGTATGACCATATTAGAGAGACATATTTCCCCAGATCACACAGATCCACAAAGAATTCGAAAACATATCCAATTTTGAAAAACACCCATATCTACTGGGTGAAATTCCACAGTGTGCCATCACAGCAGCAAGATTTGTGACCTGTTGCCACGAGAAAAGGGCAACCAGTGAAGAACAAACACCATTGTAAATACAACCCATATTTATGCTTATTTATTTTATCTTGTGTCCTTTAATTATTTGTACATTGTGTATATATATATATATATATATATATATATATATATAATATGACATTTGTAATGTCTTTACTGTTTTGAAACTGTTGTATGTGTAATGTTTACTGTTAATTTTTGTTGTTTTTCACTTTATATATTCACTTTGTATGTTGTCTACCTCACTTGCTTTGGCAATGTTAACACATGTTTCCCATGCCAATAAAGCCCTTGAATTGAATTGAATTGAATTGAGAGACAGAGAGAGAGAGAGAGACAGAGAGAGAGAGAGAGAGAGAGAGAGAGATCTATCTTCCCCTAGCGGCCACCCTCGTCGGACACGCTTTCCATCTACAGCATTCCAGAATAGTCCTCTGCTCTGTTCATCTAGCATCTAGAGCGAGATATACTGATCAGTGACTCTTCCACCTACCACCTGCTAAAAGCCAATATATGCTCTGACATACAGTATGCTCTGGAAACCCTCCATATAGAGGGTGTGACGCAATTGCAGAGCCTCCGGAGGCTGCATGAATCAGGCCTTCATGGTCAAATTGCTGCAAAGAAACCACTATTAAAGGACACCAATAAGAAGAAGAGACTGATTTGGCCAAGAAACACGAGCAATGGACATTAGACCCGTGGAAATCTGTCCTTTGGTCTGATGAGTCCAAATTTGAGATTTTTGGTTCTAGACACAGTGTCTTTCTGAGACACAGAGTAGGTGAACGGATGCTCTCCGCATGTGATGGTACCCAGCGTGAAGCATGGAGGAGGAGGTGTGATTCTGTGGGGGTACTTTGCTTGTGATACTGTCAGTGATTTTTCTTTACAATTCAAGGCACACTTAACCAGCATGGCAACCACAGCATTCTGCAGCGATATGCCATGCCATCCGGTTTGTGCTTAGTGGGACTATCATTTGATTTTCAACAGAACAATCACACAACACACCTCCAGGCTGTATAAGGGCTATATGACCATGAAGGATAATGATGGAGTGCTGCATCAGATGACCTGGCCTCCACAATCACACGACCTCAACCCAATTGAGATGGTATGGGATTAGTTGAACCGCAGAGTGAAGGAAAAGTAGCCAACAAGTGCTCAGCAATGTGGGAACTCCTTCAAGACTGTTGGAAAAGCATTCTGGTTGAGAGAATGCCTAGAGTGTGCAAAGCTGTCATCAAGGCTGTCATCAAGGCAAAGGGTTCCTATGTGATTCCATATGAGTTATTTCATAGTTTTGATGTCTTCACTATTATTCTACAATGTAGAAAATAGTACAAATAAAGAAAAACCCTTGAATGAGTAGGTGTGTACAAAGATGGGGGGCAGGCAAATAATACCACCCAGGGTCCCAATTCTGGCCTGAGCTACTCAGTTGGCTGCTTCTGATATGGAAGAATTCTCCTGAAAATCTCTATTTTATAAATTACATGACTTATATAAAGGTTATGGAGTCATGACGTTATCATATACATTGGAAGGAAATAATCAATAGGCCTACATCACGAGTTGTGGAAATGTGCGCCCGCTTTTTGACGAATGGGAAGGGCACATTTTACAAGAACACACTTGGAACACCAGCCAGGTCTGTGTTAGTCCATCCATCAATGTCTGAGGACATCATGTGATGATGTGGAAACAGGTCACTAGGGGCAACAGTGAGTGCTTACACGTTTCATGTAAGTTTCACTTTAGCTAGGGCCTTGGGGATGGTGGATGGGTGTAAGCATCTGGTGCAAAAGCTTACATGTTTGAATTCAGCAATAGAACGCAGTTTCTGAGAAAAGATATGAAGCCTATCCCAAACCGTAACCCTAACCTTAACCCAAACCGTAACCCTAACCCTAACCTTAACCTTAACCCTAACCCTAACCTTAACCATTCAGAGTTAATGCCTAAACTTAACCTTCAATTCTCAAAAATTAGATTTTTTTCGGTTTTAAGTCTATCCCAAATATTAACCCTTACATTAACCATTCGTTGTTAATGCCTTATTGCTATTATAATCTGGTTACCAATGTAATTAGAGCAGTAAAAATAAATGTTTTGTCATACCGGTGGTACATGGTATCAGCATTCAGGGCTCGAACCACCCAGTTTATAATGACTAATAGACTATAGGGATATACACATTGTATGACACATGTTTAAAGGTGGTGGTGTTAATGAAGGCATCTTATATAACATATGGCAACTCATGTATTTCTTAAACTTCCCATAATATACGTTTTGCCCAATCATCAGGTAGCTTTGGTTAGATACTGCTACCTTAGTCAGATACCAAGATTTCCTCGCTTCTCATTGGCCAATAGTTGACAATTAGATTCCAGCTGTTCCCCATCCCTCCTGATAAACTTGAGAAGGACACATTTCTCTGCCAATAGAATAGTATAATTGGATATCGTCCGTTTTTGGTTGGTGGATGGGCGGTCAGCGAGACAGGAGGAGAAGTTAAATCCTATTCCAGCTGTGCTTGCGTTCTGAGAAGCGGATTCTTGGCGAGGGTATCCTCGCGGACCAAAACGAGTCTGGAGAAAGAGAGACAGAGGTAGATACTTGTGTGACGCTGTCGGCAATAATGGGACAGAACCTTACATAGACACATCAAAGGCTGCAACACCCTTTCACACGCGTTGCACCCTGACCTCGCGTGAACGCAAAGGATGCTTAATGGATGTGTTATTAGAGCGGAAATATTGAGTAATGTATTTACATTATGAAACACTTTTAGGCGGTGGTACATAGAGGCGGGAACATCTTTGGAAACTAAAAACAAGGAAAGAAACGAATGGGGGAATACATGTCTGTTGATAGTTTTTTTTATTTGAATTGTTTTGTGTGAAGTGGGAAATGAGGGGAGAGGTACGGAATAAAGAGCCAACGGTGGGGATTCGGCTATAAACACCAGCCTAGGATTTTTGTCTGGAAACTGACCGGGATTTGGACAGAATTATTGAAAAGAGAAAGGTTCTAGCGTCCGTGGAGTTCCGAGGTGGCTTGAGACTAGAATACTATGTATGGCTCTTGATGCCTATAAACCCGCTGTAACGGCCACTTGGAACCTTTACAGCCCGCGAGACGCACTTACCGACCAGAGCCCCTCCACTTATCATCTCCTCCTCGCTCTTCTCTCCCCTTCTTCCCTACACGCGCGATCCTGGCTGCACTTTTGTCACGAGAATCGATCATGCGATGACTGAGTACGCTTTGGCAACGTCTACTGAGTCTATTACAGGTAATAAATCAACGATGACAAAAAACGCCTGGTTTTGTTATCGATTTTGTTATAGGCTATGGCTGGTTTACATAATTCCCTTGATGTCTGCTAAAACGCATGGCTGAAGTTTGGAAAACAAGAATATTCCTATTTGTTTTGTTTCTCAATGATGCAGTGTGGCGAGACAGTTTGGGAGAGAGAATGCATGGGGGACGGGAATCCCTCTATCCAAAACGTATACGCACCGCTGCTAAATTAAATCCCTATGTTGCCAAATTTAGTGACACATTTAGGTGCCATAGAATTAGACACTAGTCTTGACCTTTAGTCACACAAATACAGGAGAACATTGTCAAAATAAATTAAAACGGACTTCTCCGTTGGGATAAACACATTGGGAGCTGAATGCATATTTGGGGGAAATCTAATAACGAATATCGTTGCTCGCCACTGTATTTTGGTCCAATATTTGGATGTAATTGTAAGCATATGTCTTGGAGACCAGAAACCCTTGTAAAGAATGTTATACAATCTTAACAATACATTTTTTTTTCGTTTCTCCCTAAAATATACGTGTATCTATTTGAAACTTCCCAATTATGTAACGAATATTGTTTTATCCATCAACAATAACACTAGCCCTCCTAAGTAGAATCGCCCTGCACGCACTTTCATGATGCTTAAATATGTAGGCAAGTCGTTTTGTTGTGCGTAATCCTGCTGTCATTCCTGAACTATGTTTAGACATGAATGTTTTTTGCCAGTTTGTCCAAATATATGGACATGTATGTATGTAGTTTATGTACATATACAAGTCATTATGATGAGCGTCCATAGAAGACGTTAATGGCCAAATGTTTAAGCGTTTCTATGCAGGTCATGCTTATACAAGCATATGTTTATTTATCCTCCATTCCTCCATATCAGGGGGTGAATGATGGCCGAGGATGGGGGAAATCTCTCAGGGGACCCCGGAGCCAGGGACACAGAGGGGCTCTCCTCTGTCCCCAGAACTTTCATACGGCTCAACGACCTGTCTGGGCCTGGGGAAGGAGGAGGCGTGGAACGCAGCGAGATGGAGCCTGTGTCAGCAGGACCTGATGGAGCCTATGCGGCTGGGGAGGAGGCCTCAGCAGGCGGGGAAGATGAGCTGCCACACCCCACCCTGGCTCCCATAGTGTTTTTCTACCTGAAACAAACCACCCCTCCGAGGAGCTGGTGTCTGAAGATGGTCTGCAACCCATATCCTTTTACCTTTTGCTATTATTTCACTCAAGTGCAGGCAGCTTGGATCGCTGGTACGTGCATCTCTTACATATCCACATGCCCACTCACACCTGTGAAGGTAAGACGCATCAATTCAATCCTTTCAGATGGACACTAGTACCTTGGGGTTAAGCCTCGAGGTTGATCTGGGATTCAGAGAATATGCAAAGGGTTTATGGAGACCTTGGTGTGGAAATTATAGCTCATATCTCTGGGTCTGTTGATGTCATTGCTGCCAAAGGATTTGGATAAATTTGCCACTAGAAGCTTTTTTTTTTGTTGTTTCAACGATTAGTTGACTAAGCTGATCCTATATCTGAGAGTTCAACGGACGTCAGGCCTTAGTTCAGAGGTCAATTCATGGCTTGCACCTATAGATTTGTCCTGCTGGATATCTGGTGACCTCACGAAATTCAGCTCAGGAATGACTTGAGTATGAATATTTCTCTTCAATATGAACAATACGGTGTTGTAAGGCCTTGTATTGAATGGAGGCCGTAATTGATTTGCTGTGTCTCAAGGGTTGGAGCCCTATATCTTTTCATTTCTCTTTTCGTATTTTGTTGCAGCTGCTTTATTTTTATTTTTTATTTGTGCTATTTCTTGATTAGAATTGATTTATTAATCATAATTACAGTGGGCGGTGAATATTAATGGCTGTCCACACACACGCACACACGCATCACACACCACACACGCACGCACACACACACACACACACACACACACACACACACACACACACACACACACACACACACACACACACACACACACACACACACACACACACACACACACACACACACACACACACACACACACTAGTGATGTGTGGGTCAGCTGTTTGTTCAAAATATACGTTTACTGTGAAATGTAATGAGATTTTTTACATTTATTATCAGAACACAACTTAATGATATCTTTTCAATTTAGTCGTTTTAACTTCTAGTTAATCTAATAGCTAAACAATACAAGATCAAATCTCCCTTAGAAGTGCTGACAGTAATATACTACAGTACTGTAAATTACAGTAGATTACACAGTTTTCACATTAGGCAACACACATACATTAGCCAACAAAATTGACAGAAAATCTATAATTTCCGCCATATCTATCCAATGTGTCATCAAAGGTGCGATCAATGACGTGTGCTGTCTGAATTCAAATGTAAGAAATTAAATGAAACATATTAAACGAATGGAAATGAAACATAACGTTTAGCATGTTTTGCCTGAACCACCTATACATGGTGAAACCGAACATTGTAGATGACCCCTTCACATTTGCAGGCCTGCTCAATTTCACTGAGAAGAGGTGTGCAGTCGTCGTAGGATCTAAATAATGGCCTACGTCCTACCACACTGTCTTCGAAGATAGCGGCACACATGGAGATGTTTCCCCCCGCGTTGTCCAGGCACTTGGACGGTCGCCCGTTGGCCGATGATGTTCCTCCCACAGCGTCGAGTTTTGGCCAGGTTGAAGCCTGCTTCATCAACAAAGATATTATGGTTCACAGCAGCATCCAGAAACCTCTAAACATATATTGTGTGGTTAGTTATTTTTATAGTATAGTTCCAGCATGATATTCTTAAGTAGCATGTGTATTAATAGTATCAGTAATACAGTATATAGTGGTGTACCTGAACATACTCAGCCTGCAGTTATTTCTCTCAAAAGGCAGATAGATACCTGCTGCCTCTTCAAAAGGCAGATAGATACCTGGTGCCTCTTCAAAAGGCAGATAGATACCTGCTGCCTCTTCAAAAGGCAGATAGATACCTGGTGCCTCTTCTAAAGGCAGATAGATACCTGGTGCCTCTTCAAAAGGCAGATAGATACCTGGTGCCTCTTCAAAAGGCAGATAGATACCTCTTCAAAAGGCAGATAGATACCTGGTGCCTCTTCAAAAGGCAGACCTGCTGCCTCTTCAAAAGGCAGATAGATGCCTGGTGCCTCTTCTAAAGGCAGATAGATACCTGCTGCCTCTTCAAAAGGCAGATAGATACCTGGTGCCTCTTCAAAAGGCAGATAGATACCTGCTGCCTCTTCAAAGGCAGATAGATACCTGGTGCCTCTTCTAAAGGCAGATAGATACCTGGTGCCTCTTCAAAAGGCAGATAGATACCTGGTGCCTCTTCAAAAGGCAGCTAGATACCTGGTGCCTCTTCAAAGGCAGATAGATACCTGCTACCTCTTCAAAAGGCAGATAGATACCTGGTGCCTCTTCTAAAGGCAGATAGATACCTGCTGCCTCTTCAAAAGGCAGATAGATACCTGGTGCCTCTTCAAAAGGCAGATAGATACCTGGTGCCTCTTCAAAAGGCAGATAGATACCTGCTGCCTCTTCAAAAGGCAGATAGATACCTGGTGCCTCTTCTAAAGGCAGATAGATACCTGGTGCCTCTTCAAAAGGCAGATAGATACCTGGTGCCTCTTCAAAAGGCAGCTAGATACCTGGTGCCTCTTCAAAAGGCAGATAGATACCTGCTGCCTCTTCAAAAGGCAGATAGATACCTGCTGCCTCTTCTAAAGGCAGATAGATACCTGCTGCCTCTTCAGATAGAACCTGGTGCCTCTTCTAAAGGCAGATAGATACCTGCTGCCTCTTCAAAAGGCAGATAATACCTCTCTTCTAAAGGCAGATAGATACCTGGTGCCTCTTCAAAAGGCAGATAGATACCTGGTGCCTCTTCAAAAGGCAGATAATACCTGGTGCCTCTTCAAAAGGCAGATAGATACCTGGTGCCTCTTCAAAAGGCAGATAGATACCTGGTGCCTCTTCAAAAGGCAGATAGATACCTGGTGCCTCTTCAAAAGGCAGATAATACCTGGTGCCTCTTCAAAAGGCAGATAGATACCTGGTGCCTCTTCTAAAGGCAGATAGATACCTGGTGCCTCTTCAAAAGGCAGATAGATACCTGGTGCCTCTTCAAAAGGCAGATAATACCTGGTGCCTCTTCTAAAGGCAGATAGATACCTGCTGCCTCTTCCAGATAGGTGCCTCTTCTAAAGGCAGATAGATACCTGCTGCCTCTTCAAAAGGCAGATAATACCTGGTGCCTCTTCTAAAGGCAGATAGATACCTGGTGCCTCTTCAAAAGGCAGATAGATACCTGGTGCCTCTTCAAAAGGCAGATAATACCTAGTGCCTCTTCAAAAGGCAGATAGATACCTGGTGCCTCTTCTAAAGGCAGATAGATACCTGGTGCCTCTTCAAAAGGCAGATAGATACCTGGTGCCTCTTCAAAAGGCAGATAATACCTGGTGCCTCTTCAAAAGGCAGATAGATACCTGGTGCCTCTTCTAAAGGCAGATAGATACCTGCTGCCTCTTCAAAAGGCAGATAATACCTGGTGCCTCTTCTAAAGGCAGATAGATACCTGGTGCCTCTTCAAAAGGCAGATAATACCTGGTGCCTCTTCAAAAGGCAGATAATACCTGGTGCCTCTTCAAAAGGCAGATAGATACCTGGTGCCTCTTCAAAAGGCAGATAGATACCTAGTGCCTCTTCAAAGGCAGATACCTGGTGCCTCTTCAAAAGGCAGATAGATACCTGGTGCCTCTTCAAAAGGCAGATAGATACCTGGTGCCTCTTCAAAAGGCAGATAATACCTGGTGCCTCTTCAGAAAAGGCAGATAGATACCTGGTGCCTCTTCTAAAGGCAGATAGATACCTGGTGCCTCTTCAAAGGCAGATAGATACCTGGTGCCTCTTCAAAAGGCAGATAGATACCTGGTGCCTCTTCAAAAGGCAGATAGATACCTCTTCAAAAGGCAGATAGATACCTGGTGCCTCTTCAAAAGGCAGATAGATACCTGGTGCCTCTTCAAAAGGCAGATAGATACCTGGTGCCTCTTCAAAAGGCAGATAGATACCTGGTGCCTCTTCTAAAGGCAGATAGATACCTGGTGCCTCTTCAAAAGGCAGATAGATACCTGGTGCCTCTTCAAAAGGCAGATAGATACCTGGTGCCTCTTCAAAAGGCAGATAGATACCTGGTGCCTCTTCAAAAGGCAGATAGATACCTGGTGCCTCTTCAAAAGGCAGATAGATACCTGGTGCCTCTTCAAAAGGCAGATAGATACCTGGTGCCTCTTCAAAAGGCAGATAGATACCTGCTGCCTCTTCAAAAGGCAGCTAGATACCTGGCTCTTTGATGGGGCCCATGCCCACCTCTTTGACGGGGCCCATGCCCACCTCTTTCACCTGTTTGATGGGGCCCATGCCCACCTCTTTGATGGGGCCCATGCCCACCTCTTTCACCTGTTTGATGGGGCCCATGCCCACCTCTTTGATGGGGCCCATGCCCACCTCTTTGATGGGGCCCATGCCCACCTCTTTGATGGGGCCCATGCCCACCTCTTTGATGGGGTCCATGCCCACCTCTTTGACCTCTTTGATGGGGCCCATGCCCACCTCTTTGATGGGGCCCACGCCCACCTCTTTGACCTCTTTGACGGGGCCCATGTCCACCTCTTTGACGGGGCCCATGCCCACCTCTTTGACCTCTTTGACGGGGCCCATGTCCACCTCTTTGACCTCTTTGACGGGGCCCATGCCACCTCTTTGACCTCTTTGACGGGGCCCATGCCCACCTCTTTGACCTCTTTGACGGGACCCATGCCCACCTCTTTGACCTCTATGACTTGGCCTAGGAACAGTGGGTTAACTGCCTGTTCAGGGCAGAACGACAGATTTGTACCTTGTCAGCTCGGGGGTTTGATCTTGCATCCTTCCGGTTGCTAGTCCAATGCTCTAACCACTAAATAATGAAAGGTAAACCACAATGTAGCCTATAGATAGGTATTGCACAAGAATGATACATTTAGTGATTTTTGATGCATTGTTTTTTTCTTTATTCAACACGCCCGCTACCCACCTACCTTTCATCCACACAATATTTTATGACCCGCTACCCACCTACCTTTCATCCACACAATATTTCATGACCCGCTACCCACCTACCTTTCATCCACACAATATTTCATGACCCGCTACCCACCTACCTTTCATCCACACAATATTTCATGACCCGCTACCCACCTACCTTTCATCCACACAATATTTCATGACCCGAGTCGGTGCCGTAAGGCTGAACTGGGTGAATTGTTACATACTGTACCTGTGTGGTTGATTATGGACCGCTAGCTCTGTGTTGTGTCTCTGTGTCTGTGAATGGTAACAACAGTGGAGTCCTTTATTAAATTATACCTGAGAGAGAAGCCTGTTATCCATTCATAGGCAGCACAAACCCTTTACTCCACAACCAGAGAGGAGGAGAGAAGAGATATAACCTGCTTGGTGTGTGTATTTGTATTATGGCACATATATGGCTCATACCTAGACTACTCTGTGTTCTTTGTGTTACAGTGGTTATGTGTGTGTGTGTGTGTGTGTGTGTGTGTGTGTGTGTGTGTGTGTGTGTGTGTGTGTGTGTGTGTGTGTGTGTGTGTGTGTGTGTGTGTGTGTGTGTGTGTGTGTGTGTGTGTGTGTGCGTTGCAAGACTACAGTGTTTAGGTAGATGGTCTTTGAGCAGGAGTCTTCTGAAGGGGAAAGAATGCTGGTTTGGCGCGTGTGTGTGTGTGTGTGTGTGTGTGTGTGTGTGTGTGTGTGTGTGTGTGTGTGTGTGTGTGTGTGTGTGTGTGTGTGTGTGTGTGTGTTTTGGCTCACACACACTGTGATGTCGGCTGTGGACCTTTTTGTGTGTGTTGGCCCAGCACACACTGTGATGTCTGCTCTGCTCCAGTCTCAGTGCACAATCAAGGCAGTCTTTGTTTTTCTACTCAGGGAACAGGAACAGTCTGGTGGATCTGTGTGTGTGCACGTGTGTGTGCGTGTGTGTGTGTGTGTGTGTGTGTGTGTGTGTGTGTGTGTGTGTGTGTGTGTGTGTGTGTGTGTGTGTGTGTGTGTGTGTGTGTGTGTGTGTGTGTGTGTGTGTGTGTGTGTGTGTGTGCGTGTGTGTGTGCGTATGTAGGAGCAGTCTGCTGGACCAGTGACAACCTCAGAGAATATACTTATTGTCACCTTGTGTATGTAGGTGGCAGGGAAGTCAAGAGCGGGAGAATCAAAGTTGGTAAAAATTGAGTATTTTAATAACTGAAAACACAAACTCCAAAAAGTCCATAATAAAATAAATGTGGGTACAAGAACCCGTCGCACACCAATCCATAAAACATGAACATAACAATGAACAATCTCTGACAAGGACATGAGGGGAAACAGAGGGTTAAATACGCAACATATAATACATGGGATTGGAACTAGGTGTGTAAGAGGACCAGACAAAACCAATGAAAAATTAAACATAGATCAATGATGGCTAGAAGACCGGTGACGTCGATCGCCGAGCACCGCCCGAACAAGGTGAGGCATCGACTTCGGCAGAAGTCGTGACACTTATTTTACCTTATTATTCTCTCCAGATTTGATCTACCTCCCTCCTTCAGTCTCCTTCAGTCTCCCTCCGTCTCCTTCAGTCTCCTTCAGTCTCCCTCCGTCTCCCTCAGTCTCCCTCAGTCTCCCTCAGTCTCCCTCAGTCTCCCATCCCTCTCCTATCCATCTCCCCTCAGTCTCCCTCAGTCTCCCATCCCTCTCCTATCCATCTCCCATCTGTCTTACTCAGTCTCCCATCCCTCTCCTATCCATCTTACTCAGTCTCCTTCCGTCTTCTTCAGTCTCCCTCAGTCTCCCATCCATCTCCCGTCTGTCTTCCTCAGTCTCCCATCCCTTTCCCATCCGTCTTACTCAGTCTCCCTCAGTCTCCCATCCCTTTCCTATCCATCTCCCATCCGTCTTACTCCGTCACCCTCAGTCTCTCTGTCTCCTTCAGTCTCTCTCAGTCTCCCTCAGTCTCTTACAGTCTCCCTCAGTCTCCCATCTCTTTCCTATCCATCTCCCATCTGTCTTACTCCATCTCCCTCAGTCTCGCTGTCTCCTTCCGTCTCTCTCAGTCTCCCTCATTCTCTCTCTGTCTCCTTCAGTCTACCTCAGAGTCCTTCAGTCTTTCTCAGCCTCCCTCAGTCTCTTACAGTCTCCTTCAGTCTACCTCAGAGTTCTTCAGTCTTTCTCAGCCTCCCTCAGTCTCTTACAGTCTCCTTCAGTCTACCTCAGAGTCCTTCAGTCTTTCTCAGCCTCCCTCAGTCTCTTACAGTCTCCTTCAGTCTACCTCAGAGTCCTTCAGTCTCTCTCAGTCTCCCTCAGTCTCTTACAGTCTCCTTCAGTCTACCTCAGAGTCCTTCAGTCTCTCTCAGTCTCCCTCAGTCTCCTTCAGTCTACCTCAGAGTCCTTCAGTCTTTCTCAGCCTCCCTCAGTCTCCCTCAGATCTTATCAGACGTATGTGTAGTCATTGGGGTATTTCTCTACTAGAGGTCAGATCCATTGCTCTCTCATTTCCATAACTGTAAATGCCAGCAAAGCCTCTCCTGTGTTCCCTCTGTGCTCTGCATCAGAGTACCAGGGGCTTTCAGTGGCATAGGGAGGAACAAGGCCCCCAGAGGGAGCTCATTACAAGAGATCCAATATGTAGTGTGAGACCCCTTTTGCTGGGAACTCCTTTGAAGCACAATGCTCCGTAGAGAGACGGACAGCCTGACTGCTTAAACTGCAGTCACATAGACAGGCAGTGTTTCCCCTGCCTAGACAGGGCCTCCACCTACCCTATTTTCCCCTTTCCCACAACCTGGGCTGGGCTGTGATATAATATTTGGAAGAACCTGGGCTTGGCTGTGATATGATATTTGGAAGAACCTGGGCTGGGCTGTGATATGACATTAGGAAGAACCT